>NW_028270181.1:1677303-2037106 GCF_037043375.1 Chiloscyllium plagiosum
ATTGTGTTTGTCTCTATGTTAATGGGACATAGGAACATTACAGCACAGTGAAGGTTGTTCTGAAAGTATATACCCGTTAGGGTCATTCAGTTACTGACACTAACACTCTGAGGTCTTTCAAGTTAACCTATTCCGTCATTGTGGTGTTCAGACAAGTACTAACAGAAGTTGAGGATGAGAAGATTCCCCGCATGTTTGCTCCAGAATATATGCATATCAACACTAATCAGGTGAGGGAAGCTTCAAACTGTGTTTGTTCAGATACTCAAGGCTCAGGAAAGAAAAGCCTGAATCTCGGCCCGGTTCCTGGATATGTAAGTGTGGGAGCTGTAGGTGATGGGAGAAGTCCTGTGTTCGGCTCAGCATCAAACTCCAGATGAAATAAAGCAAGGGTCAGGGGTAGAATGAACCAACATTCCATCTGGGAATTTCTGTAACTCCTGGATATTACCATTTTCACACCAACTTACTTTGTGGTCCCTCCAATGACCTTGAGACTCTGCTTCAACAAGTGATGAGGGACAGTTTCAATAATTGAGATTTCACATGTTCTCAGAACTGAGTTGAGATTCCTCAAATCAGGTTTCTCTAGAAGCACGACATCTGCCTGGGAAGGAGATAACTCTCACCCTTGGTTCCTGTTGAAGGTAGACATCTTTGAAGATGGCAGAATGTAGCATCACATTGAATAAGGATATTTGATTCTCGCGTCCCTTTTTTGTGCAAAACCTTAAGGTAGCTTTTTGAAGACACAAACAGTTTTTTTCGGTGAGGTTTCAAAGATCTAGTTTGAAATTTTGTACTGGGATTGGACTCAGTAAGCTCAATTTGTCTGGCTTGAGTTGGGAAAATGGGTGGGATCGTACACGTTCCACAGCTATGATTAGAAGGAGCAAGTTCTGTGACCACAGAGGGGGGAAGGTGATGTTGAGGCTTCTCACCTCACTTGTGAGTATGCAACATGAGAAGGCAGTTTGTTTACTTGAGCTGTGCTCTGTGATCAGGATGCAGTCAGGCATCTACTTGATGGGTTTTGTTATTATGCAAACTGCCTTCAGTGTGAACATTTGCCAACTGTTCAACAGCAGATTTTTAAACCATCTCTGTTTGATGGTATCCTTGCAATTAACTACCTATGAGCAAGGCAGGATATAGAATTCAAGGCAAATTTTTACAGGTTTGTAGCACCCTCGGGACTGACAGAGAAATAAAGAGCTGGAGTCAGTAGAGAAGAATGAGCAAACTGGAATAATCATTCAGCTCTGTGTAAATTCCAGCCTTATGCAGATCACTGGATCTTTACAGGGTAAAGAGAGAAAGGATAATGGAGTAAAGGTGGGGAAATGGAGTGAAAGTACAAGGTCGGGCCTGATCTAATTGAATGCTCGGCAGAAGTGGGGACTGCAGATGCTGGAGATTAGAGTCAAAATTAGAGTGGTGCTGGAAAAGCACAGCAGGTCAGGTAGCATCCGAGGAGCAGGAAAATCGACATTTCGGGCAAAAGCCCTCTAATGGAGTTCATCGAGGAGAAAGTGAGGACTGCAGATGTTGGAGATCAGAGCTGAAAATGTGTTGCTGGAAAAGCGCAGCAGGTTAAGCAGCATCCAAGGAGCAGGAGAATCGACGTTTCGCGCATAAGCCCTTCTTCAGGAATGAGGAAAGTGTGTCCAGCAGGCTAAGATAAAAGGTAGGGAGGAGGGACTTGGGGGAGGGGCATTGGAAATGCGATAGGTGGAAGGAGGTCAAGGTGAGGGTGATAGGCTGGAGTGGGGGTGGGGGCGGAGAGGTCGGGAAGAAGATCTCAGGTTAGGAAGGCGGTGCTGATTTCAAGGGATTTGACTGAGACAAGGTGGGGGGAGTGGAAATGAGGAAACTGGAGAAATCTGAGTTCATCCCTTGTGGTTGGAGGGTTCCCAGGCGGAAGATGAGGCACTCTTCCTCCAACCGTCGTGTTGCTATGGTCTGGTGATGGAGGAGTCCAAGGACCTGCATGTCCTTGGTGGAGTGGGAGGGGGAGTTGAAGTGTTGAGCCACGAGGTGGTTGGGTTGGTTGGTCCGGGTGTCCCAGAGGTGTTCTCTGAAATGTTCCGCAAGTAGGAGTTCTTGAACATTCTCAAGGGGCAGAACAGTTTGTTTCTTTTGCTGCTTAAACACAGGTGTACAGCATTGCACTGAGACTGTGCCATGAAAGCGATTTTTAAAATTCTTTAAAGAGATGCAGATATTGCTCACTGACATTCGTTACGGACTTGTCCTTGCATTGAGAGGCTCACTCGGCCATTTCCGAGAGCGGTTAAGAATTAGTGACATTGGTGCAGGTCTGGGGTGACATGTCGGCCACATTGAGTAAGGTGATGATCTCCTTTCTTAAAAGGATATTAGTGAATCGGAAGGGTTTTTACTTCAATCAATGAGAGTTTCTTAGCCGTCATTACTAATCACCACTTTCAATTCCATTCTATTCATTAAATATAAAGTCTTCCAGCTGCTGCAGTCAGATTTGAATCCATATTGTTGGCCATTAGCATGAACCTCTGCATTTCTGAGCCCAGTAACAGTCCCACCAACTTCCTGCTATATTGTTCAGGGAAATGAGGATGAGGAGAAGGAACAATTAAATTAAGCTTCCCTTACACTTCCATCAATGTAAACTCTTTATTTATTCATTTGGTCATTGCATAGACACCAGAGCAGAGTCCTCCCACCCAATTACAGTGTAAATAAAGCACTACTGAACCCTGAGGGCAAAGTGTAATAGTGATCCTTCATTACCATGTATGACCCCGGTAACTGTTCAGTGAAGGTGTCATGTGAGCTGATTGAGATTACAGGTGCTTGCAACATTATGGTTTGCAGATCTTTGTTGTGACCACCTTCCTCCAGCATTGAGTCTCTGAACTCTCCTTTCTCTCCTTTGTACTTTTTTCCTGCTGTGTCCAAATGTGCCATTTACCATATTACTCCCGTGCTCTCCCTGGCTTCGAGTACTCTTTCTGAGTCATGGTTTGCCTGACCCACTTCCAATGAACTGTTGCTCATCTTAGCAACAAATCAACTGAAACTTCACTTTGGATTTTAACTAAACCATTTGGTTAACACTTGGGATAAAGTCAGAGCCTTAATTAATGCAGTGACAATGTTCAAATTAAAGCATTACAGGCTCACCTAACATTTCTGTTGAAGAATGACGAACGAATCTCTTGTGTGAGTCAGTTGTATAATTTTGCTTAAGAATAGTGAAGGTTAACGATGGGCGATTGAAAATCAGAAATTGCTTGAGAAGCTTAGCGGATCTTCTAGCATATGTGGAGAGAGAAACCAAGTTAAATATTCGAGTCCAATATGATTCTTATAGAACATAATCCCAAACTAAATTAGTCAAACCTGCCTACTCCAGGCCCATATTCCTCCAAATCATTCCTAATTTAAGTATCTATCCAAATGTGTTTTAATTGTAACTGTACACACATCCACCACTTCCTCAGGAAGTTCATTCCACACGCAAACTACTCTCTGTGTCAAAAATTGTCTCATATGTCATTTTTAAATCTCTCTCCTCTCACCTTAAAAATGTATTACCTAATCTTGAAATTCCCTATCTTAGAGAAAAGACAACTACCCGTCAACTCTTTCTATATCTTTCATTATTTTATAAACTTCCAACCGGTCATCTCTTCACCTCTTATGCTCCAGTGAAAAAAAGTTCTAGTCTATCCAGCCTTTCTTTATCCACAGGTCAAGAGTTATCGATGGGGCCAGCCAGGGCAATTATAATGCGATTAGGCAAGAATTAGGATGCATAGAACGGGTAGCAAAATGCAGGGGATACAGACAATGGAAATGTGGAGCTGGTTTAAGGAACAGATACTGCGTGTCCTTGATAGGTATGTCCCCGTCAGGCAGGGAGGAAGTGAAAAGGTTAGGGAACCGTGGTTTACTACAGAAATTGCATCTCTTGTTAAGCGGAAGGAGGAGGCTTATGTGTTGATGAGGCAAGATGGTTTAGATGAGGCGATGGAGAGTTACAGATCAGCTAGGAAGGATTTAAAGAGAGAGTTAAGAAGAGCAAAGAGAGGACATGAGCAGTCTTTAGCAAATAGAATAAAGGAGAACCCTAAAGCTTTCTATAGGTATGTGAGGAATAAAAGGATGATTAGGGTAGGAATAGCGCTAAAAATGTGTTGCTGGAACAGTGCAGCAGGTCAGGCAGCATCCAGGGAACAGGTGAATCGACGTTTCGGGCATAAGCCCTTCTTCAGGAATGAGGAAAGTGTGTCCAGCAGGCTAAGATAAAAGGTAGGGAGGAGGGACTTGGGGGAGGGGCGTTGGAAATGCGATAGGTGGAAGGAGGTCAAGGTGAGGGTGATAGGTCAGACTGGGGTGGGGGCGGAGAGGTCAGGAAGAGGTCCCCTCCCCCCCACCTTGTCTTAGTCAAATCCCTCGAACTCAGCACCGCCTTCCTAACCTGCAATCTTCTTCCTGATCTCTCCGCCCCCACCCCACTCTGACCTATCACCCTAACCTTGAGCTCTTTCCACCTATCGTATTTCCAACACCCCTCCCCCAAGTCCCTCCTCCCTACCTTTTATCTTAGCCTGCTGGACACACTTTCCTCATTCCTGAAGAAGGGCTTATGCCCGAAACGTCGATTCTCCTGCTCCTTGGATGTTACCTGACCTGCTGCGCTGTTCCAGCAACACATTTTCAGCTCTGATCTCCAGCATCTGCAGACCTCACTTTCTCCTCCTAGGGTAGGAATAGGACCATCAAAGACAAAAGTGGGAAGTTGAGTGTGGACACTGTGGAGACTGGAGAAGTGCTAAACGAACATTTCTCATCGGTTTTCACTCAGGAAAAGAAGAGTATTGTGGAGGAGAAGAATGAGGTACGAGATATTAGACTCGAGGTTAGTTACAAACAGGTGTTTTCAATTCTAGAAGGAGTGAAAGTAGACAAGTCCCCTGGGCTGGATGGGATTTATCCGAGGATTCTCTGGGAAGCTAGGGAGGAGATAGCAGAGTCTTTGGCTTTGATATTTGAGTCGTCATTTTCTACAGGTTTAGTACCTGAGGACTGGAGGATTGCAAATGTTGTGCCCTTGTTCAAGAAGGGCAGCAGAGATGGCCCAGGTAATTATAGACCAGTGAGCCTTACTTCTGTTGTCGGAAACGTTTTGGAAAGGATTATAAGAGATCAGATTTATAATCATCTAGCAAGCAACAATTTGATTTCAGATAGTCAACATGGTTTCGTCAAGGGCAGATTGTGTCTCACAAACCTCATTGAGCTTTTTGAGAAGGTGACCAAGCATGTAGATGAGGGTAGGTTAGTTGACGTGGTATACATGGACTTCAGTAAAGCCTTTGATAAGGTTCCACATGGTAGGCTGTTGGAGAAAATGCAGAGACATGGAATTGAGGGTGATTTAGCAGTTTGGATTAGAAACTGGCTTTCTGAAAGAAGGCATCGAGTGGTGGTTGATGGAAAATATTCAGTCTGGAGTCCAGTTACTAGTGGTGTGCCACAAGGATCTGTTTTGGGACCACTGCTGTTTGACATTTTTATAAATGACTTAAACGCAGGCATAGGTGGATGGATTAGTAAATTTGCAGACGACACTAAAGTCGGTGGAGTAATGGACAGTTTGGCAGAATGTTACAGGTTGCAGGGGGATTTGGATAAACTGCAGAATTGGGCTGAGAGGTGGCAAATGGAGTTCAATGCAGCTAAATGTGAGGTGATTCACTTTGGGAAGAATAACGGGAAGGCAGAATACTGGGTCAATGGAAAGATTCTTGGTAGTGTGGATGTGCAGAGGGATCTTGGTATCCATGTACATAGATCCCTGAAAGCTGCCACCCAGGTGGATAGTGCTGTTGAGAAGGCATACGGTGTGTTAGGTTTCATTCGTAGAGGGATTGAGTTCTGGAGCCGCAATATCATGCTGCAACTATACAAAACGCTGGTGCGGCCACACTTGGAATATTGTGTACAGTTCTGGTTGCCATATTTCGGGAAGGATGTGGAACCATTGGAAAAAGTGCAGATGAGATTAACCAGGAAGCTGCCTGTTCTGGAGGGAAGGTCTTATGAGGAAAGGCTGAGAGACTTGGGTCTGTTCTCATTGGCAAGAAGAAGGCTAAGAGGGGATTTGATAGAGACATACAAGATGCTCAGAGGATTAGAGAGGGTAGACAGTGAAAGTCTTTTTCTGAGGATGATGATGTCAGCTTGTACGAGGGGCATAACTACAAATTGAGGGGTGATAGATTTAAGACAGATATCAGAGGCAGGTCCTTTACTCAGAGAGTGGTAAGGGCGTGGAATGTCCTACCTGCTAATGTAGTCAACTCAGCCACATTAGGGAGATTTAAACAATTCTTAGATAAGCACATGGATGATGGGATAGTGTATGAGGACGAGCTGAGAATAGTTCACAGGTCGGTGCAACATCGAGGGCCGAAGTCGCTGTTTTGCGCTGTACTGTTCTATTTCTAACTCAAACCTTTCATACCGAGCAACATCCTGGTAAATCTCTTCTGAGCCCTCTCCACTTAATAATAGCTGTTCTATAATTGGGTGACCAGAACTGGAAACAGTATTCCAGAAGAGGTCTCACCAACGTGATATCTCAATTCTTATAGTCTTCTGATGAAGAGTCAAGTGGTTGCTTTGTCCTGGATGGTGTCAAGCATCCTGATTGCTATTGGAGCTGCACCCATCCAGGCAAGTGGGGAGTATTCCATCACACTCCTGACTAGTGCCTTGTAGATAATGGACAGGCTCTGGAGAGACAGGAAGTGAGTTATTTGCTTCAGAATTCCTGCTCTCTGACTTACTCTTGTAGCCACAATATGTATATGACTAATTTAGTTCAGTTCTGGTCACTGGTAATCTACAGGGCGGAGTGAAGGTTGGATACTGCCTTGTTGGAGATTCTCTCATGTGTGACGTGAATGTTATTTGTTACCATCACAAACCTGGATATTTCCCAAGGTCTTGCTGCATTTGAACATGGGCTGCTTTAGTAACTGAGGAATTGTGGAAGGTGCTGAACACTGTGCAATCATTGGTGAACATCCTCACTTCTGACCTTATGATGGAGGGAGGTCATTGATGAAGCAGCTGAAGTTGGGTGGACCTGAGACACTGCCCTGAGGAACTCCAGCAGAGATTTCCTGAATCGATTATTACACTATGATAGCTATGTTTTTGATTTTCATTCTCCAATTTTACATATTTTAGGTACACTGCTGGAAATGAACTGGTACCACAGATTAATCCTTAATGTGTTAATATGGCTTTCCTTGTCCATTTTAAACACCTCTGCTTATGTAGTTGGGAGAGGAACATTGTCCAAACTTTGAAATTTGTCTGCAAACATTCATGACAGTAATGTGCAAGCCCCATCTCCAATGAGGTGTCACAATATCACAATGCAGAAAGAAAGGATTAACTTGGGGAAGGCAGACGGGAGTCAACCAGAGCACCCAATAATACTGAGAGCTGGTTATTGAGTGATGGAGAGGTATGCAGTGGTGGATCTGGGAGAGAACAACACTTACAAGTGGTCACGGCATGGGAATTGTTCCAAATGTATTAAAGGTAACTATTTCTTTGCTTTTGGTTTGTGGGGAACTGGGCATATTGAAGAAGATGTGGCTGAAAGGAGTTAGAAGGTTTTCTCAATCACTCTGTGAAAAGGCCATAAAATATAAGAGTAGAAGTAGGCCATTCAGCCCATCAAGTCTGCCTCACCGTTCAATGAAATCACGGCTGACTGTCCAGAAAGATGTGCAAGTTAGGTGATTTATCCATGGGAAAAGTATGGTTATAGAGTAAGGGGTGGGTCTGGTGGATGCTCTTTGGAGGGTCAATGTGGACTCAATGGGCCAAATGGTCTGTTTCCACACTGTAGGAATTCTATGATATTCTAATCTATGATGTGAGAAAGATCAAATGTGAACCGACTGAAACATGAAACTGATCAGAGAGATAATGAATTTGTTCTGACTGTGACAGGAGGAATATCCTGATAATCAAGGCCCACAACTCCACAGTAACACCATGACTGTAAATATATTCACTCAGTTACCAAATAGCCATTGCTCCACTTTAGTACGACTATCAAAACTAAAAGAAACATCTACCTGGCTGTTTTAATAAACTCAAAATGACCCATCTAATACACAAACATCTTCTTCTTAAATTATTCATGGTTAAGACCTATGCTATAATCTTGAGTCAGAACTAAGTCCCCTTCATCCTACACAACACAAAAAGGCAGCCCTGCAGAAATTGATTTTTAAAAATGGCAACAAGGTAGAACAAAAACTATCGGTTCCTAGAAACATCTGAAAATGGGATTTCAGGAACAATTGTCAGCTTCAAAGCTGTGTGCTTTACTGGATCTGTACAACAGAACTCTTTGCAAGAATTAGCAGAAAGATCCACAAGATCTTTCTGGCATTATCCCCAGTAAGTAAGACAATGAATCCCTTCTCTTACCTTGTTGAAAACTTTGCTTAGCTGTTTCTCCAAAGTCATTTATTTCCAGCAAAAAGCAAGTGGCTTACAACACAATTAAACTGTCAATTTCAGATTCTAAGAAATCACATGGTAATCCCTGCAATCCAGAGAATGTCTATGTAGTGCAAATTTTTCTGGTATTTCCCAGATATTCCTGAAATATTAACATGCATTACCAACAAATACAACTGCTGACAGTGACACGTATTTACACTAAAAAGGTGTATATTACATATTGTTTATCTAGATCAGCCCCACAGCTATATTTGCAGCTAACTATATACCATTGTGAAGCCTCATTCTTCAAGGCAGTTGGTAGAAAATGATATATTTCATTTTTAGACACACAAGTGGCAACTCTGATGAAACTTTCCTGTATACCAGAAGCATTCTTGGAACAGTGAAGGGATGAGACAGTAATACTGCCCAACGTTTTGTATGAGTTGATTGGGAAATGTGAACACTGAGAAATGTCTTGGTTTGGGCATATTTTAGGCAACAATCTCACTGTTGAGGTGATTTTCTAAGAGAGAGGCTCCAATTTCGAGTCCCATCCCTGGACTAATGACCAAGGAAGGCGAAAATCAGGACTGCAGATGCTGGAGATTAGAGTCGAGAGTGCGGTGCTGGAAATGCACAGCAGGTCAGACAGCATCTGAGGAGCAGGAAAATCGATGTTTTGGGCAAAAGCCCTTCATGATGAAGGGCTTATACTCGAAAATCGATTCTCCTGCTCCTCAGATGCTGTCTGACCTGCTGTGCTTTTCCAGCACCGCACTCTCGACTCTAATAACCAAAGAAGGCACGTGCATAATGTGGCTAAACAGTTTAAGTATAAAATTGTGATTCCTTCCAGCACAACATCAACAGAGGGTAAAGAGGGGGAGTTTTTTTTATTCATGCACAAGAAGTGGGCATCGTTGACTGGCCAGTATTTATTGCCCACCCCTAATGCCCTTGAAAAGGTGGTGGTGAGTTGCTGCAGTCCATATGCTCTAGATAGATGCACAATTCACTTTACAAGGGAATTCTGGATTTGACCCAGTGACAGTGAAAGAACAGTCATTTATTTCCAATTCAGGACGGTGAATGGCTCGGTGGGGAACTTGCAGAGGGTGGTGTTCCCATGTATCTGCTGCCCTTGTAATTCTAGATAGAAGTGGGCGTGGATTTCAAAGGTGGTAGCTGAGGATCTTTGGTGAATTTCTGCAGTGCATCTTGTAGATAGTACACACTGCTGCTACTGAGTGTTGGCAGAGGAGCAAGTCAACATTGTGAATGTGGTGCTAATCAAACAGGCTGCTTTGTCCTGGATCATGTCAACCTTCTTGAGTGTTATTGGAGCTGCACTCATCCAGGTAAGTGGGGAGTATTCCATCACACTCCTGATTTGTGTCTTCCAGATGGTGGAGAGGCTTTAGAGAGTCAGGAGGTGAGTTGCTTGCCTCAGAATTCCTAGCCTCTGACCTGCTCTTGTAGTCACTGTGTCTATGTTGAGAGTCCAGTTGAGTTTCTGGTCAATAGTGACCCCCAGGATATTGATAGTGGAGTGTTCTGTGATGATAACACCATTAAATGTCAAGGGGTAGTGGTGAGAGCTTCTCTTATTGGAGATGGTCATTCTCTGGCATTTTAAAAAATGTATTAATGGAATGAGGGCATCAGTGGGTAGACCAGCATTTATTACCCAGAACACAGTTAAACATCAACTAGATTTTTATTGGTCTGGAGTCACATGTAAGCCTGAACATGTAATACAGCAACTTCCTACCCTCAAGGACATTTGTGGACCCAGTGTATTTTTCTTGATAATCAACTGGCTCAAAGGTAGAAGACAGAGGGTGGTGGTGGAGGGTTGTTTTTCAGACTGGAGGCCTGTGACCAGTGGAGTGCCACAAGGATCGGTGCTGGGTCCACTACTTTTCATCATTTACATAAATGATTTGGATGTGAGCATAAGAGGTACAGTTAGTAAGTTTGCAGATGACACCAAAATTGGAGGTGTAGTGGACAGCGAAGAGGGTTACCTCAGATTACAACAGGATCTTGAACAGATGGGCCAATGGGCTGAGAAGTGGCAGATGGAGTTCAATTCAGATAAATGCGAGGTGCTGCATTTTGGGAAAGCAAATCTTAGCAGGACTTATACATTTAATGGTAAGGTCCTAGGGTGTGTTGCTGAACAAAGAGACCTCGGAGTGCAGGTTCATAGCTCCTTGAAAGTGGAGTCGCAAGTAGATAATATAGTGAAGAAGGCATTTGATATGCTTTCCTTTGTTGATCAGAGTATTGAGTACGGGAGTTGGGAGGTCATGTTGCAGCTGTACAGGACATTGGTTAGGCCACTGTTGGAATATTGCGTGCAATTCTGGTCTCCTTCCTATCGGAAGGATGTTGTGAAACTAGAAAGGGTTCAGAAAAGATTTACAAGGATGTTGCCAGGTTTGGAGGATTTGAGCTATAGGGAGAGGCTGAACAGGCTGGGGCTGTTTTCCTTGGAGTGTCGGAGGCTGAGGGGTGACCTTATTGAGGTTTACAAAATTATGAGGGCATGGATAGGATAAATAGACAAAGTCTCTTCCCTGGGGTGGGGGAGTCCAGAACTAGAGGGCATAGGTTTAGGGTGAGAGGGGAAAGATGTAAAAGAGACCTAAGGGGCTACTTTTTCATGTAGAGGGTAGTACATGTATGGAATGAGCTGCCAGAGGATGTGGTGGAGGCTGGTACAATTACAACATTTAAGAGACATTTGGATGGGTATATGAATAGGAAGGGTTTGGAGGGATATGGGCTGGGTGCTGGCAGGTGGGACTAGATTGGGTTGGAATATCTGTTCGGCATGGACAGGTTGGACCGAAGGGTAGGTTTCCATGCTGTACATCTCTGTGACTCTAATTCATGGTCATCATCAAACTCCAGAATTTTTTTAAAACTGAATTTAAATTCCACCATCTGCTCTGGTGGGAATCAAACCCAAGCCCCCAGAACATTGCCTGGCTCTCTGGATTAACAGTCTAGCGATAATACCAGAAGACCATTGCCTCCCCTTGTGTGGCGTGAATGTTACTTGCCACTTGTCAGCCCAAGTCTAGATATTGTCCAGATCTTGCTGCATTTGAACTTGCATTGCTTCAGAATTTGTGGAGATGTGAATGGTGCTGAATATTGTGCAATCATCAGCGAATATCTCCACTTCTGACCTTATGATGGAGGGAAGGTCGTGGATGAAGCAGCTGAAGATGTTTGAGCCTAGGACACTATCCTGAGGAACTCCTGCAGAGATGTCCTGGAGCTGAGATGACTGACCTCCAACAGCCAGAACCATCTTCTTATGTGTCAGGTATGACTCTAACCAACGGAGAGTTTGCCCCTTGATACACATTGTTGCCAGTTTTCTGAGGGCTCCTTGATATCACATTCAGTAAAATGTGGCCTTGATGCCAAAGGCTGTCACTCTCACCTCACCTTTGGAGTTATCTCTTTTGTCCATGTTTGAACCAAGGCTGTAATGAGATCAGGAGCTGAGTGGCTCTGGGGAATCCAAACTGGGCATCACTGAGCAGGTTATTGCTGAGCAGGTGTTGTTGATAGCCCTGTTGATGACCCCTTCCATCACTTCACTGATGATGGAGAGTAGACCAATTGGGCGGGAAATGGCCAGGTTGGATTTATTCTACATTTTTATGTACTGGACATACCTGGGCAATTTTCCACATTGTCGAGTAGATGCCAGGGCTGTATTGGAAAAGTTTGGCTAGGGGAGCTATGGTCATTCTTATCGATACTGTCAAGGAGAGGTGCATCTGCAGCCAGCAGATTGGTAAGGATGAGGTCAAGAATGTTTTTCCCTCTTGTTGGTTCCCTCCCCATGTGCTGCAGACCCAGTCTAGCAGCGATGTCCTTTAGGACCTGACCAGCTTGGTCAGTAGTACAACTACCAAGTCATCATGGTGGGGGGCATTGAAACCCCCACCCAGGGTACGTATTGTGCCCCTGACACCCTCAGTGCTTCCTTCAAGTGTTGTTCAACATGGAGGATACTGATTCATCATCTGAGGGAGGACGGGCTGTGGAATAAGCAGGAGGTTTCCTTGCTGATGTTTAACTGATGTCATCAGATTTCATGGGGTCTCCAGTCAATGTTGAGGACTCCCAGAGCAACTCCCGCCCGACTGCATCCCACTGTCCCTCTGCTGGGTCTGTCCTGCCGGTGGGACAGGACATATGCTCAGATGGTGATTGTCATGTCTGGGACATTGTCTGTCAGATATGATTCCGTGAATATCACTACATTAGGCTATTGCTATCACTAGTCTGTGAGACAGCTCTCCCAATATTAGCACTAGCCCACATATGTCAGTAAGGAGGACTTTGCAGGGTCGACAGGGCTGTATCTGCTGTTGTCTTTTCTGATGCTTAGGTCAATGCCAGGTGATCCGTCCAGTTTCATTTCTTTGTTGAATCTTTATAACAATAATACAACTGAGTAGATGGCTTGGGCCATTTCAGAGGGCAGTTAGTGTCAACCCGTGGCTCTGGGTCTGGAGTCCCATGTAGGTCAGACCAGGTGAGGACAGCAACACATTAGTGAACCAGATGGTTGTTCCCTAAAAATTGTTACATCAGAACATTCTTAATTCCAGATTTCTTATTGGATTCACACCATCTGCTAAGGTTGGATTCAAACCTGGGTCTTGGAATTAACACCAGGCCATTGCCAAGCAATGGGAAGAAATGGAGCCATCTGGCATCACTAAATATAGGTTCATACCGTAACACATACAGAAAAAAACAACTTGGGGGATTCCCTGCTGTTCTATAACAGATCACCATCACTCAGAAACATTGAAGTTAGGAGCAGGATCAGGCTAGTCAGCCCTTCAAGCTTGCTGCACCATTCAATATGATCATGGCTGAACATCCTGTTCCCACTTTTTACCCACACCCTTTGTCTCTGTTACCCCAGAACTATATCCAACTCCTTCTTGAAACCTTTCAATGTTTTGTCCTCACTTATTCTGTGTAGCAGAAAATTCCACAGGCTCATCACTCTCTGGGTGAAGACATTTCTCCTCATCTAAGTCCTTACAGAGTCCATCATTTCTGTTAATCATCCGGAGTTTGCAGAAACAGTAAATCATGCAGAAACTGGCACATTTGCAAAAGTTGTTTGGGAAAGCAATTTTTGGTTGATTTCCCAAATCACCTTCCCTATCTGCTTCTTTGATTTCAAAAGGTTATCTAAATGCATAGCCTCTTTTCCTTCCATCCTGACACTGGTGGTTTCTGTGTTTGTCACATTGATTGCGGAGGGAACTAATTTGGAAAACCAAGAAACTCAATCCACTAAATAAAATAACTCACACAGGTGGAGATAAGGATAGAGGCCATTGTATTCACTATCCCATGAAACTTGCAACATCTAGCCCTTAACATAAAGTGCTCCATTAGGGACATGATAAAAATGTGAGCTCCTTTAAACTGTTATAAATGTATTAATAATGTGGAATATGTAGGGATGTCAGCTGTGTATCTTAGGGAGGATTTACTTTACCTTACCTGAGGGTATGTACAGAGGAAGATAGACAGGCTAATGTTTTCCAATATTAGATATGATTCTTATTTCTCAGCTTGCATTTTCTATGTACAGAGTGTAAGGACATCCCTAAGATTTGTGTTTGTGTGACGGGAGAAGAGGTGAGGGTTGATTGAGCTGAAGAATATGCAGCTATATTCAAGGAGATTCATACTCACAGGAAAACAGTGGATGTCTAACTTGATATGACAGAGGAGCTGGAGAAACATGTGAAGAGAGAATCCTATTGGGAAAGGATGAAGATGGACAAAAGGAGGAATTCATTAACTCTGGGTCAAGAGCTGGGACTCTGACACCTCACTACTTGGGGGATATTGTCACTTCAAGAACTTGGGCAGTAAGTCCCACGTCTGTGTCCCATCTGGAAAACTAGTGGATCAGGAAGCTAGTGGGGCAGGATCATAGGAAACAGAATTTACAGTAAAAAATCAAAATGTCATACAACAGATGTGATGTATTGAACAAACTTAGATTCCTGTTCAGTCTTCAATCACTTAGAAAGGGGATGCAGATTTTGAGTAATATGTAAATCCCAGAACTTCTTTCAAGTCACATTCCCAAGATAACTTAAAGTTGTATTAAAAAGAGTGACATCTCAGCTCAGACAATGCTTTAAAGGTGTGAAGTTAGAGTCTGTCTTTATCCCATCCTTGAGTCAGACTGGTTCTATTTCCAAAGTAGGAATTTATAAAATGTTACATGGATTGACTGCCGATAGATTGTCTGCTTTTTGAGGAAAATAGACTGTATCTGCAAATACAAATTCACCGCATAGACTTGTGTGTGCATGCGTGTGAGAGAGAGAGTGTGTGTGTGTGTGTGTGTGTATGATTGATAGAGTGTGAGTGTGAATTTATCGGAATATATGTCTGTGACAGTGTTGGTGCATGATGTGAGTGTGAGTGAGCATATGTGTGTCTGAGAGAGGATATGTGTGAGTGTTTGAGTATGATTGTGTGTAAGAGTGTGTGTGTCTGTGTGCTTGTGTTTGGGTGTGTGTGTGTGAGAATGTATAGTGTAGAGTAGTGGGAGTGCACCCATCCAGGCAAATGGGGAGTATTCCATTACACTCATGACTTGTGCCTTGTTAGTAGTGGACAGGTTTCGGGGTGTTACTCACTGCAGGATTCTTAGCCTCAGCTGGTTCTTGTAGCAACATTATTCATACAGTGAGTCCAGTTCAGTTTCTGTTTTCTGGTACCCTTTCCAAGATGTTGATGGTAGGGGATTTGGTGATGGTAACACCAATGAATGTAAAGGGGCAGTGGTTAGATTCTCTCTTGTTTGAGAAGGTCATTACCTGGAATTTATATGTCACAAATACTACTAGCCACTTCTCAGTCCAAGTCTGGATATTGATTAAATTAGATTAGATTCCCTACAGTGTGGAAACAGGCCCTTCGGCCTAACAAGTCCACACTGATCCTCCGAAGAGTAACCCAACCCCCCTCTCTCTGACTAAAGCACCTAGCAACTATGGACAATTTAGCATGGCCAATTCACCTGACCGGCACATCTTTGGAATGTGGGAGGAAACCAGACACAGGGAGAGTGTGCAAACTCCACACAGACAGTCGCCGAGGGCTGGAATTGAACCTGGGACCCTGGTGCTGTGAGGCAGCAGTGCTAACCACTGAGCCACCGTGCCGCCCGATATTGTCCAGCTATTTACCCACATGGGCATTGGCTGTGTCACTATTGTGAATGGTGCTGGACATTGTACAATCATCTGTGAACATCCCCACTTCTGACCTTATGATGGAAGAAAGGTCATTGATGAAGCAGCTGAAAATGGTTGGGCCTAGAACATTCCCCTACAGAGGTGTCCTGGAGCTGAGATGACTGACCTCCAACAACCATCACCATCTTCCTATGTGCCAGGCATATAACCAGCAGAGAGCTTCTTCACGATACTTATTGATTCCAGTTTTCCTAAGGCTTTTTGATGCCACACTTGGTCGAATATGACCTATTGATGATTTGCATCATGAATTGAGCAGGCTGGGACTGATGATTCCTTGTAACAGGTTTGAAACCCGCAGTTAGTCACGAACACAGTCCCACCATCCAGGATTGAGTCGTTTCCTTCCCTCTCCAAATGTCATTGCACTGAAAAGTCTTTGGTGCAATTCAATTCCGAGGCATGCTGCTTCTGTTTTACAATTCATCACAGAGAATGCCCAAGGACTTGTTATAATTTATCATTGCAATCCACTGCGCAGCATTCTGTGCTATTTCATTCCCAGCTTCAGCACTTCATGTTCCTTTTCTTGGTCACCCTTACATTTCGAAGCTCCCAATTAAAGGTGAGACAGGTTTTGTTTTGTCAGTTGAACCTGTTACTGGGAAGGTGTTGCAGAGGGAGTGCTGCTCCTCTGCAGACTGATCACTACTCAATGGCTTTGTGAAATTTTCTCATTCTCACAGATACATTCTGCTAGATGACTGAGGCTGCAGCTTGTCATCAAAACCAGAGTGAAAAGAATATTAACCAGCATTCTGCAATATTCAAAATAACAAGCGTCCTTGAAATATTAATGATGAGCTTGATTTACATGAAATATTTTGAGTGGCAGGGCCCCCAATAACCAGAAACCTTGCCTGATTGCTCTCCCCTTCCTGTGGGACACCCCAAACCAGATCTCACACTGCAGTGTCACCATCGCTTGGTCTCAGTTCACCCTGACTCACGGTTCACTGTCAGCTTCACACTTCCTATCTGAACTTTCATAGTGCACTGTTTCATTGTAAGGTATTCAATTGTGTTTGAACCTGCTCCATTGCACATTTCGATGCTGAGGATGTTTAGCTTCACTGTGGCCCATGTTGATTCATGGCAATTTCAGCAGTTTCACCTTTCGGTTTTGAAGAATTTACTTTCATTCTGACAACATTCTGGGGAATCTAAACTGGAGGGTGAAAACATTTCTGGCTGTAACAGATTGCTCCTTTTTTGAGGTATTGGAGGTCATTTCCTTGAATTCCAGAAACAGCAATTACTGTTATAGAACATAGAACAGTACAGCACAGAACAGGCCCTTCAGCCCACGATGTTGTGCCGACCATTGATCCTCATGTATGCACCCTCAAATTTCTGTGACATTATGCATGTCCAGCAGGTCTCTTAAATGTCCCCAATGACCCTGCCTCCAAAACTGCTGCTGGCAACACATTCCATGCTTTCACAACTCTCTGTGTAAAGAACCTGCCTCTGACATCCTCTCTATACTTTCCTCCAACCAGCTTAAAACTATGACCCCACGTGTTAGCCATTTCTGCCCTGGGAAATAGTCTCTGGCTATCGACTCTATCTATGCCTCTCATTATCTTGTATATCTCAAATTAGGTCTCCTCTTCTCCTCCTTTTCTCCAATGATAAAAGTCCGAGCTCAGTCAACCTCACTTCATAAGTTAAGCCCTCCAGTCCAGGCAGCATCCTGGTAAACCTCCTCTGAACCCTCTCCAAAGCATCCACATCTTTCCTAAAATAGGGCGATCAGAACTGGACACAGTATTCCAAGTGCAGTCTAACCAAAGTTTTATAGAGCTGCAACAAGATCTCACGACTCTTAAACTCAATCCCCCTGTTAATGAAAGCCAAAACACCATATGCTTTCTTAACAACCCTGTCCACTTGGGTGGCAATTTTAAGGGATCTATGTACCTGCACACCAAGATCCCTCTGTTCCTCCACACTACCAAAAATCCTATCCTTAATCCTGTACTCAGCTTTCAAATTCGACCTTCCAAAATATATCACCTCGCATTTATCCAGGTTGAACTCCATCTGCCACCTCTCAGCCCATCTCTGCATCCTGTCAATGTTCCACTGCAGCCTACAACAGCCCTCTATACTGTCAAAGACACGTCCAACCTTTGTGTCGTCTGCAAACTTGCTGACCCATCCTTCAATCCCCTCATCCAAGTCATTAATAAAAATTACAAACAGTAGAGGCCCAAGGACAGAGCCCTGTGGAACGCCACTCACCACTATTTTCCTTCTACTACCACGCTGTCTTCTGTTGGCTAGCCAGTTCTGTATCCAGACAGCTAAGTTCCCCTGTATCCCATTCCTCCTGACCTTCTGAATGAGCTTACCATGGGGAACGTTATCAAATGCCTTGCTGAAGTCCATATACACCACATCCACAGCTCAACCCTCATCAACTTTTCTAGTCTCATCCTCAAAGAACTCGATAAGATTTGTGAGGCAAGACCTGCCCCTCACAAAGCCGTATTGACTGCATTTAATCAAGCCATGCTCTTCCAGATGGTCATAAATCCTATCCCTCAGAATCCTTTCTAACACCTTGCAGACGACAGACGTGAGACTTACTGGTCTATAGTTGTCGGGGATTTCCCTATTTCCTTTCTTGAGGAGAAGAATTACATTTGCCTCTCTCCAGTCCTCAGGTACGACTCCAGTGGAGAGCGAGGATGCAAAGATCTTCGCAAGTGGCGAAGCAATTGCATTTCTCATTTCCCAAAGTAGCCGAGGACAAATCCGGTCTGGGCCTGGCGACTTGTCAATCTTAATGTTTGACAAAATTTTCAGCACATCAGCTTCCTCTATCTCTATCCATTCCAGCATGCACACCTGCTCTTCAAAGGTTTCATTCACTACAAAGTTTGTTTCTTTCGTAAAGACAGAAGCAAAAACTCATTTAGGGCTTCCCCTACCTCCTCAGACTCCACACACAAATTCCCTATGCTATCCCTGATCGGCCCTACTCTCTCTTTGACCATTCTCTTATTCCTCACATAAGTTTAAAATGCCTTTGTGTTCTCCCTAATCCGTTCTGCCAAACCTTTCTCTTGCCCCTCCTGGCTCTCCTCAGACCATTTTTAAGCTCCTTCCTTGCCTGCCTGTAATCCTCTCGAGCTGAGCTTGACCCTAGCTTCCTCCACCTTATGTAAGCTACCTTCTTCCTTTTGACGAGATGCTCCACTGCTCTCGTCATCCAAGGTTCCTTTATCTTACCACTTCTTGCCTGTCTCAGAGGGACATATTTATTCATCACTCGCACCAACTGTTCCTTAAACAGTCTCCACATGTCTATAGTGCCTTTACCATGGAGCAATTGCTCCCAGTCCATGCTTCCTAACTCATGTCTAATCGCATCATAGTTTCCTCTTCCCCAATTAAATTTCCTCCCATTTTGCCTAATCCTCTCCTTCTCCATAGCTAAGTAGAATGTGAGGCAGTTGTGGTCACTATCACCAAAATACTCTCTCACCACAAGATCTGATACCTGCCCCGACTCGTTTCCGAGCACCAAGTCTAGAATGGCCTCTCCCCTGGTCGGCCTGTCAACGTACTGAGTTAGGAAACCCTCCTGAACACACCTTACAAAAACAGCTCCATTCAAATCTTCTGCTCGAAGGAGGTTCCAATCAATATTGGGAAAGTTAAAGTCACCCATTACAACAACCCTACTACGTCCACACTTTTCCAAAATCTGCCGACCTATGCTTTCTTCCATCTCCCTGCTGCTATTGGGGGGCCTGTAGTAAACCCCTAACGAGGTGACTGCTCCCTTGCTGTTCCTAATTTCCACCCATACTGACTCGGTAGGCAGATCTTCCTCGACAATGGAAGCTTCTGTAGCTGTGATGCCCTCTCTGATTAGTAGTGCTACACCCCCTCCTCTTTCCGCCCCCCCTATTCTTTTTAAATGTTCTAAACCCTGGAACATCCAGCAACCATTCCTGCTCCTGAGAAACCCACGTCTCTGTTATGGCCACAACATCATAGCACCAGGTACTGATCCATACTCTCAGTTCATCACTTTTATTCCTGATACTCCTTGCATTAAAGCAAACACACTTTTACTGATCCCTTGGTTCCTTCCCAGGAAAATCCTTCCCACTGGCTGGTCTACCTCTTGCTATTGCTATTGTTATATATGTTGTTGCATTGTTTTGGAACTTCATAGAAAATAAAGGTCAAAACAACAGCACTTTTAAAAGGGAGAGGACAGACAATAGGCAGCACATGGTCGGTCTGTGCAGGAGAGAAAGAGAAAGAAACCCACACTGCTAACTGACACAGCAGTGAACCTGCACAGTTACTGTATTTGCTGTTGAATTCATGTATCACTGGACATCGGAGTGCATCTGAGAAAATTAACAAAGTGAAATTCACAATTGATCTTGGAGGAACCTTTTTGGGAGAAATCACAGCACAGAAACAGATAAGTGAATAGCTTTAGGCGTGCCTTACTGTAAGTCTGCAGTGGTGAGTAGATTCCCTACAGTATGGAAACAGGCTCTTCGGCCCAACCAGTCCACACCCACCCTCCAAAGAGTAACCCACCCAGAACCATTTCCCTCCGACTAATGCACCTAACACTATGGGCAATTTAGCATGGCCAATTTACCTAACCTGCACATCTTTGGACTGTGGGAGGAAATCCACGCAGACACGGGGAGAATGTGCAAACTCCACACAGTAGAGTGGGTTCCGTCTCGATTATATGTTTCATTGAGATATGTTCTTGATTAAACATACAAATATAAGCCATAAGTATTGAGTTAGCCTGGAGCAGTGTTTTGTCGAGGAGTAATTTGGTGCTATTTTCTGGGTCTGCAAATTGGAAGAGGCAAAAATGGCCCTGAATGGAGTGATATGCTCTTCTCGTCGGATCTGGGAGTTTAGGGAGAGTTTACGGGTTACTGAGGATTATATCTGCAATAAATGCCGTTGGTTGCAAATCCTATCAGATTGAATGGATCAGTTGGAGAGGCAGTTAGAGGCAATGAGGAATTTACAAGAGCAAGGGGATATGATGGTTGGCAGTTATAGGAAGGGGGGAAAGTCTCAGATACAGTCACATAAATGGGTTAACTCCAGGAAAGGTAAAAGAGGTAGGCAGGTAGTGCAGGAATCTTCTGTGGCTATCCCCATTTCAAATAAGTATGGTGTTTTGGAAAATATAGGGGGTGATGGATTTTCAGGGGAATGTAGCACCAACAGCCAAGTTTCTGGTATTGATTCTGTTCGCCGAGCTGGAAGTTTTTGTTGCAAATGTTTTGTCTAGGTGACATCCTCAGTGCTTGGGAGCCTCCTGTGAAGCGCTTCTGTGGTGTTTCCTCCAGCATTTATAGTGGCCTGTCCCTGCCGCTTCCGGTTGTCAGTTTCAGCTGTCCGCTGTAGTGGCCGGTATATTGGGTCCAGGTTGATGTGTTTGTTGATGGAGTTTGTGGATGAGTGCCATGCTTCTAGGAATTCCCTGGCTGTTCTTTGTTTGGCTTGCCTATAATGGTAGTGTTGTCCCAGTCAAATTCATGTTGCTTATCGTCTGCGTGTGTGGCTACTAGGGATAGCTGGTCATGTCGTTTCGTGGCTAGTTAGTGTTCGTGGATGCGGATCGTTAGCTGTCTTCCTGTTTGTCCTATATAGTGTTTTGTGCAGTCCTTGCATGGGATTTTGTACACTACATTAATTTTGCACATGTTGGGTATCGGGTCCTTCGTTCTGGTGAGTTGTTGTCTGAGTGACCCGATACCCAACATGAGCAAAACTAATGTAGTGTACAAAATCCCATGCAAGGACTGCACAAAACACTATATAGGACAAACAGGAAGACAGCTAACGATCTGCATCCACGAACATCAACTAGCCACGAAACGACACGACCAGCTATCCCTAGTAGCCACACACGCAGACGACAAGCAACATGAATTTGACTGGGACAACACTACCATTATAGGGCAAGCCAAACAAAGAACAGCCAGGGAATTCCTAGAAGCATGGCACTCATCCACAAATTCCATCAACAAACACATCGACCTGGATCCAATATACCGGCCACGACAGCGGACAGCTGAAACTGACAACCGGAAGTGGCAGGGACAGGCCACTATAAATGCCGGAGGAAACACCACAGAAGTGCTTCACAGGAGGCTCCCAAGCACTGAGGATGTCACCTAGACAGGGGACGAAACGTTTGCAACAAAAACTTCCAGCTCGGCGAACAGAACCACAGCAACGAGCACCCGAGCTACAAATCTTCTCACAAACTTTCTGGTATTGAGACTGGCTCTAATGTAATGAGACGTATGTCAGGTTCCAAGAGATCAATTGTGTTAGGGGATTCTCTCATTCGAGGTACAGACAGATGTTTCTGTGGCCAGCAGCGAAAAATCAGAATGGTGTGTTACCTCCATGGTGCCAGGATCAAGGATGTCTCAGAGAGGGTGCAGAATGTTCTCAAGGGGGAAGGGGGTCAGCAGGACATGATTGTACACGTTGGAACCAACTACATGGGAAGGGAAAAGGATGAGATTCTGAAGGGAGAATATAGAGAGTTAGGCAGTAATTTAAAAAGGAGCTCCTCGAGATGAGTAATATCTGAATTACTCCCGGTTCTATGAACTAGTGAGGGCAGGAATAGGAGGATAGAGCAGATGAATGCATGGCTGAGGAGCTGGTGTGTGGGAGAAGGATTCATATGTTTGAATCATTGGAATCTCTTCTGGGGTAGAAATGACCTGTACAAGGAGGACAGATTGCACCTGAATTAGACGGGGACTAATATACTGTCAGGGAAAGTTGCTAGAGCTGCTCAGGAGCATTTAAACTAGTAAGGTGGGGGGTGGGGGGTGGGACCCACGGAGATAGTGAGGAAAGAGATCAATCTGAGACTGGTACAGTTGAGAACAGAAGTGAGTCAAACAGTCAGGGCAGGCAGGGACAAGGTAGGACTAATAAATTAAACTGCATTTATTTCAATGCAAGGGGCCTAACAGGGAAGGCAGATGAACTCAGGACATGGTTAGGAACGTGGGACTGGGATATCATAGCAATTATGGAAACATGGTTCAGGGATGGGCAGGACTGGCAGCTTAATGTTCCAGGATACAAATGCTACAGGAAGGATAGAAAGGGAGGCAAGAGAGAAGGGGGAGTGCCTTTTTTGATAAGGGATAGCATTACAGCTGTACTGAGGGAAGATATTCCCGGAAATACATCCAGTGAAGTTATTTGGGTGTAACTGAGAAATAAGAAAGAGATGATCACCTTATTGGGATTGTATTATAGACCCCTCACAGGTAAAGGGACGGCTGGAAAATGGGAAGCCTTCAAAAATGAGATAACGAGAATCCAGAGACAGTATATTCCTGTCAGGGTGAAAAGGAAGGCTGGTAGGTATAGGGAATGCTGGATGACTAAAGGAATGGAGGTTTTGGTTAAGAAAAAGAAGAAAGCATATGTCAGGTATAGACAGGATAAATCGAGTGAATCCTTAGAAGAGTATAAAGACAGTAGGAGTATACTTAAGAGGGATATCAGGAGGGCAAAAAGGGGACATGAGATAGTTTTGACAAATAGAGTTAAGGAGAATCCAAAGGACTTTTACAAATACAATAAGGACAAAAGGGTAACTAAGGAGAGAATAGAACCCCTGAAAGATCAGCAAGGTGGCCTTTAAGTGGAGTGGCAGGAGATGGGGGTGATACTAAACAAGTATTTTGCATCAGTGTTTACTGTAGAAAAGGACATGGAAGATATAAAATGTAGGGAAATAGATGGTGACTTCTTGAAAAATGTCCAGATTAAGAGGAGGAAGTGCTGGATGTCTTGAAATGCATAAAAGTGGATAATTCCCCAGGACCTGATCAGATGTACCCTAGAACTCTGTCAGAAGCTAGGGAAGTGATTGCTGGGCCTCTTGCTGAGATATTTGTATCATCGATAGTCACAGGTGAGGTGCTGAAAGACTGGAGGTTGGCAAACGTGGTGCCACTGTTTAAGAAGGGCGGTAAGGACAAGCCAGGGAACTATAGACCAGTGGGCCTGATGTCAGTGGTGGGCAAGTTGTTGGAAGGAATCCTGAGGGACAGGATGAACACGTATTTGAAAAGGCAAGGACTGATTAGGGATAAACCCTTTATCAGGTATGCCTTATTCCTGAAGGACCAGCTAATGCCCGAAATGTCGATTCTCCTGCTCCTCGGATACTGCCTGACCTGCTGTGCTTTTCAAGCACCACACTCTCAACTCTGATCTCCAGCATCTGCACTCCTCACTTTCTCCTGGTTAGGGATAGTCAACATGGCTTTGTGCTTGGGAAGTCATGTTTCACAAACTTGATTGAGTTTTTTGGAGAAGAAACAAGGATGATTGATGAGGGCAGAGCAGTAGACAGGCTCTATGTGGACTTCAGTAAGGCGTTCAACAAGGTTCCCCATGGGAGACTGGTTAACAAGGCTAGATTTCATGGAATACAGGGAGAACTAGCCATTTGGATATAGAACTGGCTCAAAGGTAGAAGACAGAGAGTGGTGGTGGAGGGTTGTTTTTCAGACTGGAGGCCTCTGAGTGCCACAAAGATCAGTCCTGGGTCCAATACTTTTCATCACTTATATAAATTATTTGGATGTGAGCATAAGAGGTACAGTTAGTAAGTTTGCAGATGACACCAAAATTGGAGGTGTAGTGGACAGTGAAGAGGGTTACCTCAGATTACAACAGGATCTGGACCAGATGGGCCAATGGGCTGAGGAGTGGCAGATGGAGTTTAATTCAGATAAATGCGAGGTGCTGCATTTTGGGAAAGCAAATCTTAGCAGGATTTATACACTTAATGGTAAGGTCCTAGGAAGTGTTACTGAACAAAGAGACTTTGGAGTGCAGGTTCATAGTTCCTTGAAAGTGGAGTTGCAGGTAGATAGGATAGTGAAGGGGGTGTTTGGTATGCTTTCCTTTATTGGTCAGATATTGAGTACAGTAATTGGGAGGTCATGTTGCAGCTATACAGGATGTTAGTTTGGCCACTTTTGGAATACTGCGTGTAATTCTGATCTCCTTCCTATTGAAAGGATGTTGTGAAACTTGAAAGGGTTCAGAAAGGATTTACAAGGATGAGGATTTGAGCTACAGGGAGATGCGAATAGGTTGAGGCTGTTTTCCCTGGACCATCGGAGGCTGAGGGGTGACCTTATAGAAGTTTATAAAATCACGAGGGACATGGATAGGATAAATAGACAAGGTGTTTTCCATGGGGTGGGGGAATCCAGAACTAGAGGGCATAGGTTTAGGGTTAGAGAGGAAAGATATAAAAGAGACTTAAGGGGCAACGTTTTCACACAGAGGGTGGTACGTGTATGGAATGAGCTGCCAGAGGATGTGGTGGAGGCTGGTACAATTGCAACATTTAAAAGGCATCTGGATGGGTATAGGAACATGAATAGGAAGGGTTTGGAGGGATATGGGCCGAGTGCTGGCAAGTGGAACCAGATTGGGTTGGGATATCTGGCTGGCATGGACGAGTTGGACCGAAGGGTCTGTTTCCGCACTGTACATCTCTATGACTCTATAACAAAATAAATCAAAGACCTGCAGATGTTGGAAATCTGAAACAAAACCAGAAATTGCTGGAGAAACTCAGCAAGTCTAGCAGCATCTGTGGAGAGAAAGCAGAGTTAATGTTTCAGGTCCGGTGATGCTTCTCTATTCTGTCCTTGGCCTGAGTCTTGTCATGCTTCATCAATCAGCAGCATTCCTTAGTTCAGGCATCAAAAGTAACCTCCTCTTCCTTTACTGAGCAGCTTCGGTGAGGCACCAATTCCCTGGATGCCTTCAGTTCTTACACAGGAGCCACAAAAAACGTACTTCTTGGTGCTTCTGTTTGAAAGACAAACCGTACATTGACGTTCATTTCCAACGACATGTGAGCTCAGGTGTAAAGATCTCTCGCTGCAGTTCTTCCAAGTCTTGGTGAGGTCTCACCCTGGGGTTTGTGTATAATTTGGATCTCCTTGTCTCAGGAAGAATGTACTTAGGGAGTGCAGTATCACCAAACTGACTCCTGGGATGGCAGGTTTGTCTTATGAGGAACAGTTTCTTTGATTCAGTCATGGGACATGGGTGTCACTGGCTGGGCCAATATTTACTGCCCATCCCTAATTGCCCTTATAGATGGAACAATGTATGCATTCTCTAGCGTTTCAAAGAATGAGAGTGATTTGATTGAAATGCATAAAATTCTTACAGGGTCAGAGTTGCCATGACTTGGAGATGCCGGTGTTGGACTGGGGTGGACAAAGTTCAAAATCACACAACACCAGGTTATAGTCTAACAGGTTTATTTGGAAGCACTAGCTTTCAGAGCACTGCTCCTTCGTCAGGTGGTTGTCAGATGATTTTTAATTCTCAAGTTAGCTCAGCTTTTTAAACAGTAGATGTGAAGTCTGTCTGTGTCCCCATGCTATGTCAGACTGACAAACCCTCTGTTAGTTGATCTAGACAGGATGTTTCCTCCCAGCTGGTGAGTCTAGAACCCGGGGAATAATTTTAGGATAAGGGGCAGGTCATTTAAGACTAAGGTGAGGTGGAATTTCTTCACTCAGAGATTGGTGAATCTTTGGAAATCTCTGAAGTCAAAAAATGTCACTCCCTGAGGTTAACAGTCAACAACAGCAGAGAGATGGTCAGGAGTCTTTGTTATTGGATGATGATGTCACAAAACTAATCTGCTGGATAAAAGCAAATGTCAAATGTCATGAGATTTCTGAATTTAACTTTCCCAGGTTAAGGAGTAATGCCTGTATTCACACTGACCATGACTCAGGTCATAGAGGAAGTCAATGATACGCAGAGCAACTGAAGGGAATGGGTTCCCCGTCAGTGGGGTTCCTGAGATGTTGTTCTCTCCCAATGTCCACTGCAGTGAGAATAAGAAACCTGATTCTCTTCCCTGTGACTGTCCGGTGTGTTCTGAGCTGAATCTTTGGGAGGTGTACTGACTGGCATCTGGTGTGATACATTGAAGTGAGCAATATGTCAGCAAACACAGCAGCTGGCTCAATGACTGCAATTGCTCTGTTCTTACCGGGGGTTACTTAGTACTGAGCTGGCAGAGTGGGTGTTGTCAGTGATAGAACCAATCTGGTTCCAGCAAGCAGCTGAGTTCCTTTCCTGGTCAGTGAGGTGAACATTGACCCTATCATGTTTGTTGAAGGAGACTTGTTGACCCACTCGTTGGGTCACTTTCATGTTATTAACTAGTCATAGAGTCTACATAGCGTCTGCCCAAACCACCAGAATGTGCAGGAAAAGCTGTTCAATTCCTCCCCTGAATGACAGACAAGTATCAATAATGTCCATGGTAAGAAAATAGCTTTTAGCTTTTGTTCAAATTGACCAGCTGTTGATGTTAGAGAATAACAAGTTGTGAATAAATTCCAAATAGTAGTAATCTCTGTTTGAGGCTAATGAATGTTCATAAATGCTACTGCTGGAATTTTACCTGGAATGCACGGAGATTCACGGTTCAGATACCCTGCACATTCTCCCCCAGGTTTCCAGTGTGCGCGGAGATTCACGGTGCAAATACTCTGTAGCTTCTCACTAAGGTGCCTTCAACATCATCTTCAGATCCATGACCTCAACTAACCAGAAGGACAAGGGCAGCAGGTACATGGGAACACCCCCATCACCCCCAGCATCAGCATGGCCAGGAACTGCTGGGTGCAGAAGGCCAGGAGCAGGGGTCCCCTGGTTATTAGCGGGACAGAGGCAGCAGTGGAGTCAGGGTCTCCTGGTCATTGTGCAAGTTTGGGTTCAGCACAGGACTCAGCATCAGCAGCCCAGTGGTTATGTGGGCCTAGTGATGAAGAGATGGCACCTGACAGTGGTGACTCCGATGTTAGTGGGTCCAGAGCAGACAGTGGAGGGTGAGGCAGCACAGGTATTGTTGGTCAACAGCTCAGGATGGAGCTGACAGGACAAAGATGGACTTGTTCACCTTTTCCTTTAAATTCTTAAATATTCAAATGGCGCTGGATTGCTGTGACAGTTAAAGCTTTTCACCGTGTTGTTCATTCTAGAGTACTGTGACTATAACTCATCATTCATTCATTCAAGTTCCCCTCCAAGCCAGTCACCATCTTGAATTGTAAATGTATCACTGCTTCATCAGTGTCACTGGGTCAAAATCCTGAAATTCCCTTCCAAATGGCACATGGACAGCAGTGGTTCAAGAAGGCAGCTCAGCCCCACCTTCTCAAGCAGCAGCTGGGGATGGGCAATAGATGCTGATTTGGCCAGTGATACCCACACCTCATGAAGGAATAAACTAAAATGGTGCAGCAGCAGCAACGACAAACAAATCCTTTAAATGGAGAAAAAGAATCATCCCTTAGGGAATGAGAAAATGAGCAAATTAATATTATTTTATAAGTTTTTCTGTCTCACAAATCTTGAAAAATAATCTCCTCTTTAAGGCAATAAAATGAACCATTTTTGATTTATATATTTTTAAAATGGTAGAAAATACCATCTTGTGTTTCAGACATTTTCCTGCCTGGATTTTTTTTTTCTTTGAACGAGGATCTGATGTACAACTGCATCCCTCTAATTAAGGGTCCAATTCGAGATCTAAAATAAATTAGGAGAAGGATTATTTTCCAGCCTGTTCCATCATAGCTGAGCTGATTGTGGTCTCAACCCCACTTTCCTATCAATCCTCAATAATGTTTGACTTCATCATTACTCAAGTGTCTGCCTTAAAAATAATTCAATGACCCTGCCTGCATCATATAGGAATAGATTCATACAGCACGGAAACAGACGCTTCGGTCCAACTCCTTCCATGCTGACCAGGTATCTTAACTAAGTCTAGTCCCATTTGCCAGAATTCAGTCCCTTATCCCTCTAAACCTAATCAATTCATGTCCCCATCCAGATGCCTTTTAAATTGAATTGAATTGAATTTATTGTCATGGGTACTGAGGCTCAGTGAAAAGCTTTGTCTTGCGAGCAATACACATAATACAGCAATACATAGTTAAATAGCATAAATAAGTAAGTAATAGGTAAACAGTGGCAAAAACAAAAACACAGGTACAGGCAAATGTTAAGAGTTTATCAGTCCATTCAGTATTCTAACAACATTAGGGTAGAAACTGTTTTGAAACCGGCTGGTGCGTGTGTCCAGGCTTCTGTACCTTCTCCCCGATGGTAGAGGTTACAGAAATACAGGGTGGGTTGGATCTTTGCGAATGCTGGTGGCCTTTCCTTGACCTAGTAGGCCTAGTAGGTGGATTCTATAGATGTAAGGTTGGCATTTGTGATTGTCTGGGCCGAGTTCGCCACTCTCTGTAACCATCTCCAATCTTCAACACTACAATTCCCATACCAGTAGTGATAAATCCAGACAGAATGCTCTTGATGGCGCACCTATAAAAGTTGGCAAGGGTATTTGCTGTCTTGCCAAATTTCCTCAGCTGCCCGAGGAAGAAGAGACGTTGTTGGGCCTTTGTAACCAGTGCGTACACATGAAGAGTGCAAGAAAGCTTGTTGTGGATGACCACTCCCAAGAGCTTGACACTCTCCACTTGTTCCACCTCTGTGCTATAAATGTATAGGGAGGCATGAGTAACATCCCACTGATTGTAACTGTATCAGTCTCCACCACTTCCTCTAGCAGTTTGTTCACACCCTCTGTGTGAAAACGTTGCCCTTTATGTCCCTTTTAAATCTTTCGCCTCTCACCTTAAACCTATACCTTCTAGTTTCTGGACTCTCCTGCTCCAGGAAAAAGACCTTATCTATTTATCCTAACCATGCCCCACATGATTTTATAAACCACTGTGAGGTCATCCCTCAGCTTCCAATGTTCCAGGGAGAAAACATCCGAACCTATCCAGCCTCTCCCTACAAGTCAAACTCTCTAGTTCTGGCAACATCCTGTAAATCTTTTCTGCACCCTCTGAATTTTAACAATATTCTTCCTGTAAAAGGGTGTCAAGAATTGCATGTAGTATTCCAAAAGTGGCCTCACCAATGTCCTGAACAGCCACAACATTATGTCCCAACTCCGGTACCAATTTTCTGACAAATCAAGGCGTGCCAAATGCTGTCTTCACCAACCTGTCTATGTGGAACTCAATTTTCAAGAAACTATACACCTGCACCCATAGATGCAGCCACACTCCCCAGGGCCCTACCATTAACTGTACATGCCCTGCCCTGATTTACCTTACCAAAATGCAACACCTCACATTTATATAAATTAAACTCCATCAGCCCATTGGTCCATCTGATCAAGGTTCCGTTGTACTCTAAGATAACCTTCTACACCATCTCTCACTTTTAAGGAAGAATTCCTAAAACCCAAAGCCCTCTGAGAGAAAAGAAAATTCTCCTAATTTCCATCTTAAAGGTGTGAAGCTTATTGTTAAACTATGACCCTTCATGATAGCCTCCATAAGAGGGAAAAAAACATCCTTTCAGCATTGATCCTGTCCAGTCCTCTCAGGATCAGTCAGGCCAGGAGACATGGGTCCAGTCTGTCCAATTTTATTATCAGATCATACCCCATCCCAGATATCAATCTAGTGAGCCTCCTCTGAACAACTTTTAACACATTTATATCCTTTCTTAGATAAGGAGAATGAAACTGTACATGGTTCTCCAGATGTGAAGTAATCTATTTCTCATCAGGATTAATGGTGACTGCATGTCCTTAACCTCAAGCGAATCATAATCCATCAGCATCTGTAAATGAACTGGCAACAAACTGACATGGGATGTGGTAGAGACAACAGTGTGCAGCTGGAGAATGGAAGTAGTTTTAATTACTTTTCCCCTCGTGAGCAAGCCAGGCATTCATGTGATACCTGGTTAGAAGACAGTAATCATTGAATCATAATACTCAGATGGGAACTCCATCTTAATTTAAATACATCCTTTCGGTCGTTATTTCAAATATAATACCTTGATATTTATCTTTTTATTAGAATTAAGCAAATTTAAGGCAATTTTTGAAGCAGATGATGTTGGCAGTAGAGATACAGAGACACACAGAACTGAAGTAATTTAGCACCATCTCTGGTGACAGGATGTATTACAAACCATTTTCTCATACATAGGACTCGATAATAGATTTCTGTACAGATGCAAGACATGTGTGTACACTGCTGGATTAATCTATATAATATATAGACATATATGTACATTGTTGGATTCATTTATACAATATATAGACATGTATGTACATTGCTGCATTAATTTAGACAATATATAAATATGTATGTACATTGCTGCATTAATTTATACAATATATAGACATGTATGTACATTGCTGCATTAATTTAGACAATATGTAGATGTACACATACTTCTGTTATATTTTGCAACATGTCCCAAAAGAGGAAATCTTATAACTGTTGACTGTCAGCGCAGTGAGCTAGTGGGGTTGAACTTTTTCCTGTGACCTCTGCCTGTGTGAAAGAGCAATGAGATGATAATTCCACCCAAGGAACAATACAAATCATGGGTGAAAGGGCCTGTTCCAGTGCTGTATTGTTCTATTTTCTGAATGGGAAAAAGCTGGGGACGGACCACCCCTGCTGTAGAGGTCATTTCCCACAGGCGTTAGAGTTATACTGTGTTAGAATCCTTGTCATATTCATGGACAAGTCCTATGCTAACTATATTAACAAACATTGATTTGCAAGTTTAACTCCTGCATTAAAATACAGACAAGGAATTACACCTGAATGTAGTAAAAATGAATTTAAAATGCAGCATAATTGTACAGCATAGTGTTTGATGTAAAGCACCCTCAGCCACTCGGAGCCTTCCCTACCGGGAATGAGAAGTCACAAATCACACTCCATCTCACTGTTCACAGTTTCTTAGGCCAAAGAAAGACAGAGTTTTGGAAATTACCTTCTGCATAGTTTATTCCAATTCCTTTCAGTCTGTGAAACACTTTTATTTTGGCTGTGACAATCAGAATTGGAGGCCGAGAGTGCAATAAATTAATTGCTCTTTTAATTTCTGTTAAATGCACCGCTCCTGTGGTCACAAGAGCAGCTGGTGGCCAACTTTACTTGACTACTCTTAATTAGCTGTGTTCCTTTATGCAGCCATTCACTGCAAATGGACAATGTACAATAATTTAGGAATAATTCCGACATGCTTTGCCCTGTTTAATTATAGAGTCAAGCACTTTGTTGAAGTGATATTATCCACAGTAGCTTTTGTCACTGAGAGGTTATTTATGGGATTACACTGGAGTTAGAAACTTTATTCATGTTCAGACATTACAGGAACTGTAACAAAAATAGAAATTGCTGGAAAACCTCGGCGAGTTTGGCGGCATCTATGGAGAGAAATCAGAGTTAAGGTTTCAGGCTGAGTGGCACTTCCTCAGATTTGAGGAACTGTTTTTTCTCCATCAAACAGAGAAGAGGAAGTGGAGGCTTAACTGAGCTGTTCAAAACTTTAAGGAGTTTGAATCGAACAAATAGTGAGAAGTTATTTTCTTTGGCGTGTGAGTAGGTAAATCAGACCATTTAGATTTATTAGATTCTTATTAAATAAGAAAGCATTATTTCTCCTTTTGTTTTCATTTAATTAATAGAGTTGTAGAGATGTATAACACAGAAACTGACCCTTCAGTCCAACTCATCCTAACCTAATCTAGTCCAATTTGCCAGCACCCGGCCCATATCCCTCCAAACCCTTCCTATTCATGTACCCATCCAGATGCCTTTTAAATGCTGTAATTGTGCCAGTCTCCACCACTTCCTCTGGCAGCTCATTCCATACAAACGCCACCCTTTGTGTGAAAAGTTGCCCCTTATGTCCCTTTTATATCTTTCCATCTCACCCTAAACCTATGCTGGACTCCCCGACCACAGGGAAAAGACTTTGTCTATTTACCCTATCCATGCCCCTCATGATTTGATAAACCTCTATAAGGTCACCCCCTCAGCCTCCGAGGCTCCAGGGAAAACAGCCCCAGCCTGTTCAGCCTCTCCCTATAGCTCAAATCCTCCAACCCTGGCAACATCCTTGTAAATCTTTCCTGAACCATTTCAAGTTTCACAACATCTTTCCAAAAAGAAGGAGGCCAAACTGCATGCAATATTCCAACAGTGGCCTTACCAATGTCTTGCACAATAGCAACATGATCTCCCAAATCCTGTTCTCAATACTCTGACCAATAAAGGAAAGCATACCAACCACCTTCTTCACTATCCTATCTACCTACGATTCTACTTTCAAGGAACTATGAACTTGCACTCCAAGGTCTCTTTGTTCAGCAACACTCCCTAGGACCTTACCATTAAGTGTATAAGTCCTGCTCTGATTTGCTTTCCCAAAATGCAGCACCTCGCATTTATCTGAATTAAACTCCATCTGCCACTTCTCAGCCCATTGGCCCATCTGATCAAAATGAGGAGACCGGTCTTCACATTGTTAAGTTCCAGAATAAAGTAGCTGAGTGTGCCCCAGGTACAATGGGACGTTGATGAGCCACAGGACTACAACAAGAAACGTGTGATGTGTGAGTGAAATGGACAGCTCTTTAAGATAATAACAACACAGGGAAGATGAGCAGAGTAGCTTCCTCATGTATTGTCATATACGGTGTGACTGAGAGTGAAACACATAGAGGCCAGGATGAAAATGTAGACCATGCAGCAAATGTAGTGGACAACATGCCTTCAATCAAACCAGAAAGACAGAGCTGATTGGCAGAGAGCCAATAGGGAGGGAGCTGATTGGCAGGGGGCCGATAGGGAGGGAGACAATAGGGAGGGAGACGATAGACAGGGAGCCAGTTGGAACAGCCTACTGCCGAGTGTACTGGAGGGAAAAGCTTGGGACAATTTCAGAACCGTTTTTTTGGCTCTCTATATTTTTATCTCATCTGTTTAAGTGATGAGGCAATCAGAATAGACACGGCAATCTTCCTCACTGCTTTGAAAACTATCATTGCAGACCAAAGTACCATTGTGCTAAGGGTTGAGATGGAGAGGAATTTGTTAAGTGAGTACAAGAAAATTTTCTGATCCAGTATGTGGATGTACCTACCAGAGAAGGTGCAAAACTTGACCTATTCTTGGGAAATAAGGCAGAGCAAGTGACTGAGGTGTCAGTGGGGGAGCACTTTTGGGCCAACGACCATAATTCTATTAATTTTAAAATAGTGATGGAAAAGGATAGACCAGATCTAAAAGTTGAAGCTCTAAATTGGAAAAAGGCCAATTTTGACGGTATTAGGCAAGAACTTTCAAAAGCTGATTGGGGGCAGATGTTCACAGGTAAAGGGACGGCTGGAAAATGGGAAACCTTCAGAAATGAGATAACGAGAATCCAGAGACAATATATTCCTGTTCGGGTGAAAGGGAAGGCTGGTAGGTATAGGGAATGCTGGATGACTAAAGAAATTGAGGGTTTGGTTAAGAAAAAGAAGGAAGCATATGTCAGGTATAGACAGGATAGATCGAGTGAATACTTAGAAGAGTATAAAAGCAGTAGGAGTATACTTAAGAGGAAAATCAGAAGGGCAAAAAGAGGACATGAGATAGTTTTGGCAAATAGTGTTAAGGAGAATCCAAAGGGCTTTTACAAATACATTAAGGACAAAAGGGTAACTAGGAAGAAAATAGGGCCCCTCAAAGATCAGCAAGGCGGCCTTTGTGTGGAGCCGCAGGAGATGGGGGAGAGAAATTTTGCATCTGTGTTTACAGTGGAGAAGGACATGGAAGATATAGAATGTGGGAAATAGATGGTGACATCGTGAAAAATGTCCATATTACAGAGGAGGAAGTGCTGATTGTCTTGAAACGTATAAAGGTGGATAAATCCCCAGGACCTGATCAAGTGTACCCTAGAACTCTGTGGGAAGCTCGGGAACTGATTACTAGGCCCCTTGCTGAGATATTTGTATCATCAATAGACACAGGAGAGGTGCCAAAATCTGGAGGTTGGCTAACATGGTGCCACTATTTAAGAAGGGTGGTAAGGACAAACCATGGAACTATAGACCGGTGAGCCTGATGTCTGTGGTGGGCAGGTTGTTGGAGGGAATCCTGAGGGACAGGATTTACACGTATTTGGAAAGGCAAGGACTGACTATTGAGATTCAACATGGCTTTGTGCATGGGAAATCATGTCTCACAAATTTGATTAATTTTTTTGAAAAAGTAACAAAGAAGTTTGATGAGGCCAGAGCGCTGGATATGACCTATATGGACTTAACTAAGGTGTTCAATAAGGTTCCCCGTGGGAGACTAGTTAGCAAGATTAGATCTCATGGGATACAGGGAGTACTAGCCATTTGGATACAGAACTGGCTCAAAGGTAGAGGACAGAGGGTGGTCCACTACTTTTCATCATTTATATAAATTATTTGGATGTGAGCATAAGGGGTATGGTGAGTAAGTTTGCAGGTGACAACAAAATTGGAGGTGTATTGGACAGCAAAGGTTACCTCAGATTACAATGGAATCTTGATCAGATGGGCCAATGGGCTGAGAAGTGGCAGATGGAGTTTAGTTCAGATAAATGCGAGGTGCTGCATTTTGGGAAAGCAAATCTTAGCAGGACTTATACATTTCATGGTAAGGTCCTGGGGCGTGTTGCTGAACAAAGAGATCTTGGAGTGCAGGTTCATAGCTCCTTGAAAGTGGTGTCGCAGGTAGATAGGATAGTGAAGAAGGTGTTTGGTATGCTTTCCTTTATTGGTCAGAGTATTGATTACAGGAGTTGGGAGGTCATGTTGCGGCTGTACAGGACATTGATTAGGCCACGTTTGGAATATTGGATGCAATTCTGGTCTCCTTCCTATCGGAAAGATGTTGTAAAACTTGAAAGGGTTCAATAAAGATTTACAAGGATGTTGCCAGGGTTGGAGGATTTGAGCTACAGGGAGAGGCTGAACAGGCTGGGGCTGTTTTCCCTGGAGCGTCGGAGGCTGAGGGGTGACCTTATAGAGGTTTACAAAATTATGAGGGGCATGGATAGGATAAATAGACAAAGTCTTTTCCCTGGGGTCGGGGAGTCCAGAACTAGAGAGCATAGGTTTAGGTTGAGAGGGGAAAGATACAAAAGGGACTCAAGGGTTAACTCTTTCATGCAGAGGGTGGTACATGTATGGACTGAACAGTCAGAGGAGGTGGTGGAGGCTGGTATGTTTACAACATTTAAAAGGCATTTGGATGCATATGTGAACGGGAAGGGCTCATTCCTGATGAAGGGCTTTTGCCCGAAACGTCGATTTTGCCTGTCCTCGGATGCTGCCTGAATTGCTGTGCTCTTCCAGCACCACTGATCCAGAATCTGGTTTCCAGCATCTGCAGTCATTGTTTTTACCTCGTTGATTTTGAGGGATATGGGCCAAGTGCTGGCAAGTGGGACTAGATTAGGTTGGGATACCTGGTTCAGCTTGGACAAGTTTGACTGAAGGGTCTGTTTCCATTGCTGTACATCTCTATGACTCTATGACTCAAAGAGAATCTTGTCTTTCTACATCAGTTGCTTCTGGATGGACAGGAACAACTAAAAAGAAAATGTAAAGGAGAGGGGCAAACACTTTATTTCAACTGTATATCTCAGTATCATGGCCATCTTCGGAATGTTCCACACTTGAGCCATACACTGGAAACATCAGCAGGTTTTAGTCTGTCTTTAATCTTTAGTTTGGCATTTCATGCTATACGGAGAGAGTACTGCATTGTTGGCGATGGCATCTTTGAGGTGAAATGTTGGTCTGAGGTGGTGTGTACCCTCTCAGGTGACTATCGGAAATCTCATGGCATCGTTTAAAGAAGAACAGGGAAGCTCTATGTTGTGTCCTGGCTGTTACCTTTCAACTAACATCATTGAGGCCAATAATTTTATAATTGCTGGTTGTGAAACCTTGCTGTGCTCAATTTGGTTTCTCTGTGGGACAGCAGTGCAGCTTTGCAATGGTTGTAAACCATAACATGTTCACCTCCAGTTGTGAAAGGCACTATACATGTCCCATCACAGGGTAAAATAAAGAGTAAAGCTTCCTCTACACTGTCCCCAAATCAAACACTCCCAGGACAGGGTCAGCATGGGGTTTGATAAAGAGCAATGTTCTCTGTGCCGATATGGTACATTATTATTTTAGCTGTAAGCTTGTTTGCCAGTGTGACATTTTAATTTTCATGTGCAGTTTTCCCAACGGCCCCTTGTATAAGGTTATTAATCTCTTGCAATTATAACTAAATTATAAGCAGTTTGCAGAGTATGAAGATCTGATTCTCCAAACTACTTTCATCATTAACTGCAGTCTGTAATTTCTTGCTATTAATCTGGTCTGGAATAAGTGGGAAGAGAAAAACCAAAGGCCTTTCTCTTGTGAACTGAGAGTGGCACTGCCAGAGACCTGTGACCAGCTCCACATTTACTGTTGTCATGAGTTGGAGGAGCCAGTGTTGCACTGGGGTGTACAATATTAAAAATCACAGAACACCGGGCTATAGTCCAACAGGTTTATTTGGAAGCACGAGCTTTTGGAGCGCTGCTCCTTCACCAGGTGGTTGTCACAGCCAGGAGTAATGTTCCGAAAGCTAGTGCTTCCAAATAAACCTGTTGGACAATAACCTGGTGTTGTGTGATTTTAAACATTTACTGTAATCTCATAAACATTGTTACAAATATTAATGTCCCTGTCCCTAAAATGTTCATTTTTCTTTTTCAGCCTGTGACCTGATGACTCAAGGAATTCTCGCCCTAGTCTCCTCCACTGGCTGTCCCTCAGCCACTGCTCTCCAGTCGCTGACAGATACCATGCACATTCCTCACCTGTTTGTACAACGCAGCAATTCTGGCTCCCCTCGCACCGCCTGCCAGCTCATCAGTAACCCCGAGCTACAGGAGTACACTCTGCCCGCCAGACCTCCTGTCCGAATCGGCGATGTCATGCTGCGACTGGTCAACGAACTTCGGTGGCAAAAGTTCATTGTTTTCTACGACAGTAACTACGGTGAGTGAGTGTGTGTAGGGGTGGCGGCTAACCTCATATCAGGTGCACGTTAACGCTTTGAACAATCAAACCACTCACTTTGGATGGATATCTGGATAATCCCTTAAAGTCAAACCCAATCCAGGGCTCAGATTTAGTGTTAAAAGCTTACTTTGCACATAGTCAGGCTCACTCTACAGCTCATGAAAAAAAATAGGAGAATCTTTTAAAAGTTTAATCGCTTCAATATTGGATCTGTACTTTGAACATTCTGTGTTTTATGTTAAACACTTACATGAATAATATAAATTCACTTCCTCGCATACACTTGTGTTTAAAATATTCATCAGAAACTTTTACAAGGTCTGATCAAACTGTAACACAAATTTAGAAAATATTTCTTTGTTCATTTCGAATGATTCTGCTGCACTGACAAAAACTAATCAGAAATCAGAAATCATCCTGTAGGAATATTTAACATTTCACCTTAATTGTTCTGTACCTCCCCAAGTGTTCCTTCAGTAAATGTGCTCCATATGAGAGTGTGGAGGGTCAGGGTGAGAAGGAGCTGACATCTTGACTGATGTTGCTTTGAGTTGGTGCCATGAAGGATCCATTCAACCCTCCCCTCAAAGATCTTTGGCAGACTCTGCCATCACCAATCCTTTCTGTTTGCTGTCTCTGCAAATCTGATTTTAAAATCTGCCAATTCAAATTTGAAATCAGGCCCATGCTCCAAATTGATTGGTCGAACAGTAGGAGATCTGAAGAGTCAGCCATAGAGTCATAGAGATGTCCAGCATGGAATCAGACCCTTCGGTCCAACTCATCCATGCCGACCAGATATCCTAATCCAATCAGATCTTGTTTGCCATATTTGGCCCAATTGTACAATAAATGAATCAAAAACCTCTGTTCAAATGTTCGGGAAGGAATATAATTCAGACAGAGAGTTTCAGTTCATTCTTTGAAAAATACAGAACTTTGTGTCATGGAGTTCAATTCCAGGGTACGACCACACAGCCCAGCTCTCTGGGAGAGTAATTTGACTTTTTAACCATCTGTTTGAATTAGTTTCTGCTCTCTGCTCTTGCTGTGTTAGCTTCTGTATTAAGAGCATGAAGTCCTAAAGTTAAAGGAAGGGAAATGATATGTGGGGGAGGGACATGAGGGGGACAGTGCATAACATGAACCCTGATTTGGATTCAGTAACATTTTCCTCAATCAAAATCATTTGCATTATTGTGAGCTGCTCCTTTTAACCCATGTGGCTTCATCATTGTACCTTACCATCGCTGACTAGCGGCAGCCTGTCCAACAAGATTGGTGGCCCCTGGTGGAGGGCTCACTCCGACTGGGAGCAGAGCTGCAAAGTCCTTTACACTTCCCATTCTGAGGAACCCAAGGATTCGGTTTGTTCACAATCCCGGTCAATTACACGGAGAGTCATGGAGTAAGCAGTAAATTGTTAGAGAATGTTGACCCAGGTCTTTGTTGCTGAGTCTAAATGCAGAGGGTTATCAACAGCCAGGGATTGGAACTGCTGCCTGAGTTAGATTAAAGAGCGCTAGATGAAGGGATTCCTTTGTAGAGCACACACAGAAATCTTTAGGGATCAACCTGTGAACTCAGGCTCTGTTTGAATAACTGTCAGAAACTGACAAATCTGTGCCCAGTTAAGAGGATAATTTTAGTTTAACAATCATGCCACACACTTGAGTCATGATAATGATCAGAGAGAATAATGGAGGGAGGCTGCAAGGTCAGTGGATTATGTACTCGATGTGTCTTTCTAAGGGGTGTGTCTGGTTCTGAATATGAAGCTGTTAACAGTGGGAAACAGTTCTCTGTGTCCTCATTTAGTTTCTCGAGTTTCCTGACTAATATTCTATCCTGTAAGCAAACCAGCTGGAATATAACTCTGTTGCTTTTGCATAATCGAAGATGTTGGATTATTTAAAATTAAACCATTTTATCTCGATGGTTAATTTGACTGGATTTAAAGTGGTGGCTGTTTATTCTTGTTCAAAAAATTGCTCAAGTGATGTTAAGACTATTTAATGAAAGGTTCTAATTGATCAGTAATATACGTAAACACTTGATGATCAGATCCTCAATTCATTTCAAATTAAGTAGTTTTATTGTGCACAGATTGGTATTTTTCCCAGACTATATTTACCAACCTAATACCAGGAATGGGTGGGTTGTCTGATGAAGGAAGGAAGGACACGTTAGATTTGTTCACTGGAGTTCTGGAAGAGTCGGAGGTGACTTGATTTGAACAGATCTGTCAGAGGGATGTGGGCAGGATGTTTCCTCTATCGGAAAATCTAGAAACAGAAGTTACTGATCAAAGCCCAGGGATCACCCATTTCAAACAGACAACACAAACATTTATCTCCAAGGATTGTGGGTCCAGAACTCTCTTCCTGAAAAGACAGAGGGAGTAGGGTCCTCCAGTTTCTTTCAGGCAGCGATGAGTGCATTTGAATTAAGAAAAGGAAGGGTGAAAGGTTATCAGGAGTAATTGGTGATGTGGATTCTGTGTTACAATCAGATCAGCCATGGTAGAGCAGACTTGATGGGCTAAATGGCCTAATCTTTCCCCAAGTTCATAAATTTGGATATCAAAAAATTGGTGAGTGTGAAGAAGTAAATGTAACATAATTAAAGAATCAGGTCTGAAATTTTAACTTTTTTTGTAATATTTGGAAATGGCAATGGTCATTGCGGTATCTGCAAGGTTATCGTGATCAATATAAATGGAACAAGCCACACACGTAGACCACTCGGCTCTTCAAGCCTGCTGTTGTTAAGATCACTGCCATTCTAATTTTAACCTCAACCCCACATTCCTATATTTCTTTGTAATTCACATGTGGGACGTAGCTGTTGTTCATTGGCAGCATTTGTTGCCATCCCTAATTTCCCGATAATCCCTGATATCCCAATAATCTTTAATCTCCTTGGTAACCAATAATTTATATACCTCTGCTTTCTGATTTCTAAGTCAAAATGTGTGGGGTCAAGCCCCAGTGTAGGATTGGATTTTGAACGTTTGTCAGTGCCGCACTGAGGGAGTGCTGTGATGTTGGAGACATCATCCTTGTGAGGAGAAGGCAGGCTGCCTCTACATGAAGGTTCAGCTCAGCTCTGGCACCATTCAAAGAGCACCATAGTAGTTCTCGGCTGACGACATCAGAATCTGATTCACTGGTCCTTCATGTTAAATCTGACAGTATATAACATGGCTGCACTGTTCACCAATTAAACACCCCATTGAAAAACAATTCATTGAAGCTAATGTGCTTTGAGGTGTGCTTGTGAGAGGCATTTTAATGTGTTTCATAAATGCAAGTTCCTTTATAAAGTTGTCTGGTGAGTGACAACAGAGGGTTACAATAATGGTATCAAATGATCATGGTACTGTGTGTGTTGTCAGGATAATCCAGCAAGCTGCAGGAACTTGGGTATGGAGTTAGGAGGGAGATACAAGTGAGTGCAAAGACTTACCTAAGATGGAACTACTGTCTACTATCCTACTATCTACTAAGCTACACCCCTACTGTCAGTCCCACATACACATTTCACCAAGAGGCTACCTGCAAAACAGCATTGGCAGAGCTTGAGAACAGTTTCCTGTCCATCTCTCATCCTCTCCCTTTATACTCTGGACCATTTCCCACCATCTAGAACTCCCTGCAGGAGAGAGAGGAATTATAGAAGAGAATTTCAGATCAGATAGTGTCTTCTTTTGCCTCTCATTGGCCGTGTTAGATTGACATGCAATTTCCATCTGTGGCAGAGTGTAGATTCTTGTGACAACGGGATATGGAGTTTATTGCTCCATTGGCTGTGCTCAGTAATGTAAATGGGCTGTTTTCCAAAGAGTCTTAGAGCAATGTTTGAATATTGGGATGTAAAACTAGCATTGACATTGATGATCATCTTAGTTTCACAAACAGCACGTTCAGTTTTAAATAATACTTGAGGTGGTTTCTATTTTCAGCCACAATTTCCACAATGCTAGTTTCGTACTCAATTAGTGAGGTTAGAATTTGCCCCTTAGAATCGGAGAAGAATCTTTGGGAAAAGCATTGATTTGTTTTAACAGCATCAGGATTGATGAGCCATATCATTATACTCATATTTAACTGGAGACCAATGCACAGCAAAAGTGGAAGTCAAAATGGGATGTGCAAATATTAAACTCCTGGACTTGTATTCAGTTCAAACACAACATGCCTTCAGTATTGTTGAATTTATGAGCCCACTCAGGAAATTTAAAAACCTTCACGAAATTGACATTTAGAATGGATGCCAAGATCAAGCAACTTGCAGAGATACCTGACCCACCTTCTTGCAGTATTGTTGATGGTAAATCTGCACTTAACACAAAAAAGCAGTTTAGTTGTGTGTCAAACAGGCAGATAGAAAAATCACATGACTTGCACCATTTGATTATGATATTTGAGGTTCTGTGAAAGTATTAATTTGTCCTAAATTCTATTTGACAGAATATTTTGATAATTCTGTATCTAGTCCTCAGGTTATATAACCCTTTGTTAACTTAAATATTACATTGAAGGCAATTTTATCAAGTTATCTGACCAAATTTACTTTGTAAATTATTCACTAAGAATTTTGTTGTAATTCAAATTCACCCTTTGACTTCTGTCCCTCACCAAACATCATGTTTATTGTTTAAATCAGAAACACAATCAGAGAGCTGCTGGGATGTATACAGGGAGTACACCAAAGGCACAGATCCAAGGAAATGACAACTCTGCATAAAACACTAGCACAGCTCATCCCCGGGTCCTGGCCAGTGATAATGGACCACTGCTCTCCATTCCAGTTACGTGTTCCGGAAAGGATATCCCAGAACTGGGAGCATTTCAGAAAGGTGCCGAGATTGAGGCTTTGGAGTCTGAGGAAAGGTTGAAGAAGCCAATGTTGAAGAAAAGGAGATAAAGGAGATATGACTCAAAATATTTTTGAACATATGTTTATAGGGCCAAGGATTATTGTTGGGTGATCCATTTTCTATTAGATTCTAGTTTGTAATTGTGTTTCCAGGAATTGTTTTAGGTGTGTGTAGTGCAGGGTTAGGATTCAGCAACATTGGAGAGTATGTAAGGGAGCGGATAAATTGAGCTTTGATTTGTTTATAATAGAAATAGAGAAATATGTTATCAAATTTTGAGAAGGCAAGATGCACAGGCAGTTTAAATGTGATTACTGTGTGTACACATGCAGTAGGATCTATCAAGGTGGTCACAGTAGAATTTAAGTGGAGCAGTTGGGAAATAAGAGAGCAGACTTATCCTCAATTTGTAGCTTTTTCATCGTACTCCATTTAGCATTGACTAAAAGAAATTTCACTTGGATTTATACACGCATCAATACCGAAGATTTAAAAGTAAATGCAGGGGCACTGCTGAACGCTAACAACTGGAGACATTAGACAGAAAATGCTGAATGGGCAAATCTTTTCTGTCCTTGACAGAAAGCTGGAATCCCAGCAAGCAGCTTTCGATGAGGAAAGCATTCAGCTAACTGCATTTCATACCCGGTTGAGTTATTTAAGATTCATCTTTGTGCATTTCAATCTCATCAGGGCAGGAAATGTCTCAAATAAAGATCAATAAACTCTTGGATAGACCAAAAGGAGTCGAGCTGTTGGTCAATGACGGTGTGTGTGTTTTTGGAGCTACGACTAGAAGCAGGAGTAGCCCATTTACTTTGTAGTGATTGTAACGAGGTCAGGCAGGTGGACCTCATAGAATAGGAGTTCCCTGATTAGGGCTGTTAATCTGGTCCAATTAGGAGCCCTTGCTGACAGATATAAACAGGAGTGTCAGCCTGTACTTCCCCCGGGAATCTGTGCCCCACAACCTGAGCCACCTCCGGAAGTTTAGGTTTGTCCCTTTTAATTCTGGACTCCCCGACCCCCGGGAAAATACTTTGTCTATTTATCCTATCCATGCCCCTCATAATTTTGTAAACCTCAACAAGTCACCCCTCAGCCTCCGACGCTCCAGGGAAAACAGCCCCAGCTTGTTCAGCCTCTCCCTGTAGCTCAGATCCTCCAACCCTGGTAACATCCTTGTAAATCTTTTCTGAACCCTTTCAAGTTTCACAACATCTTTCCGACAGGAAGGAGACCAGAATTGCACACAATATTCCAAACGTGGCCTAACCAATGTCCTGTACAGCCGCAACATGATCTCCCAACTCCTGTACTCAATACTCTGACCAATAAAGGAAAGCATACCAAACGCTTTCTTCACTAACCTATCTACCTGCGACTCCACTTTCTTTCCCAAGATTTTCTTTCCCAAAATGCAGCACCTCGCATTTATCTGAATTAAACTACATCTACCACCTCTCAGCCCATTGGCCCATCTGGTCCAGATCGTGTTGTAATCTGAGGTAACCCTCTTCGCTATCCACTACACCTCCAATTTTGGTGTCATTAGAGGGCATAGGTTTAGCGTGAGAGGGGAAAGATATAAAAGAGACCTAAGGGGCAACTTTTTCATGCAGAGGGAGGTACATGTATGGAATGAGCTGCCAGAGGAAATGGTGGAGGCTGGAACAATTGCAACATTTAAGAGGCATTTGGATGGGGATATGAATAGGAAAGGTTTGGAGGGATATGGGCCGGGTGCTGGCAGGTGGGACTAGATTGGATTGGGATATCTGGTCGGCATGCACGGGTTGGACCGAAGGGTCTGTTTCCATGCTGTACATCTCTATGACTCTATGACTCTATCACTGCGGGCCCGTATCGACCGCTGCTGCACACAGTCCACCTCTTCTCCCTTATCCACCGCCCAGACACGCCTTGGCGTGCCCATTTGCCACCGGGCAGTGGGGATCCCCAGTGGAGGGCTCTCTATATGGGAGTCCTCCCCCTTTCTCTCGGGGATCTGGGGTGGAGGGTGCTGCATGCAGTGGACCCCTGCAACTGCAGATTACGGTGGTTCACGGACTCCCAGCCCAACTGCTTGTTCTGTGGTGCTGTGGAGTCCGTGGACCACGTGTATATTGGGTGGGGGCGTTTGCACTCCCTTTTTGATTTTCTCAAAAACCTCCTCCTCTGCTTTTAGTTGCACTTCAGTCCCACGCTCCTGATCTTTGGGCGGTACGGAGGGGGAAGGGCAGGTCTGAAGACCTCCTCGTGGGTCTGCTCCTGGGCCTGGCCAAACTGGCCATAAATGGGTCCAGACAGCGGGCCGTGGAGGGGGTCATTAAGGCCGACTGCCTGCGCTCTTCCGCGGTTATGTTGGACCCCGGGTGTCCTTGGAGAAGGAGCACGCGGTTTCCACCAACACCCTGGAGATTTTCAGGGATTTTCAGGGACACCGCAGGGAGCGGAGTGTTTATTTCCCCCTCCAACTCTATTCTGATTTAATCCCTGCCCTCCCCTTCACTGTTTGATCACACAGCGTTGTCCTTTGATGCGAAGAGCACTGCTTGTCACTGGCCACTTGGGTGTTTCTTTTCTTCCTGGTTTGTGGGAATTGAATAGAGATTTGTACACCTTGTGTCTTTCACTGTGTCAAAAAACCCAGGAGTGTCAGAGGTTCTGTTCACTCTGAGAGCTGGCTCTTAGGGAGCTGGATCAGTGTCAAGGACTCTCCACATGTAAATAAAATGATGGGATACCGGCCTCCCTGGAGTTATTTTGTGGCCCTTGCAGACATTCATTTAGGCCACGTTTTGCTCTGTACCTTAACTCCAGTTAGCTGCTTTGGTTCCAGAATCTAGAAATCTAAATAAAACAAAAACCTATCTCAGTTTTGAAATTTGCACTTGACCTCCAGCCCCAACTATTTTTTAAGGAAAAGGATCTTTCAATCTGTATCATACATTGAGTGAAGAAGAATTTCCTGACATCACCACAAAAAGCCGAGCTTTCGTTTTAAACGTCTGCCACTTTGTCCTGCACACCTCACTTCAGAGGAAATTTTTTTCTTTATTTCCCTGATCAAGTTAAATTTGATTATCTTTAACCTTCTGCAGTGAAGAGAATGTAAACCTAATCTTTCCATCCTGGATTTAAAAAACCCCTCCAAATACTGATTTTGTAAATTCACAGAATCACAGAATCATGGAATTGTTACAGCATAAAGAAGGCCATTCAGCCTACTGTGCCTGTACCGGCTCGCTGAAGGAATGGTTCACCTGGAATTGATCTGCTGTTTTTTTCTTCTCCTGAACCCTTCACACTCTCTTTTCAGAAAACAATCCAATTCTCTTTGGAACCTGCCTTGACCACACTCTCAGGAAGCAGATGGCAGGCTCAAACCACACGCTGTGACAAACTCCCTCCTCATATTGCCATTGCTTCTTTTACTGATTACCTCCAACCACTTGGTCTCCATCCTTGTACCAATGGCAGCTGTTTGTCTCTCTCTGCTCTGTCCAGACTCCCCTCATGATTTGAACTCCTTGAAGAGATTCTGCTCAACCTTCTTTTTTTCTGAAGTGTGCAGCCTAAATGTCTTCAGTCTTTCTGGAAGTATAGAATCCCTACAGTGTGGAAACAGGCCCTTCGGCCTAACGAGTCCACACTGACCCCCCGAAGAGTAACCCATCCAGACCCATTTCCCTACCTTATTAAACTATATTTACCCTTGAATAATGCACCTATTCTACACATCCCAGAACACTATGGGCAATTTAGCATGGCCAATCCACCCTAACCTGCACATCATTGGACTGTGAGAAGAAACTGGAACAACACGAGGAAATCCACGCAGACATGGGGAGAATGTGCAAACTCTGTAAAGACAGTCGCCCAAGGCTGGGATCGAACTCGGGTCCCTGGTGCTGTGAGGCAGCAGGGCTAACCACTGAGCCATCCTGCAACCTTTCTTTCAAGCTGATATTCTTCATCCCTGGAACCACTCACATAAATCTTTTTCTGCACTTTTTATAATAACTTCACATCTTTCCTAAAGTTCCAAGTCTATACTCAGTAATCCAGCTGAGAGTGAACTGGTGTTTAGTACAAATTTAATATAACCCCCTTGCTGTTGTGTTGTAGGCCGTTACCAATTTAATTTTATTAACTGTGCTCTCCACTCATCGTGGCATCTTCCACAACCTATGCACACACCTGATCCCTCTGCTCCTACATCCATTTAGGATTGTACCCCTTACTTTATATTGTGGACAGTTTCCCATCATCTAGAGCTCTCTGAAGATGTCCCCAGTTTTGAAAAGATGTGGAGATTTTGAATGGTTCAGACACACTTAGCGTTTGTTATCCAGGAAATATTAGAGAATTAAAACCTGTTCAACCACTGGCTAACCATTCAACTGTCCACCTCCCCCACCCCTGGCTCTCTCTGATCACCCTGGGAGACCTGACACATCCCTGATTCAAACGCCACCCCTCCCTGACTAACCCCACCAACACCCTCTCTTCCCAACACTGGTTGTCCTGCTGCCCATTGAACAGCCCCCTTGACTCTCCCACTCTCTCACCTGAACGTGAACCATCTCCACTTGCACCCCCACCAACTAGAGATCCGAACCTCCTCCCATCAGGACCCATACAAAATCCTCACATCACCTCTATCCCAACTGCATTCATCCTGATCCACACTAAGCCCTCAATCACTAACCTGTTCCTATGCCACCTGCCATCCTGTGCCCTTACCCACTCACTCACCCTCTACTCATTCTCTAGGGGGAGACGATGACCTCGTGGTATTATGGCTGGACTGTTAATCCAGAGACCCAGGTAATGTTCTGGGGACTGGATTTGAATCCCGCCATGGCAAATGATGAAATTTGACTTCAACAAAAATCTGGAATTAAGACTCTAGCGATGACCATGAACCTATTGTCGATTGTTGGAAGAACCCATCTGGGTCACTAATGCCCTTTAGAGACAGAAACTGCCATCCTTACCTGGTCTGGTCTACATGTCACTCCAGCCCCACATCAATGTGGTTGACTCTTACCTGCCCTTGGGACAGTTAGGGATGGCCAATAAATGCTGGCCTGACCAGTGATGCACCCATTCTGTGAATAAGTTTTTAAACTCATTAGATAACAGTAAATGTCAAAATAATTAAGTAAAACTAATTACAATTAAAATTATTAAATAACAGAGGTTTATAAAATCATGAGGAGCATGGATAGAGTAAATAGACAAGATCTTTTCACTGGGTTGGGGTCCAGAACTAGAGGGCATAGGTTTAGGGTGAGAGGAGAAAAGTTTAAAAGGGACCTAAGGGGCAATGTGTTCACGCAGAGGGTGGTACGTGTTTGGAATGAGCTGCCAGATGAAGTGGTGGAGGCTGGTACAGTTACAGCATTTAAAAGGCCTCTGGATAGATATATGAATAGGAAGGGTTGAGAGAGATATGGGCCAAGTACTGTCAAACAGGACTGGATCAATTTAGGATACCTGGTCGGCATGGATGAGTTGGCCGAAGAGTCTATTTGCATGCTGTAGTTTCTCTATGATTCTATGACAATGACATAAAATCTTTAAAAAATGCAAAAAGCCTTCACACTTAAAATTAATCAATGAACAAAATATTCAATGCTTAAAAAGAACAGAGAAATAATTTAATGTCATAAACACCCACCAGGCGATATTATTCTCTATAGTGTTTGTTGCTGTCTACATGGGGTATTTGCTGCTCCTCCAGCATAATGAAGGATATGGCAACATCTCCCTCCCTATGCTGCGCTGAGGCCTAGATAGAGCCCATAACATATGCATTCAGAACTGTCTAGACCTCACAATCCAGCCAATTAAAAACCTGGAGAGGTAAGTGGATGTTTCCTGACAGGATTACCATCATTTGGATCCATACCAATTGTAATCAGAGGTTCCAGGTCATTATTTATATGCTCATTAAAGACTTTGGAGATCCCCTATCACATTAGCTATCAATGTCTTCTCATACTCTCGCTTTGCTTTTTTTAAAATTTGCTTTCTCATTTCAGCTCAGAACCATCTATACTCAGCCAGGTTGTTGGTCGTGTTATTGGTTTCACATCCATCATGAGCACATCCCTCTCTTTTATCATCCAGGGAGTTCTACCCTTATTCCTCTCGCCTTTCCATTAATGGGACTATACCTTGACTGTGTTTGGAATATTTCTTGTTTGCAAGGAGCCCATTGTTCAGTGACAGTTTTTCTTGGCAAACTTTGACTCTACTTTATTTAGCCCAGATCCATTTCACCATAATGAAGCTGGTGTCTTCCCAGTTAATTAGTTTTAATCTGTATTATCCCTTGCCTTTTTCCAGAGTCACACTGTGATATAATAACCACTGTCTCTAAAATGTTCTCCTACAAATACTTGATCTATTTGGTCCACCTTATTCCTAACAACTAGATCTTCCAGAGCGTCCTTTGTTGATGGGCTAGAGAAACATTGCTGCAGGATACTCTCCTGAACACTCTTCAGGATTTCCTGCTCCTCTCTGTCTTTTACACAATCACCTTCCTAGTTCATCTTCCAGTTAACGGAATTAAAACATCTCTATAATTCTTCCACCTCCCTTTAATTTCTCTTGACAGTATTATTCTCCTCACTAAGAGAGGATGTAAACTCATCGGAAGCAGTTCACGAGAGGTTTACTAGACTGGAATGGGTGTGTTGCCTTGTAAGGAAAGGTTGGACAGTCTGGGCTTGTATTCACTGGACTAATAGGCAATTTGATTAAAACATTTAAGATCGTGAGGAGTGTTGCCTGGAAGTGTGCGGAAACAATGTTTCCTCTTGTGGAAGAATTTAGAACAAGAGTCTCTTTAACACAAAGATGGCAATTTTTTTTTACAATGGTTATGAGTCTTGGAACTCTCTTCCTTAAACCAAAAAGTGTAAAGAGGATCTTTGAATATTTTTAAGGCCATGATAAATAGATTTATGTTAATCAAAGGGGTGAAAGGTTATTGGAAGTGACAGGATTGTGGAGTAATCAGATCAGCCATGATGTTATGAAATGGCAGCGCAGGCTGAAGGGCTGAATGGCCTACTGCTGCTCCTAGTTCATGTGTCACTATGTCCCCTTGACAAAGTAATCCAGGGCTGGTGAGTCAGAATTTGGCATCGATGAAATATATATCCAAGCAGCAGGAGTTAACTCTGGACAAATGTGTTCATTTCCAACCACAGAGTGAGAAGACGGACTCACAGATGGATGTGAGTGACAGGTTATCCTGCTACATTGAACCATGACTGATTGATCAGGAGGCCAGAGCTGTTGCTGTCATTTTAACTTGTTTCACTATGGCTTGTTGCTGACCCCATCATCTCCCATTGTACGTTCCTTCATTGTCGCTGGAATCCTCCTTAAGGGCTTTGTAGGTCAACCAATAGCACATGGACTGCAGTGGTTCAAGAAGGCAGCTCAACCCCACCTTCTCAAGTGGCAATTTTGGCTGACGTTGCGAGAAGCAATCACAGCTTATGAGTCTAATTTTTTAAAATGCTGTCTGGTATGGCAAAAAGCATCAGTATTTTTATTTGTATCTGACAATTTTCCTGGAAAACAAGGGGCGAGCAATAAGTGGTGGCCCATCCAGTGACACTCACATCCTAAACATGACAACTGAGACAGTGGCTGAAGTGCAGAGTGTTTCATGTTGTCACTGGCTGCTTTCGCTGACACAGTCTTTCACATTTTCACCACAAACATCTTTGTCTCAACAAACACAGTGTTCACCTTGATAAAGGTGATGGTCAGTGGTACTGACTCATAACCAGCTCCTGCACAATACTGTTATAGCATCGGGATCTGAACTGTGAGGCAGAGCTGGCATCTTTTTAATTAAGAAGGCTTTTCACAGTCTGTCAGTCATCCAGTCTGTCAGTCAGATATCATCTCTTGCAGTGTGTACACAGCTGTAAGTGGCCACTTGTTGGGCGTCAATTCACCTAATCTGTTAATTGCTCTCTGGAGAGGTCAGGTCATCATTATGACAGGCTGTCAGTGAGAATTGTAATTTAAAAACCAGGACCTCTGGGAGAGGTGTCTCCTCCGAATATTGTCTTAATGAACACTTTACTTCTTCACATTGCTTTGCCTGCTTGTCATTTCTGCATTTTTGTTTTATTTTTATTGTTGAAATCTGTTCCTGTTTTAACAACAACCTTATAGAATCACAGAATTGCAGCAGTGCAGAAGAAAGCCATTCAAGCCATTAGCTCTGTGCTGGCCCTTGGAATCAGCACCTGACTGAGTGCCATTCTCCTGCCAACTCTCCATTACCCTATATCTTGACCCCTTTCAGATAATTGTCTCATTCCACTTTGAGTATCTCAGTTGAACCTGCCTCCACCTCACTGTCACGTGTGTTCCAGACCCTAAGCACTTGCTGTGTGAAAAAGGTTCCCTTCATTGTCACTTTTACTTGTTGTTCTATTTGAATAGTGTCAATAAATGGCAACATATTGGCCAGTGGTGTTCCACAGGGGTCAGTGTTGGGGCCACTGTTGTTTGTGATATACATAAATGATCTGGAAGAGGGCACTGTTGGCATGATCAGCAAGTTTGCAGATGACACAAAGATTGGTGGAGTAGCAGAAAGCATAGGGGACTGTCAGAGAATACAGGAGGATATAGATAGACTGGACCTGGGCGGAGAAGTGGCAGATGGAGTTCAATCCAGGCAAATGTGAGGTGATGCATTTTGGGAAGTCTAATTCGAGAGTGAATTATACAGTAAACGGAAGAGCCTTGGGAAAAGTTGATGAGCAGAGAGATCTGGGAGTTCAGGTCCATTGTACCCTGAAGGTTGCTGCACAGGTAGATAGAGTGGTCAAGAAGGCATATGGTATGCTTGCCTTCATTGGTTGAGGTATTGAGTATAAGAGCTGGCAGGTCATGTTAAAATTATATAAGACATTGGTACGGCCGCATCTAGAATACTGTGTACAGTTCTGGTCGCCACATTACCAAAAGGATGTGGACGTTTTGGAGAGGGTGCAGAGAAGGTTTACGAGGATGTTGCCTGGTATAGAAGGTGCTAGCTGCGAAGAGAGGTTGGGTAGGTTAGGATTGTTTTCATTAGAAAAAGGAGATTGAGGGGGGACCTGATTGAGGTCTACAAAATCATGAAGGGTATAGACAGGGTAGATAGAGATAAGCTTTTCCCCAGGGTGAAGGATTCAATAACGAGAGGTCACGCTTTCAAGATGAGAGGTGAGAAATATAAGGGGGATACACGTGGCAAGTACTTTACACAGAGGGTGGTGGGCGTTTGGAACGTGTTGCCAGCAGAGGTAGTAGAGGCAAGCACGGTAGATTCATTTAAGATGCGATTGGACAGATGCATGAGAAGGTGGGGAGCAGAGGGATACAGATGCTTAGGAAATGGAGGACAGGTTTAGACAGTGGATTTGGATCGGCTCAGGCTTGGAGGGCCGAAGGGCCTGTTCCTGGGCTATAAATTTTCTTTGTTCTTTGTTAGTACACAAGCATTCTTGGTAGTTAACTTATATTAGCAAGAATCCATAGACAGTAAGGAGGGGAATAGCTGTTGATGGTTTATATTGAGAGAGGAATGTTGGTCAAGCCAACCAAATTTCTTAACCATCTTCCTCAAACCATGGGGTTGGATCTTTGCCATTGCTGGCAGTGTGGCACTCCCCAGTGCTGCACTGACACATGCTGAAGATTCTTCTGTGGGATTTGATCTCACAATGTTCTGACCCAGAGGGGAGCAAACTCTCCTGTGTAATCACTTTAAGGTGCTACTCTTTACTCTTACATTTTTTCTTTACAAGTTAAAATGAACTTTTCCACTTTGTGTTTTTATATTTTAAAACCATTGCTTCCCTTCTTGTCAAGATCAATGCCGTGTTTTCAGAGTTATTGATCTGTGTGCACGAGCTGATGCAGAGGGAGTTGCTGTTTTTCCAGGATTGAGGTCTGTGTGGGATAAACCACCAAACTCAAGCATTTACAGTTATTCACCTTCCAACTAACTCCCCAAGATGGTTAGAACAGCACGACTATATTCAGCACCAAATCTAAAACAATGGAGAGACATGGAATCGGTGCCATATTAACACTGAGAATGATCACAAATCTGTTTTGTGTAAATTTACATAATTTGATTTCCCTGGCTCATGTAAATATGAAAGTTAAAATTTGAGGCAGTTTGTACTGAAGGCAGTGAGGATTATTCCACAGCCCCAATACAGTTTGTCAGAGAGTCTCTGGGCATGTGGTGTGCCAGTGTGACTCCCTCAAATTCTCCCGATTTTGACATTTCCAAAACTGTCCCTTATCATTCTCAACTCATGACTCTGAAATTAAATACTAAGGTTTGTACCAGTGTTCCAGTAGCATGGAGTTACGTTGATTGATAACTTTAATGCCACAATGTTGTTGAAAGGAGAGGGATTGAGCAGCAAGTAGGAATTGGAGAGAGTTGTTGGTTATCACCATATTGGGCACAGTTTTAACCTGGTCCGGCGGGGGTGAGATTGAGATTTAATTGGGCAGTACAGAGATACTAGCCCCCAGTCAGGTTCAGGGCAAAGAGGTCCATGGGTGACCACTAATTAAGGCCTTTAAGCGGTCGATTAATGGTCACTTAAAGACCTGATCTGACCACCCCCCCTATCATCTGCCTCCCCAGAGAATGTGAAACCAGGAGAGCACCTGCAGGATCATTAGCCCCAGATTGGGAGACAAGACATAGATGGTAGTGTGGGGTTTAATGAAAATCATGTCTGAAAGCCAACTCTTGCCCTTACACCCCATTCCCCTACCCCTCCCCTTCCCTTCCCCATGGCTCAAACCCATGACCAGAATAAGAAGAACACACACCTTCTCATGACTGGATTCTCCCAAAAACAGACCTCGAGAGACATTCGCCATACTCTCCTAATCAGTTGGCTGTCACCTGATTGGTTTAGTACATTGTGGGCTGGGGGGAGGTCAGAGTTACCAGCTCACACGGCCACCCCCACACTTTACAAAAGGAAAAGTGTGCCCACTGTGATCTTTACCAAGGACATTAGCACTCCTGCTCCTGTGATTACAGTGTAGTCAGACAATTCAACAAATTTCAATCTCCCGACTCCACAGGAGTTCCATAAACAGGGGAGACCGTAATTAGCTGGAAATAATCACAGACAAGGAGGCAAGGGGAGTGCAATGGAAGAAAGGTGATTGTCTGTGTTCCCTGCAGAAATTTCCTCAGGGAATGGGGCCAATATTGATGTTTCCATAGAGGCAATGAGGAAGACCAATCTGACATATTTCATGTTCATAGTTCAGATGATCAGGCCCTATCCCATGAAATGTCACAGCCATTTCTGTTGGTACATTTCACATCCTTTAGAATCTGAAAAGGTGGATTTTTCACCTTGCGATGACGATGTCTGAGATAGACAGGAACTTCACAAATCATTGCTGGGCTGTCACATGAACAGCACGTGTACACTTTAAGCCATGTTTGTACAAATAGGAACGTGTCATGATCACTGCCTCCCTGCAGGAGTTTTCAAATGGCTCCAGCCCAATACCAGATGGATTATTAGAAATGACCCCTGCTAATACTGAATGCCCTTTGAATGTTTAACATTTGGCAGGCTGTTAATTGGCTGAAGCCAAGACCTCTGTCCAGACCAGGAGAGAATGTCCCATCATAGAGACCCATTGGGTGACCTGCAGCTCCTTCATTCCTTCAGTACCAGACTCAAGCAGTGGCCAGTGTTGGAACTGCACGCAGAGTCCACAGAACGAGCTAATGGAGGCTATGCTTGGATAATCTGGGTTATTGTTTTGTAGATGGCAGTGAAGGAAGTATTAGAGTGAGGGGGGTGGGTTTAAGAGGCCAGGATGAAGGGTTAGAGGGGGAATGACCTTGGGAAGTGGATCTGATGGGCAGACAGGACCCCCGTAGCTTTGAAACAAAAACAGAAATTACTGGAGAAACTCAGCAGATCTGAAGAAGGGACTTAAAATGCTGACTCAGATTTCTCTTTACAGATGCTGCCCAACCTGCTGAGTTTCTCCAGTAAATTTTGTTTGCATTATACATTTCCAGCATCTGCAGTTCTTTATTTTATTCCCCCATAGTGTTAAATAGTTTAATTGAAGTGTGTTTGAATGTGTTATTCTGGTAACTGATCTGCAGAATATGACATAAACCTGTGTGGTGGAGTGAGACAGCTATGTAAACAATAAGAGACCATAGGTATGTATATAGGAAATCCTGAGTTGGGAGATACTTTAGAATACTCTAAGTAAATATGTTGTGGTTTCAGAATTCATTCAGAATCTATGAAATCCCTGGCTGGGGTGGTGGAGGGTGGCGTATCGCACAGTTGCTCAACACTAGTGCATGCAGTTAAATGTGTCTGCCATGAGAACAGTGGGTGCATCGTGATTTCAGAAACATATGAAATAGGAGCAAGAGTAGGCCATTCGGCCCCTCAGTCTTCCCCACCATTCTGTAAGGCCATGGTGGCTCTGCCCCAGGCGTCAACTCCTCTTTCACACCAATTCATCATTGTGCTCAGCTCATTGACATTTCAAAAAATCAATCGGCCTCCTGTTTGAATATTTTCAGTGATCTGGCCTCCACGAGCCTCTGAGGCAGACAATCTCAGATATTCACTACACTCCTTTGCATCTCAATTTTAAATGAGTGTCCCTTTCTGTGGTGAAAGTGAGGACTGCAGATGCTGGAGATCAGAGTCGAGGGTGTGGTGCTGGAAAAGCACAGCAGGTCAGGCAGCATCCGAGGTGCAGGAGAGTCAATGTTTCGGGCAAAAGCCCTTCATCTGAAATGTTGATTCTCCTGCTCCTCGGATGCTGTCTGACCTGCTGTGTTTTTCCAGCAACACACTCTGGACTCATCCCCTTACTCTGTGTCTATGACCCTGAGTTTGAGACTCCCGCATTGGTGGAAACAATTTCTCAACACCTGCCCTGTCAAAGCTCCGTTAGAATCTTGTGTGTTTCAATAAGATCACGCCTCATTTTCCTAAACTCTAATGAATAAGGGCCTAACCTGTTGAGCTGCTCTTGATAAGGCAACCCCTTCATCTTAGGAATCAGCCTGGTGAAACCACCTCCAATTTCAGGACATTGTTTTTCAACAAGGGGATCAAAACTCTACACAGACTACTTCAGGTGCAGCCTCACCAACTCACTACACAGCTGTAACAAAACTTTCCTGTTTTTCAAATCAACACTCCAGCAGTCTTTCAAGATAAACTTGCAGGTTGAAGACGAATGCAATATAATTTGAGAGGACTTGAATATAAAAGCAGGGATATATCTCTGAAGCTCTATAAGGTTCTGGTCAGACCACATTTGGAGTATTGTGTGCAGTTTTGGGCCCCATTTCTCAGCAAGGATGTACTGGCTCTGGATGTACATGTTCAGAGGGTTCACGAGAATGGTCCCAGGAATGAAAAGCTTAACAAATGAGGAATATTTGAGGACTCTGGGACTATGCTGAATGGAGTTTAGAAGGATGAGGGGGGAACCTAATTGAAACTTACAGAATACTAAATCACCTGGACAGAGAAGACGTTGGGAAGATGTTTCCATTGGTCGGAGAGACTAGGACCCGAGGGCACAGCCTTAGAGTAATGGGAAGACCCTTTAGAACAGAGATAAGGAGAAACGTCTTCAGTCAGCGAGTAGGGAATCTGTGGGGTTCACTGCCACAGAAGGCTGTGGAGGCCAGGTCACTGAGCATATTTAACACTGAGATAGATAGTTTCTTGATTGTCAAGGAGGTCAAGGGTTACAGGGAGAAAGTAGGAGATTGTGGTTGAGAAACCTATCAGCCATGATTGAATGATGGAGCAGACTTGATGGACTGAATGGACTAATTTCTACTCATATGTCTTATGATCTTAAAATTTCATTTGTCTGCTTAATTACGTGCTACACTTGCTCGCTAACTGTGTGTGTTTCAGGCACAAAAACGCCGGGATCCCTCTGTGCTGCACATTTTTGAGTTTCTCACCATTTAAATAATATTCAGTCTTTTGATTCTTTTTGCAAAGTGCATGACCTCACACTTTCTTGGATTAAACTCTGTCTGCCACGTTTTTAGCCACTCACTCAATCTGCCTTCATCCATTTCCACATTCCGAATGTCCTCATCATAACCTTGCCTTTCACCTTTCTTCTATCATCAGTAAACTCGGACACATTACAGTCTGCCCCCTTCCTCCAAGTCACTAATATAGATCGTAAATAACTGAAACCCTAGGAATGATCCCGATGGTGTCCACCCGACTCTCTGTGTATTAACCAATCCTCAATCCATGCTAATACATTGTCCCCGTTACTATGAGCCTGTATCTTGTGCAACAACCCTTTTTATGTGGCACCTTGTCAAATACCTTCTGGAAATACACTCCTACTGGTTCACCTTTATCAACTTGCAATCTCTTCAAAAAAAACCCAACCCTTCCAAACTGAGATGAAGAGGAATTCTTTCAGCCAGAGGGTGATGCATCTGTGGGACTCATGGCTGCGGAAGGCTGTGGAGGCCAAGTCTTTGAGTGTACTTAAGATAGAGATAGATAGGTTCTTGATTAGTAATGGGATCAAAGGTCATGGGGAGAAAACAGGGGAAATAGGGTTGAGAAATATCAGCCATGATTGAATGGAAGAGCAGATTCAATGGGCCGAATGGCCTAATTATGCTCCTATATCTTATGGTCTTATGATCTAACAAATTTGTCAAACATGATTTCTTTTCACAAAATCTTGTTGACAGAGTTTGATTGCGTTAAGGTTTTCAAAGTATCCTGTCTCAGTAATGGAGTTTAGCACTTTCCCAGTGACAGATATTGAACTAACTTACTGCTAGTTTCCTGCTGTCTGACCCCTCCCTTTGTGAACTGGGGCACCATATTAGAAGTTTTCCAATTCATTGGAACACTCCCAGAATCCAATGAGTTCTGGAATATAAAAACAGAAATTGCTGATGAAACTCAGCAGATCTGGCAGCATCTGTGGGGAGAAAGCAAGAGGTACTATCTCAGGTCCAGTGACCCTTCAATACTCACTCCTCACAGATTCTGCCAGATCTCCTGAGTTTCTCCAGCAAATTCTGTTTTTGTTTCAGATTTCCAGTGTCCTCAGTTCTTTGTCTTATTTTAGTTCTGGAATATTTTGACCAACGCTGACACTATCTCTGCAGCCACTTCCATGAAAACTCTTGGATGCAGGCCATTGTGTCTCTTTATGAAGCTGCTATCCCTTTGTACTGCCTGTGAACCATAGGACCTTCCTCTCTCTTCTCGTGCTCTCATCCCCATTACCTCAACTGCCTTCCTAGTCCTTGTGGGACACCATATAATCTGATTGAAAGCTATATAAGAACAAGTGATTTTTAAATTATGTGAAGGTTTTAGGTATGATCTTACAATATAGAAGTAACTGTATGTAAGGATTAAATCAGAACCATATTTCATGAAGGTGAGTGAAGAAAGCTGGTGTAACCAGTGTCATAAACATTCTATCGTTCCTTGAAAGTGTTACTTTATAATAAGGAATCTTATCTTATAATTCTCTCATTCTCTGAAACTATCAATTTGATCATCTCAGTGGATAGATCATAAAGATGCGTCACATAGGCTAACTTCAGGTTTGTATGAAACCAGTCAGCTCAAGGACCATTCAGTGAATTGTATCTGAACTGTTTCACAGAATAATCAAAGCTAATCCAACCACCTCCCAATCTCTGTACGTCTCTGTGTCTCCCTCTGCTCTTAGTTTGATCTGCCTATCTTTGAAAAGCTACAATGATTTCAGTTTCAAATATTCCCTTCTCTAAACCATTTGATGTTACAATGAACTCTTCAGAGAGATATATTTCCTATCCACTGCTCTCAGTTCTCTCTGTGATTGATTTAAATTGATTTTCCTTCATCAATGACACCCCAACCAAACAAGTGGCCTTCCTTATTCAATACCCCCATTACCTCTCTCCTCTTCTCAGCTGCAGTTCTGCAGATTCCTGCTGCGTTTCAGTTCTTACAGAACTCTAGCTTTCTATGCATGTTGTTATTGTGGTGCATTTGCCCAGCATTGACTTTAATGTCTTTGCAATAATGAGATGAACAAACTGCACACAATAGCCCATTTGTGATTTGATTGTTCTTCTCCCTAATCTTTCTTTATTGATGTACATATGATCCCTCACTGTTTCTTTTTTCTTCCTTCTATGTTATCCACTGACCTTTTCATATTTGTTCATTTTCCATCTGCATGCTGCACTTACTTGTAATTATCATTACGGTTTTGTTTTATTCACTTAGTTTTGTCACTCACCTCCTATTCAAGGTTTGGTATAATTTTGATCTCACTAGTTATCCCTGAATTTCTGTTCTGCCATGCAGCAATGTTTTGTCTGATGGGCAGATAGGCCTTAGCATCGAGTCCAATTCAAGTTTCATGTTTCCCCATTACTGACCTTCCTTCTCACTAACTTGGACTGTAACTCTGATCTTTGATTATTCAAAATCCTTTCCATTTCATGTTGAGTCTGTGTTGTAATCATCATTTCAGAGAATGTTTACAATATGGGATAAGGCTATTCAGCCTCTGTGTCTGTACAAGTGCAGATCAGTTCGTCCCATATCAACTGGCTTTTTTCCCCAACCCTGCGAACCTTTTCTCTTTTGATAATGATCCTTTTTGAAAGCCACAATTGAATCTACCTCTGCCACACTCTCAGGCAGTTTAATCTACCCAGGAACTGCACAAATATCTTTTCTTCATGTCACTGTTTAAATTTACATGGTTCTTGATCCATCCACTAACAGGAACAGTTTCTCTCCACCTACTCTATCCAGAGCCCCTATGATTTTGAAACCACAGCCAAATCCATTTGCAATCTTCTTGAAGTGGAACAGTTTCAATGTTTCAAACGTAACCATATGATTGAAATTTCTCAGTGTCCACAACCTTTCTTGTAATTATTTAAATAAAACTTCTCCAATACTTTCACATCCTTTCTAAAATGTAGAGACCAGAATTGGACAAAATATCTCTTTACTTTTCCCTTCATGGTGATCTGGGAACAAGACCAGCATTAGTAGCTCATTTCTAATTGCCCCTGAACTGAGTGGCTTGCTCACCCATTTCAGAGGACAGTTTGGAGTCACATGTCAGTTAGGCCCAGGTAAAGACATTCTCGAAAAGACACCCGCTCGCTGCATTTCCCATGGCTAACCCATCCCTGAACACTATGGGCAATTTGGCATGGCCAATTCACCTAACCTGCACACCTTTGGACTGTGGGAGGAAACTGGAGCACCCTGAGGAAACCCACATAGACACAGGGAGAATGTGAAAACTCCACACAGTCAGTTAGGATTCAAACGTGGGGCCTTGTTGATGTAAGACAGCAATGCTAACCACTGAGCCAACATACCACCCGATGAATATTTTATTTTAATTAAATATAAATTCTGCCATGAGCTGCAAGGATATTTCATATTTTCTAATCTGGCTGTTCAGAGATTTTATGACATATCTTTGGAACAGGTGGGACTTGAACCTGGGTCTCTTGTCTCAGAGGTACAGACACTCCCACCATGGTCCATTACAAGGACACGGAACAGAGGAAACCAATCCATGCTGTCCCTGTACTCAGGTCACAGGGGCATTTGATGCTGAATGCTAGGCCTCTGGGTTACTGGCTTAGTGGCTGCATCAGAATGCCATAGCCACCCGTATCTATCTGAGAAACTTGTAAGGTTCACACAGTTCCTCCGTTGTTCTGCTACAAATCTCATGACCCACTTCATTTCCCTGAACAGAAAGAAATGATCTTTGTTGTTGGATGAGGCACGTATTAATCAGGTAAACATTTCAGAGCTCCTCACTTTGACCAGACACATTCTTGGGCTGAGATGGTTTAATCAGCCAGCCAGGGGTGTCCTATTGTTTTGAGAGCTCTCTCTGAACTGTCTGCAAGCTCCATCTTTACCTCCATCTCATTAGTTGATACCCTGTAGTGTATGCTCAGAAATGTACACTTTGTTTAGCTGCTACTCCTTAACTGGGGTCAGATAGTTCAGTTAGCTGGATAGCTAGCTCCCAATACAGAGTGACACCAACACCATGGGTTCAGTTCCTAGCCTGGCTGAGGTTACCATGAGTTATTCTCCTTCTCAATCTCTTGTCTGTGGTGCAGTGACCCTCAGGTTAAACCCACACTAGTTGTCTCGTGAATGTGAGAACAGCTCTATGGTCTGGTCACACTGTGATGACTTTACCTTAACTCATTGGATTAGTTTGAAGTGGTGAGATATTCCTGACCTGGAAATGTATGCTGCTGACACTGAGCGGGAAGAAAACATTAAAAATTGGAACATGTGTCCATTCCCAGTACTGACATCCCTCACTGATATTGGAACATGCTTGGTGGAGGTCAGCTGATGGTTTGTTTTTGCCTGGGTGTAAGAAAGAAAAAGATTTAATGAGAGTCAGAATGATTTGGAACAGATGAGTTGCCCCATGGGGAATGTTTCTGAGGCTGTGTTCATCAAGAATTCATTCAATGTCTCATGATATCAAATATTCCGATAGCCCCACATTTACAAAGTTGTTGAAATGTTGTTAATTAGAACAGTGCAATAGATTCTTATTAAATAAAAGTCAATTATTCATAATCTTCAAATAAATGCTTTAATATTTGTGATACTGAAACTTTATGAAACATCAAATACTGGGGAATGGTGAATCCTCTTTAGTGGGAAAGAGTTAGTCTGTCAGGACTCTCCCCTTCACTGGGCATTTGGCTCCATCTTGTTCCTCAGCTGGACAGATCCGACAATATAACTCCAGAGTCATATTCTGAGGCTGACTCCCATGAAGTCAGACTTCCTGGGAATGTGTAAGAGTAGAGGTACCTCAAGTGTGGGCAGTCCTGACCAGTTCCTCACTCTCTCGATTCAATGCAAATGTATCAGCAAGAAGCAGATCTTCTCTGAGTCCCTCTCAGGCCAGGGCAGTTTCAACGTGGTGTTGCAGGCTGCAATGTGATACTGCAGTTATTGATCTGAGGCTGGCTCTCAGCTACACAACAGCTTCAGTCTGAGTGTTAGTAAACAAGACACAGTATGGAACATCTCTGCAGAATTTACTTTCGTCTGACATTTATCTCAGATGTACAAAAAAGTCTGTAAACTGTTCTCTTAAATACATGCTGCATTTAATGTGTGCATCTTACATTTGGGACCCTTTTCAAAGACTATCTGATCCTTGGTTCAGCCTGATGGGAACCACATGATGCTGGCAGGTGGAAATAATTATTAATGCCCACTATTAGCATTTTAATCAGCAACATTTTAATATCTCCTTAAAATATTAAGCGCTCAGGATGTTATGGAGAGAAACTACATTGGAGAAGTTAAACTAATGCCCACATGATTTAAATTGAAGCATTGCTGTGGCATTGATTAAATATTGATTTATTGAAGAATTTTATGAAAAGCCTCTCTTAAGGGTTAACATCCCATTATCCTTCCCAGATTACGTGCTGCATCTGCAAACTAACTTTTTATGATTCATACACCAGAACACCTAGATCCTTCTGCACTGCAGAATTCAAGCATTTTCCATTTCAGTAATACTCTGCCTTTTTATTCTTCTGCCAAAGTGGACAACTTCACATTTTCCCAAAGTACACTTCATCTGCCAACTTTTGCCCAATTGCTCACCTATCAGCCTAGCTACGTCACAATCAGAACATAATGTTCAACTTATCTGCATGTCATCTACAAATTTAACCTTCAATCCCTTCATTAGGGCATCAATATAAATTGTAAGAAGTTGAGTAGTCAGCACAGACCCCTGCCAAATCCTGTCACGTGAGAATGTCCTTCTTCAGGTAATGGAACTAAAACTGCACACAATATTCCAGGTGTCGTCTCACTGTGGCCCTGTACAGTTGCAGCAAGACATCCTTGCTCTTGTACTTGAATCCTTTCAGTATGAAGACCAACATACCATTTGCCCTCTTTACTGCCTGCTGCACCTATATGGTAAAAACAAGGACTGCAGATGCTGGTAAACCAGAGTTTGGATTAGAGTGGTGCTGGAAAAGCACAGCAGTTCAGGCAGCATCCGTGGAGCAGGAAAATCGACGTTTCAGGCAAAAGCCCTTCATCAGGAATACCTCCACCCTGCAGACTCCCTGCCTCTATTCCTGATGAAGGGCTTTTGCCCGAAACGTCGATTTTCCTGCTCCTCGGATGCTGCCTGACCTGCTGTGCTTTTCCAGCACCACTCTAATCCAGACTGCTGCACCTATATGCTTATTTACAGTGACTGGTGTATAAGAACACCCACGTGTGATTGCATATTCTCAATATATAGCCATTCAGACAATGATCTGCCTTCCTGGTTTTGCTCCCAAAGAGGATAACCTCACATTTATCCACATTAAACTGTATCTGACATATATTTACCCACTCCCTCAGCCTGTCCCAATCACGCTGAAGTATCCCTGCATCTTCCTCCCAGCTCCCCCACCCTTCCACCCAGCTTTCACACAGGCTCTCAGCTCTCTTTTCTGCTTTCAACTGGTCTTAAAACTGTATCAACAGCTTCTTGAAAAATTGTTTGTTTTTTGAAATGCTCTATTCATCTGACAATCTCAGATCTCTTTCTTGATTCTCACTGCTGTCACTGTTTTATAAATGGTGTATCTCATTACTGCTGCCATCTTCTGTCATGTAGGTTGATGCAACATGATGGGTTTGAGATCTCCACAGAGACTGGTCAAGGAGAAGAAAATGTCAAGAACTAGCTTCAGGCTTAGCTTTCAAAGTAACACGATTCTAACTCTGCCCACTGTTATTTATGCTCAGTGGATGTGCACTCCCTTGCATCATTGCAGAATTACTCCAGGGTGCTAAGACCCTTACACAACAGAATCACTGGCAAACAAAATAAACATTGTTTCGTCCAACCCACTGCATTTTCCATTCCGTATCAGAGTAAGGCCTTAATTTGTCACTTCCTGACTTTAAAAATAACCTTCTGGAAAGGCTAACATTCTTACTTTACACGGGGCTTGATGTACTTGGAAGCACATCTGGTTTTAGTTTGATCGAACTGCAGAGGCAGTGTTCACCTTGTTAGTCAGGGGGAATAGCCATCACATGAGAGGAATTATTAATTCCTCTGCAAGAGAGTGAAGTTTCTGATCTACAGGAATGACAGTGATTAGAATGATCTTCATACAAATGACAAGAGGTTGGAAAATACAGATGTACAAAGGGACCTGGGTGTCCTTGTTGATACATCACTGAAAGTTAACATGCAGATGCAGCAAGTTATTAGGAAGGCTAATAGAATGTTAGCCTTTACCACAGAGGATGTGAGTACAGGAGTAATGAAGTCTTGTTTCAATTGTTTAGGAGCTTGGTTCGGATAAACCTAGAGTACTATGTAGAAAGTTTGGTCTCCTTATCTGAGGAAGAAATTATCACCACAGAGGGAGTGCAGTGAAGGGATACCCGACTTGCCCCAGGATGGTGGGACTGTCTAATGGAGAGAGATTGGACAAACTGGGTCTGTATCCTATATGGTTTCAAAGAATGAGAGGTGATTTCAATGAAAGTTACTAATTATTTTTAGGGATAGTTTTACAATACGGGGTAAACCCCTCTGCTTAATTTAAACCAGCAACACGGAAAAGGTTTATCCCATGCAGCAATGTGTGAAAATTCAAGAGGCCCAGAATTATTCGAAGTAAAAATTAACAACTTTATTTCTTAAAATATAACAGAAAATATTTTACAACTCCTTCCTCTAACCTATCTTTTACCTTCTCCTTCTGCAATACTAGTCCAATAAAAACCCCGATTAAGATTTACCGAAAATTCAAGTTTTCAAAACCAGCCAGATGTAAAATCTTCTCTTCCTCGGTATTCTTTTCTTCTTCTTAGGGATTTCTGTTTCACAGGTCACTGATCGATAAAGGTAGCTTTAAGAGAGCTATTCTCTGGCCAGTCTGCAGATGCTGATGGCTTGGCAGTTCTCCTCCCAACTGTTCAATTTTCCCTCGTCTTATACTTCCAAAGCATCAGATTATATCATTGGCTTTTAAGGTTGTCAATATACTAAATTCAAACTTGATTGGAATTTGGTATTTTGGGGGTATAATTTAAACTGATTGGCCTAATTCAAAGCTGTTTTTGTCTCTAGGCAACTAGCTACCCCAGTAGCTGGAGCACATGTTCCATTGTATCTTGTTCAGAACACTTGGTGCTGTCAGGTGGTTCTGCTAGCTTTTAACTCTCCTGAAGGTACAATGCACTCACATCTTCTTAATAATAGATAGGGGAGATACTGGCTGAAGAATCTAGAACCAGGGTCACAGTTTAAACATCAGTGCAATAACATTTTGGTCTGCGATGGGGAGAGAGTGGAGAATGTTTGGATTTCTCTCCCACAGAGGGCTCTGAAGGCTCTGTCTTTGAGAGTGCAATGATTAGAGATAGAGAGATTTCTGATTACCAATGAGGTACAGAGTTATGTTGGGTGGGGCTTGTAAAAGGTATTGAAGTTTGATCTGCAATGATCATTCTCCATAGATCCATAGAACATTACAGCGCAGTACAAGCTCTTTGGCTCTCGATGTTGTGCCAACCTGTGGAACCAATCTGAAGCCCATCTAACCTACACTATTACATTTTCATCCATGTGCCTATCCAATTACCATTTAAATGTCCGTAACGTTGGTGAGTCTATTACTGTTGAAGACAGTGCATTCCATGCCCCTGCTCCTCACTGAATAAAGCAACTACCTCTGACATCTGTCCTATATCTATCATCCCTCAGTTTAAAACTATGTTCCCTCGTGCAAGCCATCGCCATCCACGGAAAAAGGCTCTCACTGTCCACCCTATCTAACCCTCTGATTATCTTATATGTCTCAATTAAGTTGCCTCTCAATCTTCTCTCTAATGAAAACTCCCTCAGCCTTTCCTCGTAAAACCTTCCCTTCATATTAGTATGGCAGCATCCTAGTAAATCTCCTCTGAACCCTTTCCAAGGCTTCCAAATCCTTCTGTACGCAATACTCCAAGTGCAGCCGCACATTGTACAGCTGCAGCATGGCCTTATGGTTCCAAAACCTGATCCCTCTACTAATAAAAGCTAACACACTGTACGCCTTCTTAACAACCCTATCAACCTGGATGGCAACTTTCAGGGATCTGTGCACATGGTCACTCAGATCTCTCTGCTCATCCACACTACCAAGAATCTTACCATTTGCCCAGTACTCTTTATTCCTGTTACTCCTTCCAAAGTGAATCACCTCACACTATTCTGCATTAAACTCCATTTGCCACCTTTCAGCCCAGCTCTGCAGCTTATTTATGTCTCTCTGTAACCTGCAACATCCTTCATCACTATCCACAACTCCACCGACCGTAGTGTCATCCACAAATTTACTAACCTATCCTTCTATGCCCTCATCCAGGTCATTTATATAAATGAGAGAAAGTGAGGGCTGCAGATGCTGGAGATCAGAGCTGGAAATGTGTTGCTGGAAAAGCGCAGCAGGTCAGGCAGCATCCAAGGAACAGGAGAATCGACGTTTCGGGCATAAGCCTTCCTGAAGAAGGGCTTATGCCCGAAACGTCGATTCTCCTGTTCCTTGGATGCTGCCTGACCTGCTGCGCTTTTCCAGCAACACATTTTCAGCATTTATATAAATGACAAACAACAGAGGACCCAAAACAGATCCTTGCAGTACACCACTAGTAACTGAACTCCAGGATGAATATTTCCCATCAACCACCTCCCTCTGTCTTCTTTCAGCGAGCCAATTTCTGATCCAAACCGTTAAATCACCCTGAATCCCATGCCTCCGTATTTTGTGCAATTGCTTACCATGGGAAACCTTATCAAACACCTTACTGAAATCCACATACACCACATCAACCACTTTACCCTCATCTACCTGTTTGGTCACCTTCTCAAAGAACTCAGTAAGATTTGTGAGGCACGACTTACCCTTCACAAAACTGCGTTGACTCTCCTTTATCAACTTGTTCCTTTCTAGATAATGATAAATCCTATCTCTTATAACCTTTTCCAACACTTTACCCAGAACTGAAGTAAGGCTCACTGGTCTATAATTACCAGGGTTGTCTCTACTCCCCTTCTTAAACAAGGGGACAACATATGGGCGGCACGGTGGCACAGTGGTTAGCACTGCTGCCTCACAGCGCCAGAGACCCGGGTTCAATTCCCGCCTCAGGCGACTGACTATGTGGAGTTTGCATGTTCTCCCCGTGTCTGCGTGGGTTTCCTCCGGGTCTCCGGTTTCCTCCCACAGTCCAAAGATGTGCAGGTCAGGTGAATTGGCCATGCTAAATTGCCCGTAGTGTTAGGTATAGGGGTAAATGTAGGGGTATGGGTGGGTTGCGCTTCGGCGGGTCGTTGTGGACTTGTTGGGCCAAAGGGCCTGTTTCCACACTGTAATGTAATCTAATCTATTTGCTATCCTCCAGTTTTCTGGCAATATTCCTGTAGACAATGACGACATAACAATCAACGGCAAGAGCTCTGCAATCTCCTCGCTGGCTTCCCAAAGAATCCGAGGATAAATCCCATCTGGCCAAGGGGACTTTTTTTTTACAGTTCCCAGAATTGCTAACACCTCCTCCTTGTGAACCTCATTCCCATCCAGTCTAGAAGCCTGTATCTCAGTATTCTCCTCCACAATATTGTCTTTTTCTAGTGTGAATACTGACAAAAAATATTCATTTCGCACTTCCCCTATGTCCTGTGACTCCACGCACAACTGGTTGGCAGGGCCGGCTCAATGGGCTGAATGGCCTATTCCTGTTCCTATGTTCCGACCAGAATAGATGACGGCCAGACTGAGAGAAATACTCAGGGCAGATCTGGGCAATATAAGAAAATGCAAATCAACTATAATCTGAGGATTGCTGTTTCTTAATTCATTCTCAGCAGGGCGTGTCTGTGACGAGTCCAGCATTTATTTCACTTTCCTGGTTGCATGTGGGACAGGTGCAGGAAGGTTTAGGAGAGGTTAATCAGTGAAATTTGCCAATGCTAATTATAGATGTAAAGGGTGTTTTATTCCTTCCCATGCTACAACATCTGCTTTCACCGAGAGCAGCACCTGTTGGTTTCTCAATCTGTATTCACCCAGTGACCGGTGCACCTTCCACAGGACTTGGCGGTTTGTCTGTTTCCCTGAAACTGGAGACTAGCAATGGGACCCGGAACAGAGACTGCATCTATTTGTCAGTGTGCAGGGCTTTGTGGACTGTGGCCACATACTCATCATCAGTCAGTCAATTGGCACACCATCAGGTGATGAGTACGAATTGCCAGCAATACAACCTGGTGACATTCTCAGGCAATTTCCTTCGATGATAGAACCATCTGCAAAGGCAGGTGCTTGGGTTTGGCTTGAGATGTTGGTGTTCACTGTCATCACACAAACCAGCCAAAGAGCAGTCGAATGAAAATGAGAAGCTCATGCAGTCTATTATTGGAAAGTCCTGAGGCTTATCAATCCCAACACAACTCCATTGTGCTCAGGCTTGATGGTGTACACTTCCCACAGGCACAGACTCCGTGAAGGTTAATATAATATTAGCAGAGGAGCTGGGCTGCCCACACATTGGTGGCAGGTCCTTCCTCAGGGGGACAGGTCCTTCCTCAGGGTGGCAGATCCTCCTCAGGGGGACAGGTCCTTCCTCAGGGGGACAGGTCCTTCCTCAGGGGGACAGGTCCTTCCTCAGGGTGGCAGATCCTCCTCAGGGGGACAGATCCTCCTCAGGGGGAACAGATCCTCCTCAGGGGGACAGGTCCTTCCTCACGGGGACAGGTCCTTCCTCACGGGGACAGGTCCTTCCTCACGGGAACAGGTCCTTCCTCAGGGTGGCAAGTCCTTCCTCACGGGGACAGGTCCTTCCTCACGGGGACAGATCCTCCTCAGGGGGACAGGTCCTTCCTCACGGGGACAGGTCCTTCCTCACGGGGACAGGTCCTTCCGCACGGGAACAGGTCCTTCCTCAGGGTGGCAGGTCCTTCCTCAGGGTGGCAGGTCCTTCCTCACGGGGACAGATCCTTCCTCAGGGGGACAGGTCCTTCCTCATGGGAACAGGTCCTTCCTCACGGGAACAGGTCCTTCCTCACGGGGACAGGTCCTTCCTCAGGGGGACAGGTCCTTCCTCAGGAGGACAGATCCTCCTCAGGGGGACAGGTCCTTCCTCAGGGGGACAGATCCTCCTCAGAGGGACAGGTCCTTCCTCAGGGGGACAGATCCTCCTCGGGGACAGATCCTCCTCAGGGGGACAGGTCCTTCCTCAGGGGGACAGATCCTCCTCAGGGGGACAGGTCCTTCCTCAGGGGAACAGATCCTCCTCAGGGGGACAGGTCCTTCCTCAGGGGACAGATCGTCCTCAGGGTGACAGCAGGCTCATGGCAGCACCCTGCTGTCGACTGCTTGTGCAGTTTGCAGGACCTCGTGCTCAGCTTAGCTTAATTAATTGTGCTGGACTGGGTGCAATCAGACTGTACTGGACTAGACTGGACTGGGCTGGGCTGGGTGGGACTGGACTGGACTGGATTGGACTAGGCTGGGTTGGGTGGGACTGGACTGGACTGAACTAGATTGAGTGGGACTGGACTAGGCTGGACTGAATGGAACTGGACTGGACTGGGCTGGATTGGACTGGACTGGGTGGAACTGGACTGGGTGGGACTGTACTGGGTAGGACTGGATTGGACTGTAAAGGGTGGAATTGGACACAACTGGACTAAAATGGTTGGAACTGGACTGGGTGGAACTGGACACGACTGGACCGGGTGGAACAGGACTGGACTAAACTGGACTGGATGGAATTAGACTGGTCTGCTTTGTGCCTGTGGTGGAGGAAGGTGCTGTATACATCTGTGTGCTGTGTCCACGTTGTACTCGGTCTGCACATTGTCTTTGGATTCTCAAAAACAAGTTCCACATCCGGTCAGTTTGGGACCTGTTTCACGTCAGTGAGCTAAACCCTGGATAGGAGGCAAACTGGAAATTGTTTCTGGTCTTGGGGGCAATGGAACGACTTTGATCCCCTCACTCCCATTTTGCAATTGCTGGCTGCCCATTTTCAGGGAGAGAAATACCAAAAGGTGGCAAGAAATGGCTGCACTCACTCACTCGCGCGCACACACACACTCACACACACACACACTCTCATGCACACTCTCTCTCACACACACACACACATTCTCACATGCACATACACTCACACACACTCACACACAATCTCACACGCACACACATTCACACACACTCACACTCTCTCTCACACACCACACACACACTCACACACTTACACTTACACACACACAAACTCACACACGCATACACAGACACAGTTAGAGGTGTGGATGTTTGCCAATGTTCAGCATTATTCGTTACTCCCCAGATACTGAAGTGGTCTATTTCCATATACAGCAAGTCCCAGGCAACATTCAAACTTGTGCAAATAAGTCTGAAGTTTCATTGACACAACATAAGTGTCAGGCAATGACCATTTTCAGGGAGAGCGCACTTCACATTCAATATAATTACTATTGCCAAATCCCTCCTGGGATTCACCATTGACCAAGTACTGAACTAGACCAGCTGTATACATACTGTGCTTCCAAGAGCAGCTAAGAGGACAGGAATCCTGCAGTGAATAACTCCCCTCCTGACTCGCCAAAGCCTGTCTACAATCTGCAAGGAATAAGTCAGGAGGTGGTGGTGGAATACTCTCCACTTGCTTAGATGGGTCTAGATCCAACAACACTCAAGAAATTTGGCACCATCCAAGACAAAACAATTTGATTGGCACCACATCCACAAATATTCACTCCTTCCACCACCAATGCTCAGTAGCAGCAGTGTGTACTATCTACAAGATGCACTGCAGAGATTCACGCAGGATCTTTCACTAGCACCTCCTTATCTTGAGACATCCACCACCAGTGGACCAAGAGCAGCATCTACACGGGAACATCGCCTTCTGTTTCCCTCTAAGCTCCTCACCATCCTGGCTTGAAAATACCTTGTTGCTTCTCCAGTGTTGTTGAGTCAAAATCTTGGAACTTCCTTCCCTGCAGAATTGTGGATCTACTTGCTGCCTTGCTTCAAGAAAGAGCTTGGAGTTATCTTAATCAATATTTCTGAGCAAGTAACAACACATGCATTGATCTTAAGTGACATATAACATTAACATTCTGGATCAGTGGTGCTGGAAGAGCACAGCAGTTCAGGCAGCATCCGAAAAGCTTCGAAATCGACGTTTCGGGCAAAAGCCCTTCATCAGGAATAAAGGCAGAGAGCCTGAAGCGTGGAGAGATAAGCTAGAGGAGGGTAGGGGTGGGGATAGAGTAGCATAGAGTACAATAGGTCAGTGGGGGAGGAGATGAAGGTGATAGGTCAGGGAGGAGAGGGTGGAGTGGATAGGTGGAAAAGGAGATAGGCAGGTCAGACAAGTCCGGACAAGTCAAGGGGATCGTGTTGCTGGAGGTTAGAAACTAGGATGAGTTGGGGGAAGGGGAAATGAGGAAGCTGTTGAAATCCACATTGATGCCCTGGGGTTGAAGTGTTCCGAGGCGGAAGATGAGGCGTTCTTCTTCCATGCGTCTGGTGGTGAGGGAGCGGCGGTGAAGGAGGCCCAGGACCTCCATGTCCTCGGCAGAGTGGGAGGGGGAGTTGAAATGTTGGGCCACGGGGCGGTGTGGTTGATTGATGCGGGTGTCTCGGAGATGTTCCCTAAAGCGCTCTGCTAGGAGGCGCCTAGTTTCCCCAATGTAGAGGAGACCGCATCGGGAACAACGGATACAATAGATGATATTAGTGGATGTGCAGGTAAACCTTTGATGGATGTGGAAGACTCCTTTAGGGCCTTGGATGGAGGTGAGGGAGGAGGTGTGGCCACAGGTTTTACAGTTCCTGCGGTGGCAGGGGAAAGTGCCAGGATGGGAGGGTGGGTCGTAGGGGGGCGTGGACCTGACCAGGTAGTCACGGAGGGAACGGTCTTTGCGGAAGACGGAGAGGGGTGGGGAGGGAAATATATCCCTGGTGGTGGGGTCCTTTTGGAGGCGGTGGAAATGTCGGCGGATGATTTGGTTTATGCGGAGGTTGGTAGGGTGGAAGGGGCGTTCTGTCCTTGTTACGGTTGGAGGGGTGGGGTCTGAGGGTGGAGGTGCGGGATGTGGACGAGATGCGTTGGAGGGCATCTTTAACCACGTGGGAAGGGAAATTGCGGTCTCTAAAGAAGGAGGCCATCTGGTGTGTTCTATGGTGGAACTGGTCCTCCTGGGAGCACATACGGCGGAGGCGGAGGAATTGGGAATTCCGGATGGCGTTTTTGCAAGAGGTAGGGTGGGAAGAGGTGTAATCCAGGTAGCTGTGGTAGTCGGTGGGTTTGTAGAAAATGTCTGTGTCAAGTCAGTCATCACTGATGGAGATGGAGAGGTCCAGGAAGGGGAGGGAGGTGTCAGAGATGGTCCAGGTAAATTTAAGGTCAGGGTGGAATGTGTTGGTGAAGTTGATGAATTGCTCAACCTCCTCGCGGGAGCACGAGGTGGCGCCAATGCAGTCATCAATGTAGCGGAGGAAGAGGTGGGGAGTGGTGCCGGTGTAATTACGGAAGATGGACTGTTCTACGTAGCCAACAAAGGGACAGGCATAGCTGGGGCCCATACGTGTGCCCATGGCTACCCCTTTGGTCTGGAAGAAGTGGGAGGATTCAAAGGAGAAATTGTTAAGGGTGAGGACCAGTTCGGCCAAACGAATGAGAGTGTCGGTGGAGGGGTACTGTTGGGAACGTCTGGAGAGGAAAAAACGGAGGGCTTGGAGGCCCTGGTCATGGCGGATGGAGGTGTAGAGGGATTGGATATCCATGGTGAAGATGAGGCGTTGGGGGCCGGGGAAACGGAAGTCTTGGAGGAAGTGGAGGGCGTGGGTGGTGTCTCGAACGTATGTGGGGAGTTCCTGGACTAGGGGGGAATAGGACAGTGTCGAGGTAGGTAGAGATGAGTTCAGTGGGGCAGGAGCATGCTGAGACAATGGGTCGGCCAGGGTGGTCAGGCTTGTGGATCTTGGGAAGGAGGTAGAACCGGGCAGTGCGGGGTTCCCGGAATATGAGGTTGGAAGCTGTGGGTGGGAGATCTCCTGAGGTGATGAGGTTCTGTATGGTCTGGGAGATGATGGTTTGGTGATGGGGGGTGGGGTCATGGTCAAGGGGGCGGTAGGAAGAGGTGTCCTCGAGTTGGCGTTTGGCTTCAGCGATGTAGAAGTCAGTGCGCCAGACTACCACTGCGCCCCCTTTATCCGCTGGCTTGATGGTGAGGTTGGGATTGGAGCAGTGGGATTGGAGGGCTGCGCGTTGTGAGGGTGAGAGGTTGGAGTGGGGGAGGGGGGTCGACAGGTTGAGGCGGTTAATGTCCCGGCGGCAGTTGGAAATGAAGAGGTCGAGGGCAGGTAATAGGCCAGCGCAGACATTAACAGGCAGCTCACAGTCACCTTCTCAGGGACAGTTAGGAATTGGCAGTTAAGTGCTGGTTGTTCCCAGTGACACTCACATCCTGTAAAAGAATTTTAAAATATAGAAATGGAGACTTGAGGCAATCTTTTATCAGTTTAATTTCATTTCCTCATCAGTAAACCTCGCTCTGTGCAAATAATATATTCATACGTAAACTCACCAAATATCATTTTTGCTAATTTATGTCAATTCATTTATTTATTAATTATATTAATGCTTACTAAAATAAATGTGGGAATTCATTTTGTTAGGAAGAGTGAGGAGGCTCGATAGTATTGAGAACTTCAGATTTTAAATGGAGTAGGGTACAAAGTGATATGGGATGACAGATACATTACAATGAAATATGACTCACACCTTTTTATAATATTAATAGATGACCTGTTAAGCAAATTATTTCATTCAGTTTTGTTTTATGAGGATGGCATGTAAGACTAGTATTATTGTCCGTCTCTAGTCTTGAGAAGGTGGGTGTGAGATATTTTCTCCAACAGCAATAGTACACATTATGCTGATGCATCTATAATCTTAATAGAGACTAAGTTCCAAGATTTTGACCCAGTGACAGTGAAGGCACAGCGATACATTTCCAAGTCAGGATGGTGTGTGACTTGGAAGCAAACTTACAGATGTTGATGTTCCTGTGTATTTGCTGCCCTTGTCCTTCCAGAAGGAAGTGGTTATGATTTTGCTGTTTGAGGAGTCTTGGTGAATTTCTGAAGTACGCCTTATAGATTGTATGCACTGCTGCTGCTGAGCATTTCCTGGGGAAGGGAGTGATTGCAGAAGGTAGTGGATCAAGTGTCAACTAGGCCACTTTGTCCTGGATGGTGTCAAGCTTTTTGAGTGTTGTTGGAGCTGCAACCATCCAGGCAAGTGGGAGAATTCCATTACACTCCTTCCTGTGCCCCTGTCGATGGTGATGAAGAGGCTTTAGGGAGTCAGAAGATGAATTACTTGCCCCGGAATTCTTAACATCTCACCTGTTCTGGTAGCTACTGTATTTATATGGCTAATCTAGAACATTTTCTGGTCAATGTTAGCCATCAGGGTGTTGATAATGGAGGATCAAGTGATAGTAATATCATTGAATGTCGAAAGGCAATGGTTAGATTCTCTCTTGTGTGGTACAAATATTATTTGTTTTCATTCTAAGCCTGGATATTATCCAGGTCTTGCTGCATTTGAACTGTTCCAGTATCTGAGGAGCCATCAATGGTGCTGAACGTTGTGCAATCATCAATAAACACTCCCACTTCTGATATTATCATAGATTCCCTACAGTGTGGAAGCAGGCCATTTGGCCCATCAAGTCCACACCAACCCTCTGAAGAGCATTCCACCCAGACCCACCCTATTCCTGTAAACCCGCATTAACCATGGTTAATCCACCTAGCCTGCACATTCCTGGACATGATGGGCAATTTCCCATGCTCAATCCACCTAACCTGCTCATCTCTGGGCTGTGGGAAGAAACAGAACATCCAGAGGAAACCCACACAGACACAGGGAGAATATGCAAACTCCACACAGACAGTCACCTGAGCTTGGAATTGAGCCCAGGTCCCTATCACTGTGAGGCAGAGTGCTAACCACTGAGCCACCGTGCTGCTTTATGATGAAGTGAGGGTTCATGATGAAGCACTGAAGATCATTGGGTTTAGGACACTACCCTTTGGAACTCCTGCGGAGATCCTGAAGCTGAGATGATTGACCTCCAACAACCATAACCATCGTCCTTTGTGCCAGTATGACATCAACCAATTTTCACCCATTCTCATTGACTCCAGTTTTGCTCGGACTCCATGATATTATTTTCAGTCAAATGCAGCCTTGATGTCAAGGGTGTCACTCTCAGCCCACCCCGAGAATTCAGCTGCTTGGACTAAACTCTGATGAGATCGGGAACTGAGTGACCGTGGCATAACCCACACTGACGATGAGCGAGCAGTTTAGTCCTGATTGATGTCACATGATAGCAATCCCATCCATTACTGACCATGACCAAGAGAACACAGATGGGCTGGTGTTTGATTGGGGAGAAAGTGAGGACTGCAGATGCTGTAGATCAGAGCTGAAAATGTGTTGCTGGAAAAGCGTAGCAGGTCAGGCAGCATCCAAGGAGCAGGAGAATCGATATTTCGGGCATGAGCCCTTCTTCAGGAATGGTGTTTGATTGGGTCAATTTGTCTTGGTTTTTGTGGACAGGACATAGCTGAGCAGTTTTCAATATTGTATGGTAGAGTCAATATTTCTCTGTTAAGGGACATAGCTAGTCTTAGAACACAAATTTTCATTACAACCATCAAGATATTATCAGGGCCCACAGCCTTTTGCAGTATCCAGTGTCTCCAACAGGCTCAATGTTACGCGGAGTGAATCGAATTGGCTGGGATCTGTGATGCTGGAGATCACTGCAGGAGGTCGAGTTGAATCATCCACTTGACACTTCTGGCTGAGGATTGTTGTAAATGCCTCACCTTATCTTTCGCACTGAGGTGCTGGGCTCTTCCATGTTGGAGATATTGTGGAGCCTCCTTCTCCAGTGAGTTATTCTTCACCAACAATCATGACTCGATGTGACAGGAATGGTCTGATTTGTTGATAAATGCAATCATTTGTTGAAAGCGTGCATTTTCCATTGTTTGGCATTGTTGTAACTGTGTTATAGCTGTATTAGTTTCCCACTTTATGTTTGGTTTGCTTAGTGCTGCTCCCACTATGCTGTCTAATATTATTCATGGACTTAGGGGCTAGAGACCAGTTTTTGATCACACTGGAGACCGAGACTCATATGGTACTCACTGGGCTGTTGGACAGATTCGTTTTCTTTTTTAATTGAGTTATTCACTGACAGCCCATAGGCAGAATGAATTCAAATTTCAGTGTTCCACTATGGTGAACTGTTGCTGCTCAGATTGTTGCAATGTAGCTAGTTGGTGTGAAGTGAGTGTTTATATCCATTCACTCCCCTGCGATGCTGTGGTTCTGAATGTTCCTGTTCAATTCTGTTTGGGCCAAGTGCAAAACTTTTAAATCGGTCCCCTCCCAGGCATAAATAGCGCCCAGGTCTGAAATGAACAGTCCACCTCATCTGTCTTCTCAGCTATCATTTGCAAATTTCTTTAACAGCAGCTGAGCTGTCCTCCAAGAAATTCCAGACAAATCTGTTTAATATTCCAAGTCAATTCCTCCAGTTAGCAAAGTTCATAAGTAATAAAATTGAAAAGCAAATTTTGCAGACACTAGGAATTTGAAATAAAAGCAGAAATGCAGAAAAACTCTTGCAGGTCAGGCAACATCAATACAGAGACAGAAACAGTTAATGGTTCAGGTCAATAGCCTTTCATTAGAACAGGGAAAATGTCCAGGTGTTGTAGATGTCTCCTGTCTTTCACCCAATTATAGAACCTACCTATGTCCTTCTGAACACTTGCTGAAAACTTATTACGCATCAGTGTTCTCAGTTCTGATGATCTGTTGACTTGTTGAAATTTTTATGACTTTATTTTGTATTTATTCCATAACTAACTGATCCCAACTCAAGTGCACTTCTGTCAGATTTTGCACAGTTCTGCAAAAGTTTCCCTTGATTGGTTTTTAACAAGATCTCTTGCTCAGAATGTGATCAAGTTATGCAGCAAATTCTTGTGGATATTGGTGAATGAATGTGAAACATATTGCAGCACTTTCTGCAACGGCATGAAGTACTGGCCTGTGAATACCATCAAGCAGATCTTGTAGCCTGGAGCAACAATAAAAATGGAAGAAAAGCCATGAATAATTTGTGTCAATTTTGTTAATATAAGTTAAAACTAAGAGGTGCATGACTAGTTGTGGATATAGTCGAGAGGAATAACAGTGATAATGCTGGAACTGAGTGGGTTTCCAATGTGGCTGCTATTTCAGTGTGCTAACATGCTCTGTATTAATAGTATTTGGGAGATCGCTACTCAGTCAGGATTAAGCAGCAGCTGATTTGAAACACATTATGCAAAACAGCCAAGGCTTAAAAGAAGACTGGGAGAATCTGAATTTTAATACGTACTTTGTGCTGGTCTGCATTTCTTGGGCTTTAGCTCTGATTTAATTAGCTGTAGGACTTTGTGTTTAAATCCTAGAGTGGAGCAGTTTTATAAATTGACCCATGAAAACACCTTCAGATAAATAATTTAATTCAAATTCAAAAATTATTGTATTTAAGTGAGGCCATGTTGTACTGAATTCTGAAGCTGCAGTCTGATTAATGGCTACAGTTAAACTAGCTCACAGGGATTACTGCCAATGAAATCTTTATGTAACTCTGACAGACCATCCCAGCTGGAGCTAAGGAATTGGGCAGATTAGGAACGCAGCATCATCAAACTGCAGTGAGTGATGGTCAGAGCCCCATCTTATGTTAGGGTTCAGAGAGAGTTAAGAATGATGGGGGAGTCGTTATACATCAGAAATCTCAAGAGAAGGGGTGCTCGATAGATGTCTGAACATAATGGCAGAGTTAAAAATCACATGACACCAGGTTATAGCCCAACAGGTTTATTTGGAAGTACAGGAAGTTAGGTGCTCAAGGTGCTTGAAAGTTACAAGTTAGTCAGGAAGAATATAAAGAGAGAGCTAAGAAGAGCCAGGAGGGGACATGAGAAGTCTTTGACAGATAGGATCAAGGAAAACCCTAAAGCTTTCTAAAGGTATATCAGGAAAAAAGAATGACTAGAGTAAGACTAGAGCCAGTCAAGGATAGTTGTGGGAAGTTGTGCGTGGGGTCTGAGGAGATAGGAGAAGTGCTAAATGAATATTTTTCGTCAGTATTTACACTGGAAAAAGATAATGATGTCAAGGAGAATACAGGCTACTAGACCAGACAGGGATTGACATTCACAAGAAGGAGGTGTTCTGGAAAGTGTGGAAATAGATAAGTCCCCTAGGCCGGATGGGATTTATCCTCGGATTCTCTGGGAAACCAGCGAGGAGATTGCAGAGCCTTTGGCTTTGATCTTTATGTCATCATTGTCTACAGAAATAGTACCAGAAGACTAGAGGATAGCAAATGTTGTCCCCTTGTTCAAGAAGGGGAGTAGGGACAACCCTGGTAATTATAGACCAGTGAGCCTTCCTTCAGTTGTGGGTAAAGTGTTAGAAAAGATTATAAGATATAGGACTTATAATCATCCCGAAGGGATTAAATTGATTAGGCATAGTCAACACGTTTTTGTGAAGGGTAGGTCGTGCCTCACAAACCTTACTGAATGCTTTGAGATGGTGACCAAACAGGTGGATGGGGGTAAAGCGGTTGATGTGGTGTATATGGATTTGATAAGGTTCCCCACGGTAGGCTCTTGCACAAAATACAGAGACACTGGATTGAGGGTGATTTAGTGGTTTGGATCAGAAATTGGCTAGCTGAAAGAAGACAGAGCCTGGTGGTGGTTGATGGAAAATGTTCACCCTGGAGTTCAGTTACTAGTGGGGTACTGCAAGGAAGGGCCACTGCTGTTTGTCATTTTTATAAATGACCTGGATGAGGGCATAGAAGGATGGGTTATTAAATTTGCAGATAGCACTAAATTCGGTGGAGTTGTGGATAGTGCCCACAGATAAGCTGCGGAGCTGGGCTGAGAGGTGGCAAATCGAGTTTAGTGTGGAAAAGTGTGAGGTGATTGACTTTGGAAGGAGCAACAGGAATAAAGAGTACTGGGCTAATAGTAAGATTCTTGGTAGTGTAGATGAGCAGAGAGATCTTGGTGTTACCACCCAGGTTGATAGGGTTGTTAAGAAGGCATACAGTGTGTTCGCTTATATTGTAGAGGGATTGAGTTTCGGAACCATGAGGTCATGCTGCAGCTGTACAAAACTCTAGTGCGGCCGCACTTGGAGTATTGTGTACAGTTCTGGTCACCGCATTATAAGAAGGATGAGGAAGCTTTGTAAAGGGTTCAGAAAAGATTTACTAGGATGTTGCCCAGTATGGAGGGAAGTTCATATGAGGAAAGGCTGAGGGACTTGAGGCTGTTTTCCTTAGAGAGAAGAAGGTTGAGAGGTGACTTAATAGAGACATACAAGATAATCAGAGGGTGAGATAGGGTGGACAGGGAGAGCCTTTTTCCAAGTATGGTGAAGGCGAGCACGAGGGAGCATAGCTTTAAATTGAGGGGTGATCGATATAGGACAGATGTCAGAGGTCGTTTCTTTACTCAGAGAGTAGTAGGGGCGTGGAACACACTGACTGCAACAGACTCGCCAACTTTAAGGGCATTTAAATGGTCCTTGGATAAATATATGGATGAAAATGAAATAGTGTAGGTTAGATGGGCTTCAGATTGGTTCCACAGGTCGGACCAACATTGAGGGCTGAAGGGCCTGTACTGCTCTGTAATGTTCTGTGTATAAGTTCTGGAGCTCTGCTCGTTTGTCAGGTAGCTAGTAGAATAGGATCATGAGAAACAGAATTTATTGCATGAAAGCATTTTTGGCAATATAAATTCTGTGTCCTCTGATCCTACTCCACTAGCTACCTGACAAAGGAGCACCACTCTGAAGGCAAGTGCTTCCAAATAAACCTGTTGGACTATAACCTGGTGGTGTGTGATTTTTAACTTTATCCACCCCAGTCCAACACCGACTCCGCCACATAATGGCAGAGGAGGTAGTGACATAGGGATAATGTCACAAGAACAATAATTCAGAACCCCAGACTAACATTCTGGGGAACAGACACAGAGAATGCTGGAGAAACTCAGCAGGTCTGGTAGAATCTGTAGACAGAGAAACAGATTTAAGTTTCAAGTCTAGTTTGACTCTTGTTCAGATCAACCTCAGGAACTCAGGAGATTCAGTCAGCTGGGAATGTAAAATGTTAAGAATCTAAAACCCAATTTGTACCTGCCCACCTTTAAAAATGACAAAAGATTGGTTAGTGTACAGGAAAAAAAGTTAATTTTTTTCTGAAGTTCAATTGACAGGAGATTTTGGGATTCTGAATGGTATCAATGTCTGTATTCCATTCCATAAAGCTGCATTCCCTCACTCACCAGTCATTCCAGCACATCCAAATGTAGATTAGATTAGATTACATTACAGTGTGGAAACAGGCCCTTCGGCCCAACAAGTCCACACCGACCCGCCGAAGCGAAACGCACCCATACCCCTACATTTACCCCTTATCTAACACTACGGGCAATTTAGCATGGCCAATTCACCTGACCTGCACATCTTTGGACTGTGGGAGGAAACCGGAGCACCCGGAGGAAACCCACGCAGACACGGGGAGAACGTGCAAACTCCACACAGTCAGTCACCTGAGGCGGGAATTGAACCCGGGTCTCTGGAGCTGTGAGGCAGCAGTGCTAACCACTGTGCCACCGTGCCGCCCACAATGTACTTTTGTTCATCCAAATGATTTAAAAATCCACTGTTGTTGATGACATTGTTCAAGTTTTTCTGGGATATTTTTGTTTTCATGGTGACTGTTATAAGAATCTACTGAACTGCCTTACAGGAAGTTGTGGACATGATGAGGCGAGAAAGGATATAACTCCAGCGGGGAAGTTAGCACCATGAGGAGACGGTGCAAGTAAGGAAGAAGGAATAAGGGAGTTGGATATAAGAAAGGACGGTTAGTGTTTGGGTCTGGGTCAAAAAGGTGCTTAACATTTTATTATTTTGGTTTTGGGAATACTTTAAAGTACCTTCTAATTCTAGCAAAAGATTAACCCTCCCCCCCCCCTCCCATCTCCAGGTTGGAGGTTACCTCTTGTATGTCTTTGTTTCTGTGCAATCAAAGATGATGTTAAATGAGTTTGATTATGAATGTTAGCCCAAGAAATGCAGTGGAACAGCATGGTTTTGACAAAGACTGACGTACAGCCTGTGTAACCTTTGATGTGAAATAGCTGAGTAATAAAATCATTGCCACTCCTGGATCAGACTTGCTCATTAAACCTTGTCTAAAGAGCTACTTCATGAGCTTTAAGTGGCCTGTGGTGTAGTGAGAGGACTGGATAAGTATGTGAGGGAGAAAAGGAGGCTATGTAGATGGGGATAGATGATGTCGAGTGGGAGGAGGAGGTGCCCGTAGAGTGTCAACAATAGCATAAACCAATTGGGTGAAATGTCCTGTATCTTTGTGACTGGTATATTAACAAATGGAGAGTAAAGATTATTGTGATAATTGTATTAGGAACATGAAATATGAATGAATGGAACAGCTAAATTACCCTTAGAACTCACTGCTAAACATTCTTTGCAAATCTCAGAAATAATGACCAACAAAGAAGCTGTTTTAGATTTTCCATGAATGAACGAAGCAGTGAATGACCATAGGAGAGACCATTCAAATGAAAGGTACTTGACAGCAACAGACAGAATGTGGGTTGTATGAGAGAAGCACAACGAGAGACAGGTTACAAGGGGAGGATGTTGCAAATTATACCTGATACTTGCTGTACATGGTATTCAGGGCACAGTGCTGGTTGGTGTAGTTTAACCTGAGAGAGATGGCTAGTTGGTGTAGTTTAACCTGAGAGAGATGGCTGGTTGGTGTGTTTTAACCTGAGAGAGATGGCTGGTTGGTATAGTTTAACCTGAGAGAGATGGCTGGTTGGTGTGTTTTAATCTGAGGGAGATGGCTGGTTGGTGTAGTTTAACCTGAGGGAGATGGCTGGTTGGTGTAGTTTAACCTAGGGGAGATGGCTGGTTGGTGCAGTTTAACCTGAGAGAGATGGCTGGTTGGTGTGTTTTAACCTGAGAGAGATGGCTGGTTGGTGAAGTTTAACCTGAGGGAGATGGCTGGTTGGTGTAGTTTAACCTGAGAGAGATGGCTGCTTGGTGTGTTTTAATCTGAGGGCGATGGCTGGTTGGTGTAGTTTAACCTGAGAGAGATGGCTGGTTGGTATTTTAACCTGAGGGAGATGGCTGGTTGGTGTAGTTTAACCTGAGAGAGATGGCTGGTTGGTGTGTTTTAATCTGAGGGAGATGGCTGGTTGGTGTAGTTTAACCTGAGAGAGATGGCTGGTTGGTGTTTTAACCTGAGGGAGATGGCTGGTTGGTGTAGTTTAACCTGAGAGAGATGGCTGGTTGGTGTGTTTTAACCGAAGAGAGATGGCTGGTGGTGTTTTAATCTGAGAGAGATGGCTGGTGGGGGTTTAACCTGAGGGAAATGGCTGGTTGGTGTAGTTTAACCTGAGGGAGATGGCTGGTTGGTGTGTTTTAACCTGAGAGAGTTGGCTGGTTGGTGTAGTTTAACCTGAGGGAGATGGCTGGTTGGTGTAGTTTAACCTGAGAGAGATGGCTGGTTGGTGTGTTTTAACCTGAGAGAGATGGCTGGTTGGTGTGTTTTAATCTGAGGGAGATGGCTGGTTGGTGTAGTTTAACCTGAGGGAGATGGCTGGTTGGTGTAGTTTAACCTAGGGGAGATGGCTGGTTGGTGCAGTTTAACCTGAGAGAGATGGCTGGTTGGTGTGTTTTAACCTGAGAGAGTTGGCTGGTTGGTGAAGTTTAACCTGAGGGAGATGGCTGGTTGGTGTAGTTTAACCTGAGAGAGATGGCTGCTTGGTGTGTTTTAATCTGAGGGCGATGGCTGGTTGGTGTAGTTTAACCTGAGAGAGATGGCTGGTTGGTATTTTAACCTGAGGGAGATGGCTGGTTGGTGTAGTTTAACCTGAGAGAGATGGCTGGTTGGTGTGTTTTAATCTGAGGGAGATGGCTGGTTGGTGTAGTTTAACCTGAGAGAGATGGCTGGTTGGTGTTTTAACCTGAGGGAGATGGCTGGTTGGTGTAGTTTAACCTGAGAGAGATGGCTGGTTGGTGTGTTTTAACCTGAGGGAGATGGCTGGTGGTGGTTTAACCTGAGGGAGATGGCTGGTTGGTGTAGTTTAACCTGAGAGAGATGGCTGGTTGGTGTGTTTTAACCGAAGAGTGATGGCTGGTGGGGGTTTAACCTGAGGGAGATGGCTGGTTTGTGTGTTTTAACCTGAGGGAGATGGCTGGTGGTGGTTTAACCTGAGGGAGATGGCTGGTTGGTGTAGTTTAACCTGAGGGAGATGGCTGGTGGGGGTTTAACCTGAGGGAGATGGCTGGTTGGTGTAGTTTAACCTGAGGGAGATGGCTGGTGGGGGTTTAACCTGAGGGAGATGGCTGGTGGTGTTTTAACCTGAGAGAGATGGCAGATTGGTGTAGTTTCTCAGGTTAAAACATACCAACCGGCCTTCTCCCTCAGGTTAAACATGGTGTAGTTAAACCTGAGGGAGATGGCTGGTTGGTGTGTTTTATCCTGAGAGAGATGGCTGGTTGGTGTGTTTTAACCTGAGAGATATGGTTGGTGGGGGTTTAACCTGAGGGAGATGGCTGGTTGGTGTGTTTTAACCTGAGAGAGATTGCTGGTGGGGGTTGAACCTGAGGGAGATGGCTGGTTGATGTGTTTTAACCTGAGAGAGATTGCTGGTGGGGGTTTAACCTGAGGGAGATGGCTGGTTGGTGTGTTTTAACCTGAGGGAGTTGGCTGGTTGGTGTATTTTAACCTGAGGGAGATGGCCGGTTGGTATGTTTTAACCTGAGAGAGATGGCTGGTTGGTGTAGTTTAACCTGTGAGAGATTGCCGGTTGGTGTGTTTTAACCTGAGGGAGGTGACTGTTTGGTGTAGTTTAACCTGAGAGAGATGGCTGGTTGGTGTAGTTTAACCTGAGGGAGATGGCTGGTTGGTGTTTTAACCTGAGGGAGATGGCTGGTTGGTGTAGTTTAACCTGAGGGAGATGGCTGCTGGTGTAGTTTAACCTGAGGGAGATGGCTGGTTGGTGTGTTTTAACCTGAGAGAGATGGCTGGTTGGTGTAGTTTAACCTGAGGGAGTTGGCAGATTGGTGTAGTTTAACCTGGGAGAGATGGCCGGTTGGTGCATTTTAACCCGAGAGAGATGGTCGGCTGGTGTAATTTAACCTGTGATAGATGGCTGGTTGGTGTAGTTTAACCTGAGAGAGATGGCTGGTGGTGTAGTTTAATCTGAGGGAGATGGCTGGTTGGTGTAGTTTAACCTGAGGGAGATGGCTGCTGGTGTTTTAACCTGAGGGAGATGGCTGCTTGGTGTAGTTTAACCTGAGAGAGATGGTTGGTGGGGGTTAACCTGAGAGAGATGGCTGGTGGGGGTTTAACCTGAGGGAGATGGCTGGTTCGTGTGTTTTAACCTGAGAGAGATGGCTGGTGGGGGTTTAACCTGAGGGAGATGGCTGGTTGGTGTAGTTTAACCTGAGAGAGATTGCCGGTTGGTGTGTTTTAACCTGAGGGAGATGGCTGGTTGGTGTAGTTTAACCTGAGGGAGATGGCTGGAGGTGTTTTAACCTGAGAGAGATGGCTGGTTGGTGTAGTTTAACCGGAGAGAGATGGCTGGTTGGTGTAGTTTAACCTGAGGGAGATGGCTGGTGGGGCTTTAACCTGAGGGAGATGGCTGGTTCGTGTGCTTTAACCTGAGGGAAATGGCTGGTTGGTGTAGTTTAACCTGAGAGAGATTGCCGGTTGGTGTGTTTTAACCTGAGGGAGATGGCTGGTTGGTGTAGTTTAACCTGAGGGAGATGGCTGGAGGTGTTTTAACCTGAGAGAGATGGCTGGTTGGTGTAGTTTAACCGGAGAGAGATGGCTGGTTGGTGTGTTTTAACCTGAGAGAGATGGCTGGTTGGTGTAGTTTAACCTGAGGGAGATGGCTGGTGGGGCTTTAACCTGAGGGAGATGGCTGGTTGGTGTGCTTTAACCTGAGGGAGATGGCTGGTTCGTGTAGTTTAACCTGAGAGAGATGGCTGGTTGCTGTAGTTTAACCTGAGAGAGATGGCTGGTTGGTGTGTTTTAACCGAAGAGTGATGGCTGGTGGGGGTTTAACCTGAGGGAGATGGCTGGTTGGTGTAGTTTAACCTGAGAGAGATGGCTGGTTGGTGAAGTTTAACCTGAGGGAGATTGCTGCTTGGTGTGTTTTAATCTGAGGGCGATGGCTGGTTGGTGTAGTTTAACCTGAGAGAGATGGCTGGTTGGTGTTTTTTAACCTGAGAGAGACGGCTGGTTGGTGTGTTTTAATCTGAGGGAGATGGCTGGTTGGTGTGTTTTAATCTAAGGGAGATGGCTGGTTGGTGTAGTTTAACCTGAGAGAGATGGCTGGTTGGTGTGTTTTAACCTGAGAGAGATGGCTGGTTGGTGTGTTTTAATCTGAGGGAGATGGCTGGTTGGTGTAGTTTAACCTGAGGGAGATGGCTGGTTGGTGTAGTTTAACCTAGGGGAGATGGCTGGTTGGTGCAGTTTAACCTGAGAGAGATGGCTGGTTGGTGTGTTTTAACCTGAGAGAGTTGGCTGGTTGGTGAAGTTTAACCTGAGGGAGATGGCTGGTTGGTGTAGTTTAACCTGAGAGAGATGGCTGCTTGGTGTGTTTTAATCTGAGGGCGATGGCTGGTTGGTGTAGTTTAACCTGAGAGAGATGGCTGGTTGGTGTTTTAACCTGAGGGAGATGGCTGGTTGGTGTAGTTTAACCTGAGAGAGATGGCTGGTTGGTGTGTTTTAATCTGAGGGAGATGGCTGGTTGGTGTAGTTTAACCTGAGAGAGATGGCTGGTTGGTGTTTTAACCTGAGGGAGATGGCTGGTTGGTGTAGTTTAACCTGAGAGAGATGGCTGGTTGGTGTAGTTTAACCTGAGAGAGATGGCTGGTTGGTGTGTTTTAACCGAAGAGTGATGGCTGGTTGGTGTAGTTTAACCTGAGAGAGATGGCTGGTTGGTGTGTTTTAACCGAAGAGTGATGGCTGGTGGGGGTTTAACCTGAGGGAGATGGCTGGTTTGTGTGTTTTAACCTGAGGGAGATGGCTGGTGGTGGTTTAACCTGAGGGAGATGGCTGGTTGGTGTAGTTTAACCTGAGGGAGATGGCTGGTTGGTGTAGTTTAACCTGAGGGAGATGGCTGGTGGGGGTTTAACCTGAGGGAGATGGCTGGTTGGTGTAGTTTAACCTGAGGGAGATGGCTGGTGGGGGTTTAACCTGAGGGAGATGGCTGGTGGTGTTTTAACCTGAGAAAGATGGCAGATTGGTGTAGTTTCTCAGGTTAAAACATACCAACCGGCCTTCTCCCTCAGGTTAAACATGGTGTAGTTAAACCTGAGGGAGATGGCTGGTTGGTGTGTTTTATCCTGAGAGAGATGGCTGGTTGGTGTGTTTTAACCTGAGAGATATGGTTGGTGGGGGTTTAACCTGAGGGAGATGGCTGGTTGGTGTGTTTTAACCTGAGAGAGATTGCTGGTGGGGGTTGAACCTGAGGGAGATGGCTGGTTGATGTGTTTTAACCTGAGAGAGATTGCTGGTGGGGGTTTAACCTGAGGGAGATGGCTGGTTGGTGTGTTTTAACCTGAGGGAGTTGGCTGGTTGGTGTAGTTTAACCTGAGGGAGATGGCCGGTTGGTATGTTTTAACCTGAGAGAGATGGCTGGTTGGTGTAGTTTAACCTGTGAGAGATTGCCGGTTGGTGTGTTTTAACCTGAGGGAGGTGACTGTTTGGTGTAGTTTAACCTGAGAGAGATGGCTGGTTGGTGTAGTTTAACCTGAGGGAGATGGCTGGTTGGTGTTTTAACCTGAGGGAGATGGCTGGTTGGTGTAGTTTAACCTGAGGGAGATGGCTGCTGGTGTAGTTTAACCTGAGGGAGATGGCTGGTTGGTGTGTTTTAACCTGAGAGAGATGGCTGGTTGGTGTAGTTTAACCTGAGGGAGTTGGCAGATTGGTGTAGTTTAACCTGGGAGAGATGGCCGGTTGGTGCATTTTAACCCGAGAGAGATGGTCGGCTGGTGTAATTTAACCTGTGATAGATGGCTGGTTGGTGTGTTTTAACCTGACAGAGATGGCTGGTTGGTGTAGTTTAACCTGAGAGAGATGGCTGGTGGTGTAGTTTAATCTGAGGGAGATGGCTGGTTGGTGTAGTTTAACCTGAGGGAGATGGCTGCTGGTGTTTTAACCTGAGGGAGATGGCTGCTTGGTGTAGTTTAACCTGAGAGAGATGGTTGGTGGGGGTTAACCTGAGAGAGATGGCTGGTGGGGGTTTAACCTGAGGGAGATGGCTGGTTCGTGTGTTTTAACCTGAGAGAGATGGCTGGTGGGGGTTTAACCTGAGGGAGATGGCTGGTTGGTGTAGTTTAACCTGAGAGAGATTGCCGGTTGGTGTGTTTTAACCTGAGGGAGATGGCTGGTTGGTGTAGTTTAACCTGAGGGAGATGGCTGGAGGTGTTTTAACCTGAGAGAGATGGCTGGTTGGTGTAGTTTAACCGGAGAGAGATGGCTGGTTGGTGTAGTTTAACCTGAGGGAGATGGCTGGTGGGGCTTTAACCTGAGGGAGATGGCTGGTTCGTGTGCTTTAACCTGAGGGAAATGGCTGGTTGGTGTAGTTTAACCTGAGAGAGATTGCCGGTTGGTGTGTTTTAACCTGAGGGAGATGGCTGGTTGGTGTAGTTTAACCTGAGGGAGATGGCTGGAGGTGTTTTAACCTGAGAGAGATGGCTGGTTGGTGTAGTTTAACCGGAGAGAGATGGCTGGTTGGTGTTTTTTAACCTGAGAGAGATGGCTGGTTGGTGTAGTTTAACCTGAGGGAGATGGCTGGTGGGGATTTAACCTGAGGGAGATGGCTGGTTGGTGTGCTTTAACCTGAGGGAGATGGCTGGTTCGTGTAGTTTAACCTGAGAGAGATGGCTGGTTGCTGTAGTTTAACCTGAGAGAGATGGCTGGTTGGTGTGTTTTAACCGAAGAGTGATGGCTGGTGGGGGTTTAACCTGAGGGAGATGGCTGGTTGGTGTAGTTTAACCTGAGAGAGATGGCTGGTTGGTGAAGTTTAACCTGAGGGAGATTGCTGCTTGGTGTGTTTTAATCTGAGGGCGATGGCTGGTTGGTGTAGTTTAACCTGAGAGAGATGGCTGGTTGGTGTTTTTTAACCTGAGAGAGACGGCTGGTTGGTGTGTTTTAATCTGAGGGAGATGGCTGGTTGGTGTGTTTTAATCTAAGGGAGATGGCTGGTTGTTGTAGTTTAACCTGAGGGAGATGGTTGGTTGGTGTGTTTTAATCTGAGGGAGATGGCTGGTTGGTGTAGTTTAACCTGAGAGAGATGGCTGGTTGATGTTTTAACCTGAGAGAGATGGCTGGTTGGTGTAGTTTAACCTGAGAGAGATGGCTGGTTGGTGTGTTTTAATCTGAGGGAGATGGCTGGTTGGTGTAGTTTAACCTGAGAGAGATGGCTGGTTGGTGTTTTAACCTGAGGGAGATGGCTGGTTGGTGTAGTTTAACCTGAGAGAGATGGCTGGTTGGTGTGTTTTAACCTGAGGGAGATGGCTGGTGGTGGTTTAACCTGAGGGAGATGGCTGGTTGGTGTGTTTTAATCTGAGGGAGATGGCTGGTTGGTGTAGTTTAACCTGAGAGAGATGGCTGGTTGGTGTTTTAACCTGAGGGAGATGGCTGGTTGGTGTAGTTTAACCTGAGAGAGATGGCTGGTTGGTGTGTTTTAATCTGAGGGAGATGGCTGGTTGGTGTAGTTTAACCTGAGAGAGATGGCTGGTTGGTGTTTTAACCTGAGGGAGATGGCTGGTTGGTGTAGTTTAACCTGAGAGAGATGGCTGGTTGGTGTATTTTAACCGAAGAGTGATGGCTGTTGGGGGTTTAACCTGAGGGAGATGGCTGGTTTGTGTGTTTTAACCTGAGAGATATGGTTGGTGGGGGTTTAACCTGAGGGAGATGGCTGGTTGGTGTTGTTTAACCTGAGAGAGATGGCTGGTTGGTGTTTTAACCTGAGGGAGATAGCTGGTGGGGGTTTAACCTGAGGGAGATGGCTGGTTGGTGTTTTAACCTGAGGGAGATGGCTGGTTGGTGTAGTTTAACCTGAGAGAGATGGCTGGTTGGTGTGTTTTAACCGAAGAGTGATGGCTGGTGGGGCTTTAACCTGAGGGAGATGGCTGGTTTGTGTGTTTTAACCTGAGAGATATGGTTGGTGGGGGTTTAACCTGAGGGAGATGGCTGGTTGGTGTCGTTTAACCTGAGAGAGATGGCTGGTGGTGTTTTAACCTGAGGGAGATAGCTGGTGGGGGTTTAACCTGAGGGAGATGGCTGGTTGGTGTGTTTTAACCTGAGAGAGATGGCTGGTTGGTGTAGTTTAACCTGAGGGAGATGGCTGGTTGGTGTAGTTTAACCTGAGGGAGATGGCTGGTGGGGGTTTAACCTGAGGGAGATGGCTGGTGGTGTTTTAACCTGAGAGAGATGGCAGATTGGTGTAGTTTCTCAGGTTAAAACATACCAACCGGCCTTCTCCCTCAGGTTAAACATGGTGTAGTTAAACCTGAGGGAGATGGCTGGTTGGTGTGTTTTATCCTGAGAGAGATGGCTGGTTGGTGTGTTTTAACCTGAGAGATATGGTTGGTGGGGGTTTAACCTGAGGGAGATGGCTGGTTGGTGTGTTTTAACCTGAGAGAGATTGCTGGTGGGGGTTGAACCTGAGGGAGATGGCTGGTTGATGTGTTTTAACCTGAGAGAGATTGCTGGTGGGGGTTTAACCTGAGGGAGATGGCTGGTTGGTGTGTTTTAACCTGAGGGAGTTGGCTGGTTGGTGTAGTTTAACCTGAGGGAGATGGCCGGTTGGTATGTTTTAACCTGAGAGAGATGGCTGGTTGGTGTAGTTTAACCTGTGAGAGATTGCCGGTTGGTGTGTTTTAACCTGAGGGAGGTGACTGTTTGGTGTAGTTTAACCTGAGAGAGATGGCTGGTTGGTGTAGTTTAACCTGAGGGAGATGGCTGGTTGGTGTTTTAACCTGAGGGAGATGGCTGGTTGGTGTAGTTTAACCTGAGGGAGATGGCTGCTGGTGTAGTTTAACCTGAGGGAGATGGCTGGTTGGTGTAGTTTAACCTGAGAGAGATGGCTGGTTGGTGTAGTTTAACCTGAGGGAGATGGCTGGTGGGGGTTTAACCTGAGGGAGATGGCTGGTTGGTGTGTTTTAACCTGAGGGAGTTGGCAGATTGGTGTAGTTTAACCTGGGAAAGATGGCCGGTTGGTCCTTTTTAACCCGAGAGAGATGGTCGGCTGGTGTAATTTAACCTGTGATAGATGGCTGGTTGGTGTGTTTTAACCTGACAGAGATGGCTGGTTGGTGTAGTTTAACCTGAGAGAGATGGCTGGTGGTTTAGTTTAATCTGAGGGAGATGGCTGGTTGGTATAGTTTAACCTGAGGGAGATGGCTGCTGGTGTTTTAACCTGAGGGAGATGGCTGCTTGGCGTAGTTTAACCTGAGGGAGATGGTTGGTGGGGGTTAACCTGAGAGAGATGGCTGGTGGGGGTTTAACCTGAGGGAGATGGCTGGTTCGTGTGCTTTAACCTGAGGGAGATGGCTGGTTGGTGTAGTTTAACCTGAGAGAGATTGCCGGTTTGTGTGTTTTAACCTGAGGGAGATGGCTGGTTGGTGTAGTTTAACCTGAGGGAGATGGCTGGAGGTGTTTTAACCTGAGAGAGATGGCTGGTTGGAGTAGTTTAACCGGAGAGAGATGGCTGGTTGGTGTAGTTTAACCTGAGGGAGATGGCTGGTGGGGCTTTAACCTGAGGGAGATGGCTGGTTCGTGTGCTTTAACCTGAGGGAAATGGCTGGTTGGTGTAGTTTAACCTGAGAGAGATTGCCGGTTGGTGTGTTTTAACCTGAGGGAGATGGCTGGTTGGTGTAGTTTAACCTGAGGGAGATGGCTGGAGGTGTTTTAACCTGAGAGAGATGGCTGGTTGGTGTAGTTTAACCGGAGAGAGATGGCTGGTTGGTGTAGTTTAACCTGAGGGAGATGGCTGGAGGGGCTTTAACCTGAGGGAGATGGCTGGTTGGTGTGCTTTAACCTGAGGGAGATGGCTGGTTGGTGTAGTTTAACCTGAGAGAGATGGCTGGTTGCTGTAGTTTAACCTGAGGGAGATGGCTGGTGGGGGTTTAACCTGAGGGAGATTGCCGGTTGGCATGTTTTAACCTGAGGGAGATGGCTGGCTGGTGTAGTTTAACCTGAGGGTGATGGCTGGTGGGGGTTTAACCTGAGGCAGACGGCTGGTTGGTGTGCTTTAACCTGAGGGAGATTGCTGGTTGGTGTGTTTTAACCTGAGAGAGATGGCTGGTTGGTGTAGTTTAACCTGCGAGAGAATGCCAGTTGGTATGTTTTAACCTGAGAGAGATGGCTGGTTGGTTATGTTTAACCTGAGGGAGATGGCTGCTGGTGTTTTCCCCTGAGGGAGATGGCTGGTTGGTATGTTTTAACCTGAGGGAAATGGCTGGTTGGTGTAGTTTAACCTGAGGGAGATGGCTGCTGGTGTTTTCCCCTGAGGGAGATGGCTGGTTGGTATGTTTTAACCTGAGGGAGATGGCTGGTTGGTGTAGTTTAACCTGAGGGAGATGGCTGGTGGTGTTTTAACCTGAAGGAGATGGCTGGTTGGTGTAGTTTAAACTGAAGGAGGTGGCTGATGGGTGTGCTTTAACCTGAGGGAAATGGCTAGTTAGTGTAGTTTAATCTGAGAGAGATTGCCGGTTGGTATGTTTTAACCTGAGGGAGATGGCTGGTTGGTGTAGTTTAACCTGAGGGAGATGGCTGGTGGTGTTTTACCCTGAGGGAGATGGCTGGTTGGTATGTTTTCACCTGAGGGAGATGGCTAGTTGGTGTAGTTTAACCTGAGAGAGATGGCTGGTTGCTGTAGTTTAACCTGAGGGAGATGGCTGGTGGGGGTTTAACCTGAGGGAGATTGCCGGTTGGCATGTTTTAACCTGAGGGAGATGGCTGGCTGGTGTAGTTTAACCTGAGGGTGATGGCTGGTGGGGGTTTAACCTGAGGCAGACGGCTGGTTGGTGTGCTTTAACCTGAGGGAGATTGCTGGTTGGTGTGTTTTAACCTGAGAGAGATGGCTGGTTGGTGTAGTTTAACCTGCGAGAGAATGCCAGTTGGTATGTTTTAACCTGAGAGAGATGGCTGGTTGGTTATGTTTAACCTGAGGGAGATGGCTGCTGGTGTTTTCCCCTGAGGGAGATGGCTGGTTGGTATGTTTTAACCTGAGGGAAATGGCTGGTTGGTGTAGTTTAACCTGAGGGAGATGGCTGCTGGTGTTTTCCCCTGAGGGAGATGGCTGGTTGGTATGTTTTAACCTGAGGGAGATGGCTGGTTGGTGTAGTTTAACCTGAGGGAGATGGCTGGTGGTGTTTTAACCTGAAGGAGATGGCTGGTTGGTGTAGTTTAAACTGAAGGAGGTGGCTGATGGGTGTGCTTTAACCTGAGGGAAATGGCTAGTTAGTGTAGTTTAATCTGAGAGAGATTGCCGGTTGGTATGTTTTAACCTGAGGGAGATGGCTGGTTGGTGTAGTTTAACCTGAGGGAGATGGCTGGTGGTGTTTTACCCTGAGGGAGATGGCTGGTTGGTATGTTTTCACCTGAGGGAGATGGCTAGTTGGTGTAGTTTAACCTGAGGGAGATGGCTGGTTGGTGTCGTTTAACCTGAGAGAGATGCTGGTGGGGGTTTAACCTGAGGGAGATGGCTGGTTGGTGTGTTTTAACCTGAGAGAGATGGCTGGTTGGTGTAGTTTAACCTGAGAGAGATGGCTGGTGGGGTTTTAACCTGAGGGAGATGGTTGGTTGGTGTGTTTTAACCTGAGGGAGATGGCTGGTTGGTGTCGTTTAACCTGAGAGAGATGCTGGTGGGGGTTTAACCTGAGGGAGATGGCTGGTTGGTGTGTTTTAACCTGAGAGAGATGGCTGGTTGGTGTAGTTTAACCTGAGAGAGATTGCCGGTTGGTATGTTTTAACCTGAGGGAGATGGCTGGTTGGTGTAGTTTAACCTGAGAGAGATGGTTGGTGGTGTTTTATCCTGAGGGAGATGGCTGGTTGGTGTGTTTTAACCTGAGGGAGATGGCTGGTTGGTGTAGTTTAACCTGAGAGAGATGGCTGGTGGGGGTTTAACCTGAGAGAGATGGCTGGTTGGTGTGCATTAACCTGAGGGAGATGGCTGGTGGGGGCTTAACCTGAGGGAGATGGTTGGTTGGTGTGTTTTAACCTGAGAGATATGGCTGGTGGGGGTTTAACCTGAGGGAGATGGCTGGTTGGTGTGTTTTAACCTGAGAGAGATGGCTGGTTGGTGTGTTTTAACCTGAGGGATTTGGCTTATTGGTGTAGTTTAACCTGAGAGAGATGGCCGGTTGGTGTGTTTTAACCTGAGGGAGATTGCTGGTTGGTGTGTTTTAACCTGAGAGAGATGGCTGGTTGGTGTAGTTTAACCTGAGAGAGATTGCCGGTTGGTATGTTTTAACCTGAGAGGGATGGCTGGTTGGTTATGTTTAACCTGAGGGAGATGGCTGCTGGTGTTTTCCCCTGAGCGAGATGGCTGGTTGGTATGTTTTAACCTGAGGGAAATGGCTGGTTGGTGTAGTTTAACCTGAGGGAGATGGCTGCTGGTGTTTTCCCCTGAGGGACATAGCTGGTTGGTATGTTTTAACCTGAGGGAGATGGCTGGTGGTGTTTTAACCTGAAGGAGATGGCTGGTGGGTGTGCTTTAACCTGAGGGAAATGGCTAGTTAGTGTAGTTTAATCTGAGAGAGATTGCCGGTTGGTATGTTTTAACCTGAGGGAGATGGCTGGTTGGTGTAGCTTAACCTGAGGGAGATGGCTGGTGGTGTTTTACCCTGAGGGAGATGGCTGGTTGGTATGTTTTCACCTGAGGGAGATGGCTAGTTGGTGTAGTTTAACCTGAGGGAGATGGCTGGTTGGTGAAGTTTAACCTGAGAGAGATGGCTGGTGGGGTTTTAACCTGAGGGAGATGGTTGGTTGGTGTGTTTTAACCTGAGGGAGATGGCTGGTTGGTGTCGTTTAACCTGAGAGAGATGCTGGTGGGGGTTTAACCTGAGGGAGATGGCTGGTTGGTGTGTTTTAACCTGAGAGAGATGGCTGGTTGGTGTAGTTTAACCTGAGAGAGATTGCCTGTTGGTATGTTTTAACCTGAGGGAGATGGCTGGTTGGTGTAGTTTAACCTGAGAGAGATGGTTGGTGGTGTTTTATCCTGAGGGAGATGGCTGGTTGGTGTGTTTTAACCTGAGGGAGATGGCTGGTGGGGGTTTAACCTGAGGGAGATGGTTGGTTGGTGTGTTTTAACCTGAGAGATATGGCTGGTGGGGGTTTAACCCGAGGGAGATGGCTGGTTGGTGTGTTTTAACCTGAGAGAGATGGCTGGTTGGTGTGTTTTAACCTGAGGGAGTTGGCTTATTGGTGTAGTTTAACCTGAGAGAGATGGCCGGTTGGTGTGTTTTAACCTGACGGAGATGGCTGGTTGGTATAGTTTAACCTGAGAGAGATGGTTGGTGGTGTTTTATCCTGAGGGAGATGGCTGGTTGGTGTGTTTTAACCTGAGGGAGATGGCTGGTTGGTGTAGTTTAACCTGAGAGAGATGGCTGGTGGGGGTTTAACCTGAGAGAGATGGCTGGTTGGTGTGCATTAACCTGAGGGAGATGGCTGGTGGGGGTTTAACCTGAGGGAGATGGTTGGTTGGTGTGTTTTAACCTGAGAGACATGGCTGGTGGGGGTCTAACCTGAGAGAGATGGCTGGTTGGTGTGTTTTAACCTGAGGGAGTTGGCTTATTGGTGTAGTTTAACCTGAGAGAGATGGCCGGTTGGTGTGTTTTAACCTGAGGGAGATTGCTGGTTGGTGTGTTTTAACCTGAGAGAGATGGCTGGTTGGTGTAGTTTAACCTGAGAGAGATTGCCGGTTGGTATGTTTTAACCTGAGAGAAATGGCTGGTTGGTTATGATTAACCTGAGGGAGATGACTGGTTGGTGTTTTAACCTGAGGGAGATGGCCAGCTGGTGTAGTTTAACCTGAGGGAGTTGGCCGGTTGGTGTGTTTAACCTGAGAGAGATGGCTGGTGGGGGTTTAACCTGAGGGAGATGACTGGTTGGTGTGTTTTAACCTGAGAGAGATGGCTGGTTGGTGTAGTTTAACCTGAGGGAAATGGCTGGTTGATGCTGTTTAACCTGAGAGAGATGGCCGGATGGTGTAATTTAACCTGAGAGAGATGGCTGGTTGGTGTAGTTTAACCTGAGGGAAATGGCTGGTTGATGCAGTTTAACCTGAGAGAGATGGCCGGATGGTGTAATTTAACCTGAGAGAGATAGCTGGTTGGTGTCGTTTAACCTGAGGGAAATGGCTGGTTGGTGTAGTTTAACCTGAGAGAGATGGTTGGTTGGTGTAGTTTAACCTGAGAGAGATGGCTGGTTGGTGTTTTAACCTGAAGGAGATGGCTGGTTGATGTTTTAACCTGAAGGAGATGGCTGGTTGGTGGGCGGCACGGTGGCACAGTGGTTAGCACTGCTGCCTCGCAGCGTCAGAGACCCGGGTTCAATTCCCGCCTCAGGCGACTGACTGTGTGGAGTTTGCACGTTCTCCCCGTGTCTGCGTGGGTTTCCTCTGGGTGCTCCGGTTTCCTCCCACAGTCCAAAGATGTGCAGGTCAGGTGAATTGACCATGCTAAATTGCCCGTAGTGTTAGGTAAGGGGTAAATGTAGGGGTATGGGTGGGTTACGCTTCGGCGGGTCGGTGTGGACTTGTTGGGCCGAAGGGCCTGTTTCCACACTGTAAAGTAATCTAATCTAATCTAATCTTTAACCTGAAGGAGATGGCTGGTTGGTGTAGTTTAACCTGAGGGAGATGGCTGGTTGGTGTAGTTTAACCTGAGAGAGATGGTTGGTGGGGGTTTAACCTGAGAGAGATGGCTGGTGGGGGTTTAACCTCAGGGAGATGGCTGGTTGGTGTGTTTTAACCTGAGAGAGATGGCTGGTTGGTGTAGTTTAACCTGAGAGAGATGGCCGGTTGGTGTGTTTTAACCTGAGGGAGAAGGCTGGTGGTGTTTTAACCTCAGGGAGATGGCTGGTTGGTGTAGTTTAACCTGAGAGAGATGGCTGGTTTGTGTGCTTTAACCTGAGGGAGATGGCTGGTTGGTGTAGTTTAACCTGAGAGAGATGGCTGGTGGGGTTTTAACCTGAGGGAGATGGCTGGTTGGTGTAGTTTAACCTGAGAGAGATGGCTGGTTGGTGTATTTTAACCTGAGAGAGATGGCTGGTTGGTGTAGTTTAACCTTAGAGAGATGGCTGGTTGGTGTGTTTTAACCTGAGATGGCTGGTGGGGTTTTAACCTGAGGGAGATGGCTGGTTGGTGTGTTTTAACCTGAGAGAGATGGCAGGTTGGTGTAGTTTAACCTGAGAGAGATTGCAGGTTGGTATGTTTTAACCTGAGGGCGATGGCTGGTTGGTGTAGTTTAACCTGAGAGAGATGGTTGGTGGTGTTTTATCCTGAGGGAGATGGCTGGTTGGTGTGTTTTAACCTGAGGGAGATGGCTGGTTGGTGTAGTTTAACATGAGAGAGATGGCTGGTGGGGGTTTAACCTGAGAGAGATGGCTGGTTGGTGTGCATTTCCCTGAGGGAGATGGCTGGTGGGAGTTTAACCTGAGGGAGATGGCTGGTTGGTGTGTTTTAACCTGAGGGAGTTGGCTTATTGGTGTAGTTTAACCTGAGAGAGATGGCCGGTTGGTGTGTTTTAACCTGAGGGAGTTGGCTGATTGGTGTAGTTTAACCTGAGAGAAATGGCTGGTTGGTTATGTTTAACCTGAGGGAGATGACTGGTTGGTGTTTTAACCTGAGGGAGATGGCCAGCTGGTGTAGTTTAACTTGAGGGAGTTGGCCGGTTGGTGTGTTTTAACCTGAGAGAGATGGCTGGTGGGGGTTTAACCTGAGGGAGATGACTGGTTGGTGTGTTTTAACCTGAGAGATGGCTGGTTGGTGTAGTTTAACCTGAGGGAAATGGCTGGTTGATGCAGTTTAACCTGAGAGAAATGGCCGGATTGTGTAATTTAACCTGAGAGAGATAGCTGGTTGGTGTCGTTTAACCTGAGGGAAATGGCTGGTTGGTGTAGTTTAACCTGAGAGAGATGGTTGGTTCGTGTAGTTTAACCTGAGAGAGATGGCTGGTTGGTGTTTTAACCTGAAGGAGATGGCTGGTTGGTGGGCGGCACGGTGGCACAGTGGTTAGCACTGCTGCCTCGCAGCGCCAGAGACCCGGGTTCAATTCCCGCCTCAGGCGACTGACTGTGTGGAGTTTGCACGTTCTCCCCGTGTCTGCATGGGTTTCCTCTGGGTGCTCCGGTTTCCTCCCACAGTCCAAAGATGTGCAGGTCAGGTGAATTGGCCATGCTAAATTGTCCGTAGTGTTAGGTAAGGGGTAAATGTAGGGGTATGGGTGGGTTACGCTTCGGCGGGTCGGTGTGGACTTGTTGGGCCGAAGGGCCTGTTTCCACACTGTAAAGTAATCTAACCTAATCTAATCTTTAACCTGAAGGAGATGGCTGGTTGGTGTAGTTTAACCTGAGGGAGATGGCTGGTTGGTGTAGTTTAACCTGAGAGAGATGGTTGGTGGGGGTTTAACCTGAGAGAGATGGCTGGTGGGGGTTTAACCTCAGGGAGATGGCTGGTTGGTGTGTTTTAACCTGAGGGAGAAGGCTGGTTGGTGTAGTTTAACCTGAGAGAGAGGGCCGGTTGGTGTGTTTTAACCTGAGGGAGAAGGCTGGTGGTGTTTTAACCTCAGGGAGATGGCTGGTTGGTGTAGTTTATCCTGAGAGAGATGGCTGGTTTGTGTGCTTTAACCTGAGGGAGATGGCTGGTTGGTGCAGTTTAACCTGAGAGAGATGGCTGGTGGGGTTTTAACCTGAGGGAGATGGCTGGTTGGTGTAGTTTAACCTGAGAGAGATGGCTGGTTGGTGTATTTTAACCTGAGAGAGATGGCTGGTTGGTGTAGTTTAACCTGAGAGAGATGGCCGGTTGGTGTGTTTTAACCTGAGAGAGATGGCTGGTGGGGTTTTAACCTGAGGGAGATGGCTGGTTGGTGTGTTTTAACCTGAGAGAGATGGCTGGTTGGTGTAGTTTAACCTGAGAGAGATTGCCGGTTGGTATGTTTTAACCTGAGGGAGATGGCTGGTTGGTGTAGTTTAACCTGAGAGAGATGGTTGGTGGTGTTTTATCCTGAGGGAGATGGCTGGTTGGTGTGTTTTAACCTGAGGGAGATGGCTGGTTGGTGTAGTTTAACCTGAGAGAGATGGCTGGTGGGGGTTTAACCTGAGAGAGATGGCTGGTTGGTGTGCATTAACCTGAGGGAGATGGCTGGTGGGGGTTTAACCTGAGGGAGATGGTTGGTTGGTGTGTTTTAACCTGAGAGATATGGCTGGTGGGGGTTTAACCTGAGGGAGATGGCTGGTTGGTGTGTTTTAACCTGAGAGATATGGCTGGTTGGTGTGTTTTAACCTGAGGGAGTTGGCTTATTGGTGTAGTTTAACCTGAGAGAGATGGCCGGTTGGTGTGTTTTAACCTGAGGGAGTTGGCTGATTGGTGTAGTTTAACCTGAGAGAAATGGCTGGTTGGTTATGTTTAACCTGAGGGAGATGACTGGTTGGTGTTTTAACCTGAGGGAGATGGCCAGCTGGTGTAGTTTAACCTGAGGGAGTTGGCCGGTTGGTGTGTTTTAACCTGAGAGAGATGGCTGGTGTGGGTTTAACCTGAGAGAGATGACTGGTTGGTGTGTTTTAACCTGAGAGAGATGGCTGGTTGGTGTAGTTTAACCTGAGGGAAATGGCTGGTTGATGCAGTTTAACCTGAGAGAGATGGCCGGATGGTGTAATTTAACCTGAGAGAGATGGCTGGTTGGTGTCGTTTAACCTGAGGGAAATGGCTGGTTGGTGTAGTTTAACCTGAGAGAGATGGTTGGTTGGTGTAGTTTAACCTGAGAGAGATGGTTGGTTGGTGTAGTTTAACCTGAGAGAGATGGCTGGTTGGTGTTTTAACCTGAAGGAGATGGCTGGTTGGTGTTTAACCTGAAGGAGATGGCTGTTTGGTGGGCGGCACGGTGGCACAGTGGTTAGCACTGCTGCCTCGCAGCGCCAGAGACCCGGGTTCAATTCCCGCCTCAGGCGACTGACTGTGTGGAGTTTGCACGTTCTCCCCGTGTCTGCGTGGGTTTCCTCCGGGTGCTCCGGTTTCCTCCCACAGTCCAAAGATGTGCAGGTCAGGTGAATTGGCCATGCTAAATTGCCCGTAGTGTTAGGTAAGGGGTAAATGTAGGGGTATGGGTGGGTTACGCTTCGGCGGGTCGGTGTGGACTTGTTGGGCCGAAGGGCCTGTTTCCACACTGTAAAGTAATCTAATCTAATCTAATCTTTAACCTGAAGGAGATGGCTGGTTGGTGTAGTTTAACCTGAGGCAGATGGCTGGTTGGTGTAGTTTAACCTGAGAGAGATGGTTGGTGGGGGTTTAACCTGAGAGAGATGGCTGGTGGGGGTTTAACCTTAGGGAGATGGCTGGTTGGTGTGTTTTAACCTGAGGGAGAAGGCTGGTTGGTGTAGTTTAACCTGAGAGAGATGGCTGGTTTGTGTGCTTTAACCTGAGGGAGATGGCTGGTTGGTATAGTTTAACCTGAGAGAGATGGCTGGTGTGTTTTAACCTGAGGGAGATGGCTGGTTGGTGTAGTTTAACCTGAGAGAGATGGCTGGTTGGTGTATTTTAACCTGAGAAAGATGGCTGGTTGGTGTAGTTTAACCTGAGAGAGATGGCCGGTTGGTGTGTTTTAACCTGAGAGAGATGGCTGGTTGGTGTAGTTTAACCTGAGGGAGATGGCTGGTGGGGGTTTAACCTGAGAGAGATGGCTGGTTGGTGTATTTTGACCTGAGAGAGTTGGCTGGTTGGCGTAGTTTAACCTGAGGGAGATGGCTGGTTGGTGTAGTTTAACCTGAGAGAGATGGCTGGTTGGTGTAGCTTAGCCTGAGGGTCACCATTCCTCAGGCAAGGGAGAGCTTAAAAGTAGAATCCTTTATGGTAATCTCATCTGGTGCAGGAACTGAACCTATTGCAAACCAGCTTTCCAGCCCACTCAGCTGACTGACCTCATTAAAAGTATGAGCAACTTGTAGAGCAGAAGGCAAGGCTTGCCTGACATTAAGAGTATTGTGAGCTGGAAATGTGTTGCTGGAAAAGCGCAGTAGGTCAGGCAGCATCCAGGGAACAGGAGAATCGACGTTTCTGGCATAAGCCCTTCTCCATTAAGAATATTGTGATTTGATAACTCATGGTAACTCAGACTGTGCTGGCAACTCACGACCAAGTGTAGCACCTTTGCGTGACCAGTTACCAACTGGATCACAGGAGGTGTCACTGAAGGCCATCCTGCCAGGCAATCAACTCTTTACTATAAGATAAACATATGGATTAGGAACAGGAGGAGGCCATTCTGTCCCTGTGCATGCCCCACAATACACTGAGATCACAGCTGATCTGATTACTCCACATTCATTCCTAGTCCCAGGGACATCTCACTCCCTCACTCATCAGGAATCCATCCATCTCCATCCTGAAATCTTCATTGACTCTGCTTCCACTGCTGTAGGTGGGACTCGTTTAGTTTGGAATGATGTTCGGCATGGACTGGTTGGAGCAAAGGATCTGTTTCCGTGCTGCATGACTGTATGACTCTAAAACTCTTGACCTTCTGTGAGAAAGAAATTTCTCCGTAACTCTGTCTTAAATGGGTGGGCCTTTATTTTTAGACAGTGACTTATTGTTCTAGATTCTCCCAGAAGAGCCACAGGGGGAGAGTGGAGGAGGCCTCCAAGGCCTGACTTCCTGCTTATTGATCTCTGTTTTAAATTAGTGCTCCTTTTGTGGGCACACACTGTGTGGCCTTTGGTATAATCTCCTTTAGAGAAGGAATTCTACCATCTTTACCTTGTCTGGCCTACATGTGACTCCAGACCCACAGCAATATCATTGACACTTAACTGCCCTCTGGGCAAATAGTGACAACCAATAAACACTGGCCTAGCCAGCAACACTCTCATCCCAGAAATGGAAAAAAAAACCAGAAGTCACACTCTCTCCCTGTGCTCCTGGACCTTGTTAGCCTCTAGAAACCTAATTCTTTCTCATTACTTGTGACTTGACCTCCACAGCCTTCTGTTATAAAGAACTCTGCAGTGTAACTACCCTCTGGGTAAAGACATCTCTCCTCACCTCAGTCTGAAATGGCCTAGCCCATATTCTGGGACCATGACCCCTTATTCTGGACCTCGGTCCCCACACCCTCAGCCAAGAGGAGAAGCCATTCCTGAATCGAGTGTTGTCAGAACGATGCCAGCGTTTAGATGTAAATTTAGTTTTGCAGTCTCTGTTTTAAATTGTCACAGTGATTTGTTTGGCACATCAAACGGACTTGCAGATTTTGCTGTGACAGTATCCATTTCTCATTGAATCAGAAATATTTGAAATATTTACTGGTGCATTTTGGTGAGTCTAAACATTGAAGTTCCATTGCAATGTGATGTTTGGGAAATCAGCTTGGCAGATACAGCCAGAGGACCAGCTGCTGTTTGGTGATTGTGTTTCATTGAAAACTTACAAGGATGGAAAGATGTAACGTAGGCACCCAAATCCATCGGCTGCACCTGGGCCTGCTATTGGTCAGTTGGCTTCAACAGGATAATGGATGCAGAGTGATGGTCAATGCCAGTCACCTGCTCCTCGGACCAATCAGCCAAGCAAGTTCTCTCCCACCGAGAAGTGACACTTCCTTAGTGCTGGGTTGCCATAACCTCTCAACCAGTTTGTCCACTGTCCACAGTCATTTTCTGTATTCACTATGTGTGCACTGGACCGTTCCCAGACCCTATCCCTTACAGAGTAAGAGAGGTGACAGTGCATGCAAACAGCTGTAAACCTCACCTGAGTTATTTAACCACCTATAGCAGACCCTGTCAAAAGATGTTCCAGTGTAATTAGTGAGTTATCACAGAGTCCAGAAGCTAGTTCAGTGAGAATAATTCAATTTCAGGAGTGGTTGATGAATCGTACAATAACTATTGGTTGCCATTGGGAAATATTTTGTGATAAACTGGATTAAATTACCTGCTAATTGCTGCAACTTCTAAGCATCCAATTAAACGCGTAATTCATCAAGTGCTAGGCTGGGAGATTTGGTTTGACAGCTGATGGTGCTGCTGACTGTCAGGCATCAGGGTTTGTGACGTGTTTGAGTGTCTGGGGGCGGGACTGATGCTGGAAGTCTGAATAGTTAGTGTCTAATGTGTGTTTAAACCCTGATCACAAGGATAGTGACAGAGTATTCACACCGGTGAAGGAACATGGGAAAGCCTATTTGGCCCATCAAGCCTGTTTCTCACTTATTACAATCCTGGTAGTTCTTGGGATATACTCTATTTTACCGCACACTTCTTATAGCCCTCAGAATTCTGTCAAAAATCCCACTATTTCAACCTTAAATCTATTCAGTGTTGGCACATACACAGCCTCTTGGCAGAGAATTGCAAGGATTCACGACGACCTAAGTTTGCAGATGGTGCAAAGTTCGGTGGAGTTGTGGATAGTGTAGAAGGTTGCGAAAGAATACAGCAGATCTGGGTGGAGAAATGGCAGATGGAGTTTAATCTTGGTTAGTGTGAGGTACTGCACTTTGGGAGATCAAATGTTAAAGAAAAGTATACAGTTAATGGCAAGATCTGGCCAGCATTGATGTATAAAGGGATCTGGGGTTCACGTCCATAGCTCCCTGAAAGTGGTCACACAAGTAGACAGGGTGGTAAAGAAGGTGTATTGCATGTTTGTCTTTATTGGTTGGGGAATTGAGTACAAGAGTCAGCATGGAAATGTGTTGCTGGAAAAGCGCAGCAGGTCAGGCAGCATCCAGGGAACAGGAGAATCGACGTTTCGGGCATATGCCCGAAACGTCGATTCTCCTGTTCCCTGGATGCTGCCTGACCTGCTGCGCTTTTCCAGCAACACATTTCCAGCATCTGCAGACCTCACTTTCTCCTACAAGAGTCAGGATGTCATGTTGCAGCTTTATAAGACTTTGGTTAGGCCACACTTAGAGTATTGTGTTCAATTCTGGTCACCACATTACAGGGAGGATGCAGAGGCTTTGGAGAAGGTGCAGAAAAGATTTACCAGGATACTGCCTGGATTACAGGATGAGCTATAAGGAGAGGCTAGAAAAACTCCGTTTGCTTTCTCTGGAGTGGCAGAGGCTGAAGGGAGACTTAATAGAAGTCCATAAAATTATGAAATGCACAGATAGGGTTTACGGTCAGAATCTTTTTCCCAGAGTTAAAATGTCTACCACTGGGGGCATGCATTTAAGGAGCGGGCAGGGAAAAATCAAACAGAGATATCAGGGGCAAGATTTTTACTCAGGGAGTGATAGGAATCTGGAACACACTGCCTGGGATGGTGGTGGAAGCAGATACGACCGGGGTGTTTAAGGGGCTTTTATGTAAACACATGGATATGAAAGGAATGGAAGGATATGGACCAAGGGCAGGCAGAAGGGATTCGTTTAATTTGGTGGCCAAAAGTGAGGACTGCAGATGCGGGAAATCAGAGCCTAGATCAAAGTGGTGCTGGAAATGCACAGCAGGTCAGGCAGCATCCGAGGAGCAGGAAAATCAACGTTTCGGGCAAAAGCTCTTCATCAAGAATGAGGCTTGTGAGCCAAGAAATGAAGGGCTTTTGCCCGAAACATCGATTTTCCTGCTCCTCGGATGCTGCCTGACCTGCTGTGCTTTTCCAGCGCCACTCTAATCTAGTTTAATTTGGTGACATGTTCGGAACAACATAATGGGCTGAAGGGTCCATTCCTGTGCTATGTTTTATGTTCTATGTTCTAACCACTGAATGCAGAAATCTCTTCTCATCTCAGTTTTATATGATCGGTCCTTATCCTGAAACAAGATTCTGGGGAAACAACATCCAAATGTCTTCCCTGTCAAATTCCTTCTAAAATCTTGGGGAAGCTTCATGCGTTCAGATAAAGAAGTTTGAATTTTTAAAAAACTTATGTCCTCAGCATGGGCCATGTTGGCTGGTCTTGTTACTGGTATCCTCTGTCCTGAGCTGCCCATTGCTGCCTGGTTAACCCCACACAGCTGCACTGTCCTATTTCCTCAGCTGTTATCCATCAAATCCTAATTATCCCTTCAACCCTTTTCCTTTTTCCTCTTCACTGGTTCCAACGTTCTTTTTTCAATCAACTCGCCATAAAATAATGGCATGGTAGTGGTTCAGTGATGAAGAGCTTATGCTCGAAACGTTGATTCTCCTGCTCCTCGGATGCTGCCTGACCTGCTGTGCTTTTCCAGGACCATTCTTTTCGAGTCTGACTCTCCAGCATCTGTAGTCCTCACTTTCTCTTGGCTCAGTGGTTAGCAAAGCTGCCTCAGAGCGCCTCTGACCCAGGTTCAATTCCATGCTCGGGGGACTGTCTGTGTGCCGTTTGTATATTCTCCCCGTGACTGTGTGGGTTTCCTCCGGGTGCTCTGGTTTCCTCCCACAGTCCAAATGTGCAGGTTAGGTGGATTGGCTACGCTAAATTACTGTAAATATTCAGGGATGTGCAGTCTAGGTGGGTTAGCAATGGGAAATGTAGGGTTACTGGAATGTGAGTGTGGGTGGGATGCTCTTCAGTGGGCCAGTGCAGACTCAATGGGCCAAATGGCCTATTTCCACACTGTAGGGATTCTATGATTAAAAGGAGAGAGATTGAAGGATTTATCAGAGTAGGAGAGAAGCTATTTCCTCTGGTGACCCAGGCCAGAGGCAGGACACAGCTCATCATGGAAAACCAGTCACACTCTTGAACTCTTTCCCCCTGCCAGACCACACTCAAAAGGACTGTTCAAATTATTTTAATTAATGGATTTTGATTGCCAAGGGTTACAGAACGAGGGTGGGCAGAGTGATTTAATATATCAATGAGCCGTGATTGACCTGAATAGTAAAGCAGACTCAAGAGATTAAATGCTTCCCACTTTCTCTCAAGCTGCACGTAGGGCAATAAATTTAAGATAAATTTGAGGTTTATTATATAAGATTTACAGAATTCCCCTGTCTTTTTCACCTTCTGAAAACAAAACATTTTTCTGTAAAAAATGCAGCTGAGTGGCTTTGTCCTTCACTGCCTGCCATCCTGTATGTTCCATCAGCACACTGCACAGCCATTCACATCCTAACACCAGGCTATTCCCACTCAGGAAAATAAAGCAAACCAGTTTGTTTTATATATTGATTCATGGGACATGGACATTCCTGGCAGGGCCAACATTTATTGCCCATCCCTAAATGCCCAGTGGGTAGTTGAGAGACACCAACATTGCTGAGGGTCTGGAGTCACACATAGGCCAGACCAGGTAAGGATGGCAGATTTCCTGCCCTAAAGGACATTAACAAACCAGGAGGGTTTTCCCCAATAATCAGCAACAGTTTTGTGATCATCACTACACTCGTAATCCTAGATTTTTAATTGAATTGAAATTCCACCATATGCCATGGGTAGGATTTGAACTTGGGATTCCAAGGCCATTATCTGAGTCTCTAGATTATAGTCTAGCGATAATACCAGTAGGCCATCACCTCCCAATTACATATAATTCTTAGGGCCAAAGGGATCAAAGGGGATGGGGAGAAGGCAGGAACAGGGGAATGAGTTGGAAGATCAGCCATGATAATATTGAATGATGGAGCAAATTCGAGGGGCTGAATGGCCTCCTCCTGCTCCTTGTTTCTATATTGCTACGTACCATTGAAAAGAAGAGCAGAATCTGAAACTGTGAAGGTAAATCCTTTACAAAATGCTCAGCACAGATTAGCCTTTGCCTGCACTTTTCTATCCCCTTTTGTATTTTTATCATTTCCTGACGAAGGCATTAACTGTGCGATAGTTCTTAGCAGCTGAATTCTCTCCACTTAATATTGTTATAATTAAAAATTAGACTCCTAGTTGGAACATCACCGTTACTACTCCAGATTTCTGCTCTGTCTCTGGTGAGTACGAAGACATTTAGAAAGCTTTTGAATCTAAGTCACCCCTGAGAAGCAATGATAGGAAATTATAATCAGAACCGAAGCATAGACTCACAATCCAATCAAAATCCCCATGGTTTCTTTGGAAAACCTGATCTTCGATAACAAATATAATTCGTCATCAAGATCTCATGCATGTTGACATTGAGGGGAGTATGAATTCACTTTGTGTTGTATAAATGTATGATATTATTTAAAGATATTGAGAAAGGAATACAGTGGAGGGTGGAGAATGTTGCAAGGTAATAGATTAGCTGAGAGCACTGGGCTGTAATTAAGGAGAGGCAGGTTGATTAAAACATGAAGCCATGGGTCAACCTATTCAATTAAAGGGCCTGTGCTGGAAGTTCCCATGTGTCCCTGTGCCCATCAGTGTCATCCAATTATGGCCTGAAGCCATTTCCGTTCCAGACTTTGTGCACCCCTTTTTTTTTTGAAAATTAGATTTAACTTTTTTCTACCAAGTACGATTCATTTTGCACTGGGATTACTGGCTGCATTTTTCACCTGGCCCAGTGTCCCTGATGTTGCTAATTGAGTTTCACCTGAGAGAATGATACCTGTCACACAAAACATGGACAAGAAGCAGGAAACACATTACTTTGTGACAACTCCATTTAACAAATGTCAGGATTGTAGAAATGTGTTTGCATGGATACCTTTGAATTAGGTGATTTCCAAAACTTAGGGCTTTGAGCATGGATATGCCTCTGCCATTCCCTCAGGACCAAATTTGTCCACACTATTGTCATTAGGCAGAGATAGCCTTTTCTGTATCTGCTCCCAGGATGTCGATGTCACTGGCTGGGCAGCATTTATTATCCATCCCTAGTTTATGGTGAAATTCCTTCTTAAATGCTGTCCATTTAGTGTAGGAGCACCTGCAATGCTGTTAGGGAGAAAATTCCAGCATTTTGATCGAGTTACATTGAAGGAACAGCAGTATATTTCCAAGTCAGGATGGTGAATAGTTTTGGAGGGGAGCTTGCAGGTCGTGGTATTCCCTTGTATCTGTTGCCCTTTGTCCTTCTAAATGACAGAGATTGTGGGTTTGGAAGGTGCTACCGAAGGACCCTTTGTGAGTTTCTGCAGTGCATCTTGTAGATAGTACACATTGCTGCTACTGAGCGTCTCCCGATGAAGGGAATGATTGTTGATACTGAGTGTCGGTAGTGGAGGGAGTGGATGTGGTGCCAATCAAATGGGCTGCTTTGTCCTGGACAGTGTCAAGCTTCTTGAATGTTGTTGGAGCTTCAACTACCCAGGGAATTGGGGAGCAAGCCATCATACTCCTGACTTGCACCCTATAGATGATGGACAGGCTTTGGGAGATAGGGAGGTAAGTTACTCACTGAAGGATTCCCGGCCTTTGATCTGCTCTTATAGCCACAGTAGTCATCTGACTAGTCCAGTTTCTGATTAATGGTAAGCTCCAGGATGTTGACAGTGAGGGATTCAGCGATTGTAATGCCATCGAATGTCAAGGGCCAATGGTTGGAGATGGACATTGCCTGGCATTTGTGTGACATGATGTTACTTGCCACTTGTCAGCCTTTGTTCCCTCGTTGAAAAGAAGTAACTATAGGCTAGTTAGTTGTGGTTCTGTTCGCTGAGCTGGGAATTTGTGTTGCAGACGTTTCGTCCCCTGTCTAGGTGACATCCTCAGTGCTTGGGAGCCTCCTGTGAAGCGCTTCTGTGATCTTTCCTCCGGCATTTGTAGTGGTTTGAATCTGCCGCTTCCGGTTGTCAGTTCCAGCTGTCCGTTGCAGTGGCCGGTATATTGGTCCAGGTCGATGTGCTTATTGATTGAATCTGTGGATGAGTGCTATGCCTTTAGGAATTCCCTGGCTGTTCTCTGTTTGGCTTGTCCTATAATAGTAGTGTTGTCCCAGTCGAATTCATGTTGCTTGTCAAATCTTCTCACAAACTTTGAATAGGCTAGTTAGCTTAACACCTGCTATTGGGAAACTGTAACAGTGTCTTATAAAGGATATAATTGGGTAATTGAAGAATTCCAGAGATGGCTGAAGGAACTACTGCTGGTGGTGGGGCATGAAGTTCGAGTGGACATTGCACCATTTGAATCCTGGTCCTGAAGGGATTGTTGAATATAAACAAAGAGCTTGAAATCAAGGTCTTCAGGACTGAGAGGCAGTAGAGGTTAGGAATGATAAGGATAACTGGTGGTATATGATGTGGTTGGAGAAAGTAGGGTCAAGTGAATGATTGTGTTTAGTCCATCTCTGGGCCTGATGATGAGAACATCAGGGGCGGCATAGTGTCCAGTGGTTAGCACTGCTGCCTCATAGCACCAGGGACCCAGGTTCGATTCCAGTCTCAGGTGACTGTCTGTGTGGAGTTTACACATTCTCCCCATGTCTGCGTGGGTTCCCTCCCACAATCCAAAATGTGCAGGTCAGGTGAATTGGCCATGCTAAATTGCCCATAGTGTTAGGTGCATTAGTCAGAGGTATACATGGGGAATGGGTCTGGTGGGTGCTCTTCAAGGGTTGGTATGGACTTGTTGGGCCGAAGGGCCTGTTTCCATACTGTAGGTAATCTAAACTAATCAAACATTTAAAACATCAGGGTGAGTGATGTGAGTGAGGGTTACACTGGAGCTAAGATGAGTCGTGTCCAAGGAGGTGAAAGTAGAGTAATGGTATAATAGTTTCGTGTCTGATTTTTGCCTTTTATCAAATCTGTCATGTACTGCATACAAATTATTTGTCAGCTCATGTCCTGAGAGGGCAGTTTGCAGCTCTGAATGGAAAGGTTGCCATCACAACGTGATACTAATGCACCTGCATACAAAAAAAGGTCAATAAACATTAAATTCCTTTTCGTCTTAAAATGTTGATGATCACTGTTGTCACAACAGTGGATAGCCCTGACTTGACAAGATATTATTTTCTCAGAAACAACTGCAGCTTTGCTTCCATTTCTAAATCATTAACAAACAAGTGAAAACCACACAGTTTGAGTTAATCTCTTTCTTATTCCAAACAGGGTCAATGTTCTCTAACCTTAAAGTGCAATTAAATGCAATACATGAAACTGTTGGCTTTTAACAAGAATGCTTTATGAAACGCTGCTCCAATTTTTGATCTATACAGCGATGTCATACAGTTGCAAAACAGAAAATGAATATCTTCTCTCATTACCCCACTGTTCAATGATGATTTTGTTTTTATTCAATCACGGGACATGGGCATCACTGGCTGGGTCAGCATTTATTGCCTGTCCCTAGTTGCCCTTGAGAAGGTGGGAGTAAGCTGCCTTCTTGAACTGCTACAGTCCATGTTCTGTAGGTTGACCCATAATACTCTTAGGGAGGGAATTCCAGGATTTTGATGCAGCGACAGTTAAGGATTCACAATATAATTCCAAGTCAGAATAGTAAGTGGCTTGGAGGGTAACTTGCAGGAGGTGGTGTTCCCATGTATCTTGCCCTTCTAGAATGGAGGCTAGTATGGATTTGGTAGGTGCTGCCAAAGGAGCCTTGGTGAATTTCTACATCTTGTAGGTAGTACATAGTGCTGCTACAGAGAGCAGTGTTGGAGGGACTGGATGTTTATGGATGTGGTGCCCATCAAGAGGACTGCTTTGTCTTGGATGGTGTCAAACTGCTGGAGTGTTGTGTTCAGTGCCCTAAATAGAATCTGCCATTTTCCCCACTGTTCATTAAAGAATGAATGTGTAATCTCTTTGCCACTGCCTGCTGGATAGTGTAGACCACACGAGGGCACCTGTCTTCAGCTCAACATCTCAGTGAAGTTGCCTATAAATCAGGAAATGACCTGGGATTATGAGCAGTGGATGACTCCCATCTCCACAGAGTGAGCTGATGCATGGTATCATGGTGTTGATTGCCCCTTGTATCTGACACTGTAACCATGTCAGTGGAGACATTGGGGTATTGGTGGGATCTGGGGGGAGGTGTGGGGCTGTGGGTGTAACCTTGATTTTACTACCTTATCTTTCATCCTCATATCGGAAAGGTTTGATGTTCAAAAACATCAAAAACATTCTAAGCTTTTTAATTTTCTGCTGATTGAAACAGCAATCTCTTGGTTTGTTATAACAACTTGCTGACTCTATCCTTTGCTTCTGCAATGTAAGTTGAACCTGTGGTGCAGCATCCTATGTGCAAGCTCTCTATCAAGGCTGTCACTCAGGGAGATGAACACAAAGTGGTTTCTTCCCACACTGTCTCTAACAAATCCCCTCCCCCTGCTTTCAGGTTGTCAAGTTAATTCAGGACAGACTGGATGAACCAAAGGCTCATTTCCTGCCTTTTATGTTCATAATGTTCGATAGCTACCTTAGTTCATATTTATATACACTGCCTTCTTGCAATGAGTTTCCAAAGTCCATTTCTTCCATGTTACTTAATTCAAATTGGGTTCTTCCTTAGCACAGCTTTTATATTATTCAATTCTTACTTTCTGTCCTTTCCTGTGAGCTAACCATGTTGTTGATATCCCTAATTTGATCTTTCTTGCACAATTGTCCCAGATATAAAAGATCATAAACCATTGCTTATAAGGATAGAAGAAATTTAATCTTCTGGTCTTACACTCACCAATGTGGAGCAAGAAACAGCTGTGTGAAAAAGGACACCATTTTATACAGCAATGAGAAGGGGGTGCTAATTGTGCAAATGCCACAAGAACAGTTTCAGATCAATCTTAATTTTGTGACTGGGCAGATTGACTTTGATTGGTCAAGGTGCTACCATCGAAATGCAGAAGGGATTGGCAATCTCCATAATTCCTTTTTCCCACAAAAAAAGCAATATTTTACAAATTTCTCCTGTCTACATAAATCTGTGAATTGGTATATTACCTTCTGATTCTAGCATACGCAAAGGATAGGATTTACATGCATTTGAAAAGTATGGTCTAATTAGGGACAGTCAGCATGGCCTTGTGCAGGGTAGGTCATGTCTTACTAACTTGATTGAATTTTTTGAGGAGATGACAAAGGTAATTGATGAGGGTAAAAACGTGGATGTTGTCTACATGGATTTTAGTAAGGCTTTCAACATGGTCTCTCATGGTAGGTTCATTCAGAAGATTAAGAGGCATGGGGACCACAGTAATTTGATCACGTCGATTCAGAATTGGCTTGCTCATAGAAGAGAGAGGGTAGTGGTTGAATGTTGTTTCTCAGGTTGGAGATCTGTGACTAGTGCTGTTCTGCAATGATCCGTACTGGGATCTCTGCTGTTTGTAATATATATAAATGACTTAGTTGAAAATGTAGATGGGTGGGTTAGTAAGTTTGCAAATGATATAAAGATTGGGGGAGTTGTGGTTGTATAGAAAGTTGTCAAAGAATACAGGATATAGGTCAGTTGCAGATATGGGTGGAGAAATGGCAGATGGGTTTAATCTGGGTAAGTGTGAGGTGCTGCACTTTGGGAGATCAAATGTTAAGGAAAAACATACAGTTAATGGCGGGACCCTGAACAGTATTGATATATAAAGGGATGTGGGGTTCAAGTCCATAGCTCCCTGAAAGTGGCCACACAAATAGATTGGGTGGTAAAGAAGGCATATGGTATGTTTGCCTTCATTGGTCGGGGAATTGAGCAGAAGAGTCAGGATGTTGTGTTGTAGCTTTATAAAACTTTGCTTAGTCCATACGAAGAGTATTGTGTTCAGTTCTGGTCACCACATTACAGCTAGGATGCAGAGGCTTTGGAGAGGGTGCAGAAAAGGTTTAGCAGGATGCTGCCTGGATTAGAGGGTATGGGCTATAAGGAGAGGCTAGAAAAAACTCAGTTTGTTTTCTCTGGAATGGCAGGGGTTGAGGGGAGACTTGATAGAAGTCGATAAAATTGTGAGATAGATAGAATTGATGATCAGAATCTTTTTCCCAGAGTTGAAATGCCTAAAACTAGGGAGCATGTGTTTAAGGTGAGAGGGGGAAAGTTCAAAGGAGATGTGAGGGGTAAGTTTTTTACACAGAGAGTGGTAAGAGTGTGGAACACACTGCCAGGGATGGTGATGGTGGAGGCAGATATGATGGGGCATTTAAGGGGCTTTCAGATAAGCACACGAGTGTGCAAAGAATGGAGAGATATGGACCAAGGGCAGGCAGAAGGGATAAGTTTAATTTGGTGTCATGTTTGGCACAACATTGTGGGCCGAAGGGCCTGTTCCTCTGCTGTACTGTTACATGTTCTATGTTCTCACTGGGAGCCTGACTGTTAATCGTCAATGGGACACTTTGTTTGATGATGAAGGGCTTTTGCCCAAAATGTCGATTTTCCTGCTCCTCAGATGCTTCCTGACCTGCTGTGGTTTTCCAGCACCACTCTGACCTAAACCCTTTGTTTGATGACTTTACATGAATGGTTAGTAGTATTATAACAGCTCAAAACAAACCCTGACATCTAATTTTAATATACGATATATAATTTTAATTTATAAATCCTAATATATAATTATTTAAACCTGACAAAGGGACTAGAACATTCATACTCAACAGAAATGACTACATCAACAAAAGCAGACTGTGTTGAGTGATGGGTGTAAGTTTATATCCATAGAACTGGCCACTACACATGTCGACACAGCTACATTCATTGGTGAGCTGCTGAAATCCTATTGGACGTGTGTAGAGGCTGGTAGGGAGGGGTAACCTATTTAGTGTTTTTAGGATAAGATTCACCCCGATTGATCACTGCACCCACACATGCATGAGTTGCCCAAGATATACCGATGCAATGACTGGCTGACTTTGCTCAACATGAATTGGTAAATTTTTGATATTACAGCTTATTTACCAGCATACCCCTCAATGAAACCATTGACATCTGAACTATGTCACTGTATCACTAGATGTGTCAACTGTGTCTGAATCTGTTCATCAAACTCGAGCAATGGAGTTCAGTTTCAACAATAAAACTTTGGCCCAAATAGATGGCATTGCCTTAGAATGCCCTTCTGGCTCAGCTCTTCAATGAGGAAGGTGTCTTCAGTGGATTGACCACTGAGTCCTCCTCCTTTGATATTTCATATGTACATGATCAGTTTGCAATATTTGAATTCACAGTTGCATCAAGTACATTATTTTTAAGCCTTCAGAAACATCATCCTGTGCTCATGTTTACCACTAAGTGGGGCAATCAAACAAGCTTCCTTTACAAGAACATCAGACCTCGGAGCAGGAGGAGGCCATTCAGCCCCTCGAGCCTGCTCTGCTATTTAATCCCACCATGGCTGATCCCAGCTTGGGGTCTCAATCCACTTTCCTGCCCGTTCCCCATAACCCTTCAGCCTGTTACTAATTTACCATCTGTCTCGTTCCTCCTTCTGCAATGTGTTAGTTGAGAAACCAATGAATTTTCTTTCACTGTCTACAAAAACCTACATTCACCAATCAATATACACATTGCAATTCCTACATACACAAAAAAACCATGCTGGGATTTATGTAGGCGAAAGGAATTTGTACAAATGTTGCACCTTTCTCATGGTAACAAGGAGTCATAGAGATTGCCAGAGAGTGCTGCATTTCCACAGCAACACAGTGAGAATCAGAATTGAGAATTAAGATTGACAGTATCTCGATGTACTCTTGCTATATCTCGATACCAAGATGGCCATCCAATCATCACCCTCCTCTCACGCTAAACAAAATAAGGCCTCTTTTGTCAAGTCTAATTGTGATGAATATGATAAAAAGGTTGGACTTCTTATCTCCTTTCCTTCAAGTTAAATTTCGGTATCAGAATGTGAGACAAAAATACAACAAACACCGAATTGGGGATCTCACCAGCACACTCAGACTCACAGGAAAGTTAAAGATTAGCAAATTGTCTGAAAATTTTTATTTTCATTCATTCCCTTTGTGAGTAATTATGTATTGCATAATGTTTAAAATGTTTAAACAAAAATAAAATCACTCTGATGGAGATGTATCTGCATAACGCCATCATTACAGGCATAGCTTTAACCGGTGCAATGCTTAAAGTGGCTGCCTTGTCTTCATTGTAACTGCCCTGCAGCATTCCAATAGGGCCAGCATTTCCACTGGGTCGGAGCTTATTCTGATGGAGAAAGAAACATGTGAGGACAAACATGTCTGTTATGTATTGTTAAAGCAAGTCATGGAGTAGTGCGAGGGCAATGGGACCCAGAGCTGGGAGAGGGGGAGTGAGTCCCGGAGCAGGGAGAGGGGAGTGAGTCCTGGAGCAGGGAGAGGGGGAGTGAGTCCTGGAGCAGGGAGAGGGGGAGTGAGTCCTGGAGCAGGGAGAGGGGGAGAGAGTCCTGGAGCAGGGAGAGGGGGAGTGAGTCCTGGAGCAGGGAGAGGGGAGTGAGTCCTGGAGCAGGGAGAGGGGGAGTGAGTCCCGGAGCAGGGAGAGGGGAGTGAGTCCTGGAGCAGGGAGAGGGGGAGAGAGTCCTGGAGCAGGGAGAGAGGAGTGAGTCCTGGAGCAGGGAGAGGGGGAGTGAGTCCCGGAGCAGGGAGAGGGGAGTGAGTCCTGGAGCAGGGAGAGGGGGAGAGAGTCCCGGAGCAGGGAGAGGGGGAGAGAGTCCCGGAGCAGGGAGAGGGGGAGTGAGTCCCGGAGCAGGGAGAGGGGGAGTGAGTCCCGGAGCAGGGAGAGGGGAGTGAGTCCCGGAGCAGGGAGAGGGGGAGTGAGTCCTGGAGCAGGGAGAGGGGGAGTGAGTCCTGGAGCAGGGAGAGGGGGAGAGAGTCCCGGAGCAGGGAGAGGGGAGTGAGTCCTGGAGCAGGGAGAGGGGGAGTGAGTCCTGGAGCAGGGAGAGGGGGAGTGAGTCCTGGAGCAGGGAGAGGGGGAGTGAGTCCTGGAGCAGGGAGAGGGGGAGTGAGTCCTGGAGCAGGGAGAGGGGGAGAGAGTCCCGGAGCAGGGAGAGGGGGAGTGAGTCCTGGAGCAGGGAGAGGGGGAGTGAGTCCTGGAGCAGGGAGAGGGGGAGTGAGTCCTGGAGCAGGGAGAGGGGGAGTGAGTCCTGGAGCAGGGAGAGGGGGAGTGAGTCCTGGAGCAGGGAGAGGGGGAGTGAGTCCTGGAGCAGGGAGAGGGAGTGAGTCCTGGAGCAGGGAGAGGGGGAGTGAGTCCTGGAGCAGGGAGAGGGGGAGTGAGTCCTGGAGCAGGGAGAGGGGGAGTGAGTCCTGGAGCAGGGAGAGGGGGAGTGAGTCCTGGAGCAGGGAGAGGGGAGTGAGTCCTGGAGCAGGGAGAGGGGGAGTGAGTCCTGGAGCAGGGAGAGGGGGAGTGAGTCCTGGAGCAGGGAGAGGGGGAGTGAGTCCTGGAGCAGGGAGAGGGGGAGTGAGTCCTGGAGCAGGGAGAGGGGGAGTGAGTCCTGGAGCAGGGAGAGGGGGAGTGAGTCCTGGAGCAGGGAGAGGGAGTGAGTCCTGGAGCAGGGAGAGGGGGAGTGAGTCCTGGAGCAGGGAGAGGGGGAGTGAGTCCTGGAGCAGGGAGAGGGGGAGTGAGTCCTGGAGCAGGGAGAGGGGGAGTGAGTCCTGGAGCAGGGAGAGGGGGAGTGAGTCCTGGAGCAGGGAGAGGGGGAGTGAGTCCTGGAGCAGGGAGAGGGGGAGAGAGTCCTGGAGCAGAGAGAGGGGGAGTGAGTCCTGGAGCAGGGAGAGGGGGAGTGAGTCCTGGAGCAGGGAGAGGGAGTGAGTCCTGGAGCAGGGAGAGAGGGAGTGAGTCCTGGAGCAGGGAGAGGGAGTGAGTCCTGGAGCAGGGAGAGGGGGAGTGAGTCCTGGAGCAGGCAGAGAGAGTGAGTCCTGGAGCAGGGAGAGAGGGAGTGAGTCCTGGAGCAGGGAGAGGGGAGTGAGTCCTGGAGCAGGGAGAGGGAGTGAGTCCCGGAGCAGGGAGAGGGGGAGTGAGTCCTGGAGCAGGGAGAGGGGGAGTGAGTCCTGGAGCAGGGAGAGGGAGTGAGTCCTGGAGCAGGGAGAAGGGGAGTGAGTCCTGGAGCAGGGAGAGGGAGTGAGTCCTGGAGCAGGGAGAGGGGGAGTGAGTCCTGGAGCAGGGAGAGGGGAGTGAGTCCTGGAGCAGGGAGAGGGGAGTGAGTCCTGGAGCAGGGAGAGGGGGAGTGAGTCCTGGAGCAGGGAGAGAGAGTGAGTCCTGGAGCAGGGAGAGGGAGTGAGTCCTGGAGCAGGGAGAGGGGGAGTGAGTCCTGGAGCAGGGAGAGGGGGAGTGAGTCCCGGAGCAGGGAGAGGGGGAGTGAGTCCCGGAGCAGGGAGAGGGGAGTGAGTCCTGGAGCAGGGAGAGGGGGAGTGAGTCCCGGAGCAGGGAGAGGGAGTGAGTCCTGGAGCAGGGAGAGGGGGAGTGAGTCCCGGAGCAGGGAGAGGGAGTGAGTCCTGGAGCAGGGAGAGGGGGAGTGAGTCCCGGAGCAGGGAGAGAGGGAGTGAGTCCTGGAGCAGGGAGAGGGGGAGTGAGTCCCGGAGCAGGGAGAGGGGGAGTGAGTCCTGGAGCACGGAGAGGGGAGTGAGTCCTGGAGCACGGAGAGGGGAGTGAGTCCTGGAGCAGGGAGAGGGGGAGTGAGTCCTGGAGCAGGGAGAGGGGGAGTGAGTCCTGGAGCAGGGAGAGGGGGAGAGAGTCCTGGAGCAGGGAGAGGGGAGTGAGTCCTGGAGCAGGGAGAGGGGGAGTGAGTCCTGGAGCAGGGAGAGGGGGAGAGAGTCCTGGAGCAGGGAGAGGGGGAGTGAGTCCTGGAGCAGGGAGAGGGGGAGTGAGTCCCGGAGCAGGGAGAGGGGGAGAGAGTCCTGGAGCAGGGAGAGGGGGAGTGAGTCCTGGAGCAGGGAGAGGGGAGTGAGTCCTGGAGCAGGGAGAGGGGGAGAGAGTCCTGGAGTAGGGAGAGGGGAGTGAGTCGTGGAGTAGGGAGAGGGGAGAGAGTCCTGGAGTAGGGAGAGGGGAGTGAGTCCTGGAGCAGGGAGAGGGGGAGAGAGTCCTGGAGCAGGGAGAGGGGAGTGAGTCCTGGAGCAGGGAGAGGGGAGTGAGTCCCGGAGCAGGGAGAGGGGAGTGAGTCCTGGAGCAGGGAGAGGGGAGTGAGTCCTGGAGTAGGGAGAGGGGAGAGAGTCCTGGAGTAGGGAGAGGGGAGTGAGTCCTGGAGCAGGGAGAGGGGGAGTGAGTCCGGGAGCAGGGAGAGGGAGTGAGTCCTGGAGCAGGGAGAGGGGGAGTGAGTCCTGGAGCAGGGAGAGGGGGAGAGAGTCCTGGTGCAGGGAGAGGGGGAGTGAGTCCCGGAGCAGGGAGAGGGGGAGTGAGTCCTGGAGCTGGGAGAGAGGGAGTGAGTCCTGGAGCAGGGAGAGGGGGAGTGAGTCCTGGAGCAGGGAGAGGGGGAGTGAGTCCCGGAGCAGGGAGAGGGAGTGAGTCCCGGAGCAGGGAGAGGGGGAGTGAGTCCTGGAGCAGGGAGAGGGGAGTGAGTCCCGGAGCAGGGAGAGGGAGTGAGTCCCGGAGCAGGGAGAGGGGAGTGAGTCCCGGAGCAGGGAGAGGGAGTGAGTCCTGGAGCAGGGAGAGGGGAGTGAGTCCCGGAGCAGGGAGAGGGGAGTGAGTCCTGGAGCAGGGAGAGGGGGAGTGAGTCCTGGAGCAGGGAGAGGGAGAGAGTCCTGGAGCAGGGAGAGGGGGAGTGAGTCCTGGAGCAGGGAGAGGGGAGTGAGTCCTGGAGCAGGGAGAGGGGGAGTGAGTCCTGGAGCAGGGAGAGGGGGAGTGAGTCCTGGAGCAGGGAGAGGGGGAGTGAGTCCCGGAGCAGGGAGAGGGGGAGAGAGTCCTGGAGCAGGGAGAGGGGGAGTGAGTCCTGGAGCAGGGAGAGAAGGAGTGAGTCCTGGAGCAGGGAGAGGGGAGTGAGTCCTGGAGCAGGGAGAGGGGGAGTGAGTCCTGGAGCAGGGAGAGGGAGTGAGTCCTGGAGCAGGGAGAGGGGGAGTGAGTCCCGGAGCAGGGAGAGGGGGAGTGAGTCCTGGAGCAGGGAGAGGGGGAGTGAGTCCTGGAGCAGGGAGAGGGGGAGTGAGTCCTGGAGCAGGGAGAGGGGGAGTGAGTCCCGGAGCAGGGAGAGGGTAAAGCGAGTAATGGAGCAGTGCAGCTTCCCCTGGTGCAGCTGAGTGTCAGTGCGGAGTGGACTGGGGGCTCAGAGTGGAGTGGGACTGCTGTTGGACTGAGGCCTGGTGCGGATGGTCAGACCATGTGCTGAGCTGCTGCTATGGAAATTCTTCACCAGGCCTGAACATCAATCCTTTAACTATGTTATAACTACCTTATTTCTAACTTATTCTCTAGACATTGTAAGTAATGCTACTACTCTTCCTTTGATTCCCCTTTTGCCTCCAAGATTTGTACCTTGGGACTTGTACCTAAGATGGCGCCATTAGAGGCAGCCATTGTAAAACACCTTTCACTGTAAGCCTGTCCTGGAGTATAGGTGACAATAAAGGATATTATATTCTATTCTATTCTTTTTTCTGTAAAGAGTTAGGAACTAATTAGTCAGGACTGGTTGTATGGACGGCCTTTCATTGCAGCACCAGAGAGTCAGCTATTGTCTATCACAGGACCATCCTCAGCAGGATCCGAGACAGTATTGCACTTATATTAAACACTGAGAGCTTGAAGCTATACAAGGCCTTAAAGTGGGATTATTTCTAACATTTAGGGACCACAAACCAATCAGAACAAATAGTGGTGAAAATGTTATAACTGTGGTTGATTAAAGGATGAAATTCTGTCTAGAAGTGGAGTGCTGAATGGTTCAATTTCTTCTTAAACAGCTGTCTGATGTCTAGCAAAGGGAATATGATGTGAGTGTGCAGGGTGTGTAACAGAATTCCCTCACATGTGCTTGGTTAATTGTTTGGAGGATTAGGGAGAACAACTCGTGTATTGAACAGTTTCTCTTTTTGTTTGATGCATCTCAATCATTTCAAGGTCAGTCAGTGTGGGTTTTAATTCAGAGTTCAGCTCCAGCACCTAACCGAGAATAGGGAGAGATAGAATAAGCCTAGATTAGGATAAATTAATATTGCTAAAAGGAGACAAGTCAAAGCTTTTTACCTTGCCTTCAAAAAGACTAGAGGAGAGCATGGTATGTTATTGTATTGTGAGCACTGTATAAGATACCAAGTTCTGCAGTCTAGTTCACCTGGTCAGATTGCCCCTGGAGACCACCAGAGTTGGCAGAATATGGAATAGTTGTATAGAGCAGTGCAATAAACTGCAATTTAGAAGAGTTATGGCTGGCATGGGAGCATCGGATGGTCTTACAGAAATGAAAATAGTTTTATACCTCAGTGGTGACCTTGCTCCCGACAATGAGTCAAACAGTAGCCATCAACCACAGCATCAACCCAAGTTAGTAATTGAGGATTGTGCTCTCCCTTTCGCATCTTAAAGTTTAAAAACATGAAAGTTTAACAATTTCAAGGAAAAGAATCCGTCCAGTCAGTATTCCTCTGAAATAAAATGTTTTAATAAGTGTAAATGACCAGAAATGACCAAAGAATCTGTCGCTTCATTGCCTGATGAGAGAGATGTTTAATCAGATTGAGAGATGCTGCAGTTCGTTGTCTGTATGTCCTCACTGAGAGAGCCTTTTATCCATCTCTGTGACATCTCCGAACATCATCTCAACTCAGCCCATCAGCTGCGGAAAGCTCATCACACCTTTATTACCCAGAGACCTTTATTACTCAGAGACCTTTATTACCCAGAGACCTTTATTACTCGGAGACCTTTATTACCCAGAGGCCTTTATTACTCAGAGACCTTTATTACCCAGAGACCTTTATTACTCAGAGACCTTTATTACTCAGAGACCTTTATTACCCAGAGACCTTTATTACTCAGAGACCTTTATTATCCAGAGGCCTTTATTACTCAGAGACCTTTATTACCCAGAGACCTTTATTACTCAGAGGCCTTTATTACTCAGAGGCCTTTATTACTCAGAGACCTTTATTACCCAGAGACCTTTATTACCCAGAGTCCTTTATTACTCAGAGACCTTTATTACTCAGAGACCTTTATTACCCAGAGACCTTTATTACTCAGAGACCTTTATTACCCAGAGACCTTTATTACTCAGAGGCCTTTGTTACTCAGAGACCTTTATTACCCAGAGTCCTTTATTACTCATAGTCCTTTATTACCCAGAGTCCTTTATTACTCATAGTCCTTTATTACTCAGAGGCCTTTATTACTCAGAGGCCTTTATTACCCAGAGACCTTTATTACCCAGAGACCTTTATTGCTCAGAGACCTTTATTACCCAGAGACCTTTATTACTCAGAGACCTTTATTACCCAGAGTCCTTTATTATTCATAGTCCTTTATTACTCAGAGGCCTTTATTACTCAGAGGCCTTTATTACTCAGAGGCCTTTATTACCCAGAGACCTTTATTACCCAGAGACCTTTATTACTCAGAGACCTTTATTACGCAGAGACCTTTATTACTCAGAGACCTTTATTACCCAGAGTCCTTTATTACTCATAGTCCTTTATTACTCAGAGGCCTTTATTACTCAGAGGCCTTTATTACCCAGAGACCTTTATTACCCAGAGACCTTTATTGCTCAGAGACCTTTATTACTCAGACACCTTTATTGCTCAGAGACCTTTTATTGCTCAGAGACCTTTATTACTCTGAGACCTTTATTGCTCAGAGATCTTTATTATCAGAGACCTTTATTACTCAGAGGCCTTTATTACCCAGAGACCTTTATTGCTCAGAGACCTTTATTACTCAGATACATTTATTGCTCAGAGACCTTTATTACTCTGAGATCTTTATTGCTCAGAGATCTTTATTACTCAGAGACCTTTATTACTCAGAGACCTTTATTATTGAGAGACCTTTATTACTCAGAGGCCTTTATTACCAAGAGACCTTTATTATCGAGAGACCTTTATTACTCAGAGTTCTTTATTTCTCAGAGGTCTTTATCACTCAGAGACCTTTATTATTGGGAGACCTTTATTACCGAAAGACCTTTATTATCGAAAATCCTTTATTATTGAGAAACCTTTATTATCGAGAAACCTTTATTACCGAGAGACCTTTATTGCCAAGAGACTTTTATTTCCTCTTGACTCGACATTCCGATGCAGTCCTGGCTTGTTTCTCATCAGACACAAGTTTATCAAACAATCTGCTGTCTCAACATGATCCAAATCTCACTGTTCTGATACCCTGTGCTCAATCACCTATTGGTGTTAAAATCATCATTCTCAGTATCCATGGCCTCACCCTCCAAAGATGTGTCTCTCCCTCAGGTGCCACAACCTTCACAGCCGACTGTTCAGCTCTCTGTCCCTCCCTGGAATAATTCATCGCTCCACCACTTTGGAGGTCACTCCTTTACTTGCCTGGAATAGCTCACCCCCTCCCTCTCTCACCCCCTCCTCTCTCACCCCTTCCTCTCTCACCCCCCTCCCACTCTCACCCCCTCCCTCTCTCACCCCCTCCTCTTTCACCCCCTCCTCTCTCACCCCCTTCTCTCTCACCCCCTCCTCTCTCAACCCCCTCCCACTCTCACCCCCTCCCTCTCTCACCCCCTCCTCTCTCACCCCCTCCTCTCTCACCCCCTTCTCTCTCACCCCCTCCTCTCTCAACCCCCTCCTCTCACCCCCTCCTCTCTCAACCCCTCCCACTCTCACCCCCCCTCTGACCCCCTCCCTCTCTCACCCCCTCCCTCTCTCACCCCCTCCCACTCTCACCCCCTCCTCTCTCACCCCCTCCTCTCTCAACCCCTCCCACTCTCACCCCCCTCTGACCCCCTCCCTCTCTCACCCCCTCCTCTCTCACCCCTTCCTCTCTCACCCCCTCCCACTCTCACCCCCTCCCTCTCTCACCCCCTCCTCTTTCACCCCCTCCTCTCTCACCCCCTTCTCTCTCACCCCCTCCTCTCTCAACCCCCTCCCACTCTCACCCCCTCCCTCTCTCACCACCTCCCTCTCTCACCCCCTCCTCTCTCACCCCCTCCTCTTTCACCCCCTCCTCTCTCACCCCCTTCTCTCTCACCCCCTCCTCTCTCAACCCCCTCCCACTCTCACCCCCTCCCTCTCTCACCCCCTCCTCTCTCACCCCCTCCTCTCTCACCCCCTTCTCTCTCACCCCCTCCTCTCTCAACCCCCTCCTACTCTCACCCCCTCCCTCTCTCACCACCTCCCTCTCTCACCCCCTCCTCTCTCACCCCCTCCTCTCTCACCCCCTCCTCTCTCACCCCCTCCCTCTCTCACCCCCTCCTCTCTCACCCCCTCCTCTCTCACCCCCTCCTCTCACCCCCTCCTCTCTCAACCCCTCCCACTCTCACCCCCCCTCTGACCCCCTCCCTCTCTCACCCCCTCCCTCTCTCACCCCCTCCCACTCTCACCCCCTCCTCTCTCACCCCCTCCTCTCTCAACCCCTCCCACTCTCACCCCCCTCTGACCCCCTCCCTCTCTCACTCCCTCCCTCTCTCACTCCCTCATCTCTCACCCCCTCCTCTCTCACCCCCTCCTCTCTCAACCCCTCCCACTCTCACCCCCCTCTGACCCCCTCCCTCTCTCACTCCCTCCCTCTCTCACTCCCTCATCTCTCACCCCCTCCTCTCTCACCCCTCCCTCTCTCACCCCCTCCTCTCTCACCCCCTCCTCTCTCACCCTCTCCTCTCTCAACCCCTCCCACTCTCACCCCCCCTCTGACCCCCTCCCTCTCTCACTCCCTCCCTCTCTCACTCCCTCATCTATCACCCCCTCCTCTCTCGCCCCTCCCTCTCTCACCCCCTCCTCTCTCACCCCCTCCCACTCTCACCCCCTCTGACCCCCCCCCTCTGACCCCCTCCCTCTCTCACCCCCCTCCTCTCTCACCCCCTCCCTCTCTCACACCCTCCCTCTCTCACCCCCCCCCCGACCCCCTTCCTCTCTCACCCCCTCCCTCTCCTGCTTTGAGAGAATTCTTAAAACCTATCTTTAACCAAACCTTCAGTCATGTGACCTAACAATTTCTTACCTGGCTCAGTGTGGTATTTTGGTTGATAATGCTCCCACATTAAACATGGAGAATAGGAACAGGAGTAGGCCATTCTGCCCTTCAAGCCTGCTTCACCATTCAATATGATCGTGCAGATTTTACAACTTCGTCCCATTTTCACCCTGTAGCCTTTGATATAGCTGCATTTCTCTTTAGGGTTTTCAATGTTTGGCCTCATCAGTTTCATGTGGTAGGGAAATTCCACAGACTTGCCATTGTGCGGATGAAGAAATTGCTCCTCATCTCAGTCCTAAACAGCATACTCCTTATCCTTAGACTGTGGCCCTGTGATGTACTCGGCATATTTTAAGACAGTAAAGCTGCTATTCAAATATAAATTGCTATTAAGGATTGGTTCGCTGTATATTTCTAGAACTTTCTGCTTTGTTCAAAGCCAAGGCAGTTGGCAACCCAAACTGAACTGAACTATTCCAGCATTTTAAGAGTGTTGAAAAAGTCAAGCCATTCCTATCTTTAGGGGTAACATATTCACATGGACAGGGAATTAGTTAAATAATAGAATACAGAGAGTTGGAATAAAGGGGGCATTTGCAGGATGGTAACCTATAACTAGTGGAGAGTCACAGGGACCAGTGCAGGAGACACACTTATTTAAAATAAAGTTTGTTTCGTCTTGTGGGAGAATGGAGGGCCAGTGGACATTATCTCAGAATAAGGAATCACCCTTTTAACTCAGATAAGGAGGGATTTCTTCCGTGTTTCTTGCAAACAACTGTAGAGGTTGGGTTATTCGCATATTCAAGGCAGGGATAGATAGCTCAGCACTGTCCCCATGAGTTGTCCGGACTTGTCCTACCTGCCTATTTCCTTTTCCACCTATCCACTCCACCCTCTCCTCCCTGACCTATCACCTTCATCCCCTCCCCCACTCCCTATTATACTCTATGCTACTCTCGCCCCACCCCCACCCTCCTCTAGCTTATCTCTCCACGCTTCAGGCTCACTGCCTTTATTCCTGATGAATGGCTTTTGCCCGAAACATCGATTTCGCTGCTCGTCGGATGCTGCCTGAACTGCTGTGCTCTTCCAGCACCACTAATCCAGGGATAGATGGATGTTTAATCAGGAAAGGAATGGAGGGTTACAGGGAAAGGGAAAAAAGTGGAGTGGAGTATTTTAGATCAGCCATGACCTCATTGACTGATGGAACACACTCAGTAGGCTGAATAGCCTACATTTACTCCAACATCCTTTGGTTTTTCCTGCGATGATCCTCAAGATATACTGATTACACATAGCTGTTGTTCGAAAATCAACAATTCCTATTTATTATGTATTAGTGAGCAGGGTGATCTGTACAGTGCAAATATAATTAGAAAATGACATTGGTCCTGTTATAAACCAAACCAGACCAGACAGATCCCCTCAAAATATTTTAAGGTGCTTGCCTACACTCTAATATTTTCTTATTTTAAATGCAAATGCAATGTGATTGGTCAATCTATTCAACAATGTGATTGGTCAATCTACTCGACATTAAGCAAAACACAATTTTTTAAAACACTATCGTTAAAATGCAACCAAAGAAAGTGGAATTTAGAATAATGTAACTGTTGGAAAAATTAACCAAGTAACAGACACAGTAATTATTACTAGTTAACTGTTCCAATAAAATAACATCCCACAAGCACACCCTTTGGCAAAAAGGAAAATTCAGACACAAATTCTCACATGCAGTTCTCCAATCCAGGAGGGAAAAACATCAGGAGAATATTCAGAGAGAGTAGCAACGAGGAGACATTCACTGAAGCTTCTAACTCTGTTGAGACCCCAATAGTTTCTGATGCTACTAATAAACCAAAATGCCGAAATCCCAATCTGTGTAAGTTCACCACATCCACTCTCCCAAGGCCTCCCAGCTGTGTACTCAAGTGACCTTAACTGAACTGATTGGCATTTTGTTCAATATCTCTCTTGAAAGAAACCAGGGAAAAAATAACCTCTTCAAATTACTGCATTGTCACAGTCCTCATGAACAGGTTACTGTTCCAAGATCGTATTACAGAATCTGAATGCTTGCAACATCTTAAACTAAACTGATGTGATATAAACTTTGTGTAACACAGTGTGTTTTAATAGTGTGATGTGATTCAAATTCCTGAATTTCTATGAATTAAATCTTTCTAATCTATTCAGATTCTGGTAGCCTTTTAAAACATATCATAAATAAAGAGTGTTGGACTACCTTAAAGGGAAGGCAACTATGGAGAACTTCACAATTGGTAAGGTTCAAACACAGAGTACATTCACTGAATATCGTTCTGGGTTTCTAGGTCAGTACACATTACCCGTTCTCCTTAAAATTAAAAAGGTGCACAATGTGATGTGATGAGGTGAAATTTCTCTGAGTCTTTATAGACTCTAAAATATCTGAACATTAATGACTCACTGGTCAAATGATATTACTGCATATGATGCTCTGATTAATACAGCAGGAGCCAATGGGACAAGCATTAGTCAAAGCTCCATGGAAAAAGTGGGAATGACACGAGTTGATGCATTTTACAGAAAAGAGAGAAGATGAGGGAATGTGGCTGCTCCATCTTCAGGAGCTGAATCCCGAGAGCAGGTCCAAATGAAAAATCTTGCAAATTGATGCCTTGGTCAATGTTGGAATAAATGATGAGGGGGAACATGAGTAAGACTTGTTGAGTAGTTGCCAAGTGATGGAGCTAAGAGTCACTGTCGTAGCCTTCATCAAGTTACCAGAAGCTGTACGTTGGCCCAGACATAGGTCAGTTATTATTATTATTATTATTGTAGAATCTCAACCGATTTTCTTGTGATTGTGTTGCCAGATATTCGCGGGTTACAAAGTTTCCTGGATCAAGCTTCTCGCCAGGGGTTGGATGTATCTCTGCAGAGAATCGATCAGAACATCAGTCAGATCTTTGCCAGTCTCTTCACAACAATGAAAACCGAGGAACTGAACCGTTATCGGGATACACTGCGCCGGGCTGTCCTCCTACTGAGCCCACGAGGAGCTCAGACATTCATCAATGAGGTCAGTGACCAACATGACTCAAAGCTGGATCTGTGAGGGAAAAGTTGAAAAGGACGAATGTATGTAGATGCCAAAACAGTCAGAATTGTCCGAGCTCCCAATTTTAATTGTTCTGTTGTCCCTCGTGTGGTATTCATGGTACAAGAAATTGTCATTTTTGAAATTCAAGGCTTTCTCAGAGTAGACAGAACAGTCCGTCGATGAGATTAATTTTCAGGAGGCCAGGTCTTTACTTTGTAGATAATAGATTTTAAAAACTTATGTTGTGAGTGCTTTTGTCTGTTAGTGAAATAATTTAGAGAATGTATTACTTCAATATGTGACTTGTTCAAATCTTTAATTGTAATTTATGAGAATTTTTAACACTGTAATAACTCAGTGTCCAAGTGGATCATCGTGTTTCTAGGTGATGTTGCTACTAAATGACACCAATGACAAACAAAAGATATTATAGCATGGCCCCCCCAAGGGGAGGGGCCTCCCAAAGTATCGCTGTGACAGTTGTGGGGGACAAACTATCACCGTTGGTTTTCAGGCTATGTTTGAATAAGCAGTGATGGAGACGGGTGAGGACAGACCCGTCCGTCTGGACAGCAGGAAAGGGTTTGGAAGTGAACAATGGAGACCACTGCAGCTGGAGACTAATTTACCGTGGTCACAGTGCAGTATATTTCAACATTGGCTGATGCTCTTTAATAACGACGGCCAAGCCGCAATCTGACTCTCGGGGATTAGACATGGGGTGTGAGAAACACTGGCAAGGATTTTGGAAATGACATGTTTAAGGAGTGTGGTGAGGAAAGGAAGCTTGCTTGGAGCTGGGACATTTAATAGCAGTCAGAATGATGGTCCTTGAGATGGAGTTGATGCACTGTGCTCCTGAACTTCTGCAGTTTGTGCTATAGATCAACCCACAGTGATGTTAGGGAGAAAGTTCTGGAATTTTAACCAGGCATTGGTGAAAGAAGAGTAACATATTTCCTGGTCAGGGTGGTGTGTGACCTGGGGGGATCTAGGAGCTGTTGGTGCTGACACATCTCTATTGCCTTTGTCTTTCTTAATTGTGCAAGTCACCAGTTGGAAGATTGAAGGAGGCTTAGTGAATTGTGTGGTTCAGATCCATGCTGTGCTGAGAAAGAGAGTGAACGTTGAAAGTGGTAAATGGGATACCAGTGAAGCAGCTGCTTTGTCCTGGGTGGTGTCAACGTTCTCGAGTGTTGTTGGGCTGTGCTGGTCCAGGCAATTGGGGCGTGTTCCATCACCGTCCTGATGTGGGCATTGTATAGAGGCGTTGGCAACCAGGACGGGCGTTATTCACCACAGAATATTCCCCCTTTGCCCCACTCTTGCAGCCACAGTGTTAATATTCAGTTGAGTTTCAATGGGTCAATGATGGCTCCTAATATTGATTATATTGATTTTACAAAGTAGTTAGGACTTGCTCTCTCATTGGAGGTGGTCTCTGCCCAGAATGTTTTTGTGCAAATGTCACATCTCACTTACCAACTGTTTCAACCAGCCCCATGAACCCCCAACCAGCCCCATGATCCTCCAACCAGCCCCATGATTCCCTAACCAGTAGCATGATTCCCCAACCAGCCGCTTGATTCCCCCAATCAGCCCCATAATTCCTTAACCACTCCCATGATTCCCCAACCAGCCCCATGATCCCCTAACCAGCCCCACGATTCTCCAACCAGCCCCATGATGCTCTAACCAGCCCCATGATTCCCTAACCAGCCCCATGATTCTCCAACCAGCCGCTTGATTCCCCCAATCAGCCCCATGATCCCCCAACCTGCCCCATGATCCTCTAACCAGCCCCATGATCCCTCCAAACAGCCCCATGATCCCTCCAAACAGCCCCATGATCCCTCCAAACAGCCCCATGATTCCCTAACCACTCCCATGATGCTCTAACCAGCCCCATGATCCCCAACCAGCCCCATGATCCCTCCAAACAGCCCCATGATCCCTCCAAACAGCCCCATGATCCCCTAACCAGTCCCATGATCCCCTAACCAGTCCCATGATCCCCTAACCAGCCCCATGATTCCCCCAACCAACCCCATGATTCCCCCAATCAGCCCCACGATTCCTCCAACCAGCCCCATGATCCTCTAACCAGCCCCATGATCCTCTAACCAGCCCCACGATCCTCCAACCAGCCCCATGATCCTCTAACCAGCCCCACGATCCTCCAACCAGCTCCACGATTCCCCAACCAGCAGCTTGATTCCCCCAACCAGCCCCATGATTCCCCCAACCAGTCCCATGATTCCCTAACCAGCCCCTTGATCCCCCAACCGGCCCCATGATTCCTCCAACCAGCTCCATGATTCCCTAAACAGTCCCATGATTCCCCCAACCAGCCCCATGATTCCTTAAACAGTCCCATGATTCCCTAACCAGCCCCATGATCCCTCCAACCAGCGCCATGATCCCTCCAACCAGCCCCATGATTCCCTAAACAGTCCCACGATTCCCTAACCAGCCCCTTGATCCCCCAACCAGCCCCATGATTCCCCCAATCAGCCTCATGATTCCCCCAATCAGCCCCATGATTCCCCAACCGGCCCCATGATCCTCCAACCAGCCCCATGATTCCCCCAATCAGCCTCATGATTCCCCCAATCAGCCCCATGATTCCCCCAACCTGCCCCATGATTCCCCCAACCTGCCCCATGATTCCCCAACCTGCCCCATGATTCCCCCCAATCAGCCCCATGATTCCCCCAATCAGCCCCATGATCCCCCAACCTGCCCCATGATCCCCCCAATCAGCCCCATGATCCCACAACCTGCCCCATGATCCTCCAACCTGCCCCATGATTCTCCAACCAGCCCCATGATTCCCCCAATCAGCCCCATGATTCCCCCCAATCAGCCCCATGATTCCCCCCAATCAGCCCCATGATTCCCCCAACCTGCCCCATGATCCCCCAACCTGCCCCATGATCCCCCAACCTGCCCCATGATTCCCCCAATCAGCCCCATGATTCCCCCAATCAGCCCCATGATCCCCCAACCTGCCCCATGATCCCCTAAACAGTCCCATGATTCCCCAACCGGCCCCATGATCCCCCAACCAGCCCCATGATTCTCCAATCAGTCCCATGATTCTCCAATCAGTCCCATGATTCCCCAATCAGTCCCATGATTCCCCAACCAGTCCCATGATTCCCCAACCAGCGCCATGATCCCTCCAACCAGCCCATGATTCTCCAATCAGTCCCATCATCCCCCAACCTGCCCCATGATCCCCCAATCAGTCCCATGATTCTCCAATCAGTCCCATGATTCCCCAATCAGTCCCATGATTCCCCAACCAGTCCCATGATTCCCCAACCAGCGCCATGATCCCTCCAACCAGCCCATGATTCTCCAATCAGTCCCATCATCCCCCAACCTGCCCCATGATCCCCCAACCAGCCCCATGATTCCCCAATCAGTCCCATGATCCCTCCAACCAGCCCATGATTCCCCAACCAGCCCCGTGAATCCCCAACCCACCCCATGATGCTCCAACCAGCCCCATGAGTCCCTAACCAGTCCCATGATGCTCTAACCAGCTCCACGATTCCCCAATTTATGACAGTTCCAGGTGACAATCGTCAAATTTCCACGCTCGTGGATGAGAGGAGATTAACTATCTCCTTTTCTTCAGTCCTCAGTTGGTCCCAACAAGGTTAGTTTGAAAAGTATTCCCTTCCTTTTGGATTACTTTCTCCCAGCCCCAAATGAATTGAAACAGGTGGTCTTTAACCTTGATGGTCACAGTACGCCTGCTCTCAAACCCAGGCTAATGCACATGGATACTTCAGCTCAGGGTCTCACCTTTTTCCAATGACACCCACAGACCTCTGTCAAACTGGTTTTTAATTGATCTCAACAATTTTCCCCATTGTTTTTTTAATTCACTCATGGGATGTGGGCACTGCTGGCTTGCCAACATCAATGCCAGTGTTGTAGATGTACTTGAACAGCTTGGCTAGGAGTATGGCAAGTTTTGGAGCTCACTGTAGTGTCTGATTGCTGGAATATTGTCAGGGCCCACAGCCATTCCAGTATTCAATGCACTCAGTCATTTCATGTGGAGTGAACTGAATGGGTTGAAGATTAAAGTCTGCGATGTTGGATCCTCAGGATGAAGACAAAATAGATTCTCCATGTGGTGCTTTTAACTGACGATGTTTGGAAATGGTCCAGCCTTGTCTTTTGCTCTGCTGCATTGCATTATGGTACTGTTAAGAATGGGGTCATTTGAGGTCTTCTCCCACTGGTTGCTTTGTTTTTTGTTAATATTTTGCTGCTTTAATCCAATGCTATGTCTTCACCAGACAGACAACTCATTTTTAGCTACTTCCATGCTGCCTCAGGTATACCAACCTGCACTCACCAGCTGATCCCTGGCTTTGTGGTAATGATAGTGTGAGGAATGGATTTGGTGTGAGGTTACAGCTTGTGTTGGATTAGAATTCCACTGCTGCTGATAGCTCAGTGTTTTAAGAATTTCTGGTTTTGAGTTGCTAGACTGTTCTGAATGTTTTGCAATTAATAACATTAGTGCCACCCAACAGCGTGGAGAGTGGTTTTCGTGTTTTATGTGCAATGCTCATTTTTGTCAATAATTCTTGCTATCAATGACATCCAGGTGTCTGTGGATATCTTTTGGCTGTTCAATAGATATCCAGCATGTAGCTAGTGAAATATCTATATGGCATTTCAACCATTTTAAACATGGTCTATAATGAGGTGTTGGAGGGTCTTCATGAGCATGTGATGGCCACCAGAGCTGTCTCAATACTGCCTGAGCCATCATTTTCCTTGATAACTTTCTGGTGTAGACAATGGGTGCAGGAGCAGACCATTCAGCCCTTTGAGCCAGCAACACCATTCATTGCATCTTTGAGTGCAGATCCAAAATGATCCAATTTCATGAAGCAGTCTATTGTCTATGAAATGAATGAAACCGGATTCCAATTTTGCCCTCTACATGAAATATTTAAATACATTTTTTATTCTGCCTCATTTGCAATGTTGAGTTGGCTCGTTCCTGCAGATTCATTGAGGCATTGAATAATAAGCTGAATAGCTAGCAGCTGGCTTTCAGTAAGCGACAATTGGAACATTCACGTTCCTTATTCAACCATATTAAAATTTATTGGATGCTGTTGAGGAGCAGGTAGCTACTATTCCAAAGAAGGCGTGAGCAATCTTAGAGTGTGACAGTATATGAGGATAATGAGCCATTGTGTTGAGTAGTGCCACTATTCTGGCAATAGTGTCTACCAACTTTTTTTTTCATTCATGGGATGAAGGTATTGAAGGCTGGGCCAGCATTTAGTGCCCAGAGGGCAGTTAAGAGTCAACCACACTGCTGTAGGTCTGGAGTCACATGTAGGTCAAACCAGGTAAGGATGGCAGTTTCCTTCCTGAAAGGGACAGTAGTGAACCAGATGGGTTTTCCCAACAATGGATTCATGGTCATCATCAGATTCTTAATTTCAGATTTTTCTATTTTATTGGATTCAAATTCCGCCATCTGCTGTGGAAGGATTTAAATTTGGGTCACAAGGACATTATCTGGGTCTCTGGCTTAATGAAGGGCTTATGCCAAAATGTTGACTCTTCTGCTCCTCAGATGCTACCTGACCTGCTGTGCTTTTCTAGCACTACACTCTTTGACTCTGGGTTAACAGTCCAGTGACAATACCGCCAAGCCATAATTTCCTGTATACGCCTCTCTCAATATGTGACACACAATAGATTAAGCATCCAGTCATAAATTCAGCTTCCTCCCAGAGGGAGAAACCAGTAAGAAACAATCATCCATGGAAATGAACATTCTGGTTACACTGGACCCTGACTTTAAAATATAGATGACAAGTGGGACCAGGATGTCTCAATGGGGAGGTGATGACCTAGTGGTATTATCGCTGGATTGTTAGTCCAGACCAACTAATGTTCGGGGGACCTGAGTTCAAATCCTGTCACGCCCAATGATGGAATTTGAATTCAATAAAAAAAGAAAATCTGGAATTAAGAGTCTAATGATGACCATGAATCTGCTGTCGATTGTTGGAAAAACCCATTTGGTTCACTAATGTCCTTTAGGGATGGAAACTACCATCCTTAGATGGTCTGGCCTGTATGTGACTCCATACCAACAGCGATGTGGTTGATAGGGATGGCAATACATGCTGTCCTAGCCAGCAATGCCTTCATCCCGTGATTGAAATTTTTAAAATTCCTGGTTTCACTGGATTGAATCCAGGTCATTGGTCGAGGACATTGGTTTGGTTTCCGAGTCCATCCATGCTGCTAGCAACAAATTTCATTGACATAGCGCCTCTAACTTCAGAAAATGTTCCAAGACTATTCACAGATATATTAATGAGGCCTAAATGGACACTAAGTAACACAGGGAATATTAGGATAGGTGCAAAAATTGGATTGAAGAGGTAGGTTTGAAGGGGTATCTTGAAGGTGGAGTGATTTAGGAAGAGAACTTTGGAGTTAAAGGCCAAGTCAGCCTAAGGCTGAAATGCTGGGAATTGGGGATGTACAAACAACCAAAGTTAGAGGAGCACAGGGATCTCGGAGCACTGTCAAGCTGCAGTATACTGAGATAGTGTCAAAGGGATGTTAGGGACCCAATGGATGGAATTAAAAAATCGGATGAGATTTTCACATCGAATTTTTCGGTTGATCAGGAGTTGTTATAAACTGTCAAAACACAGAAAATGCCCATTTTGGTAAATCGCACAATGAAATCATTTCTTGTTCACTTTCTTCCCCATTACTATATTTATGAAGATATAACTCGGGAGGCTTGCAAAGCAAGCACCAATAAAGGAATCATAATGTAAGTGCTCTGCTTAAGTGTTTATAATGAGAGAGGTGAGTGGCGATGTTGTGTATAAATTATCAGAGCTGTTAGTTGCTGTCCATTTTCCTCAATCAGTTAGGTCTGAATGTTCTCAATGAATCTGTTTTAATTCCCATTGTTAAAATGGTAAAAGTTGCTGATTCACCCAGGGAGGAATGCTTTCAGCATGTCTGTGTTACTGGGCTTGGACAGTTAGCCAGAGTGCATTCTGAGTGGAAAGTTCAATTATCAACTGACATGTCGTAAGTGATTATGTAACTCTATTACAGAAAGAGGAGGTATAACCTTGGCTTCTGCGTGAGACCAGCATGTGCTTTCCATATTTCGGACCTCGTATGTCATGTTCTTCCTCAGCAATCCAGCAGACCAAACGTTGCCCAGAATTGTCTCCAGGAGGATCCCACACTCAACTCGGAACAACTCAGGAGAGGTGGTGACAAATTTGTAATGCCATCTAGAATCCCAAGAAAATGAAGAGAGAGAGAAAGTAGAGAATTATAAACCTATGAGTCTGATGTCAGGAATGGGGAAAGTGCTTGAGTCCATTATCCAGAATTTTATCACAGAGCACCAAGGAAACGGTGTTAGAATCAGACACAGTCAAGATAGATTTACAAAATGGAAATCATGCTTGACAAATTCCACCAGATTTCTTTCAGAGAGCAAATTATTGCAGTTTCTGAATTCTGTACTGAAAACAGAAAATTTCCAGCAATTACAACAGGTGGGGCAGCATCTGTGGACATAGAGTCTATATGAGCTGTGATGACGAGTTTGTTAGTTTGATCTCTCTCCATGGATGCTGCCTGTGATTTCCAGCATGTCTTTGAAATCCTTTGTGGATGTAACTAGGAGATTTGATGGATGGAAGCCAGTGGATGTGGTTTATTTGGACTTTCAGAAAGCTTTTGACAGAGTCTCCTGCAGGGATTAAAGCACCTGGGGTTGGGTAGTAAATTGGATAGCAGAGAGGAAACAAAGACCAGGAATAAACAGGTCATTTTCTGAATGGTAGGCAGTGGCTCCTGATCAACTGAAAAATTTGATGTGAAAATTTCATCCGATTTTTTAAATTCCATCCATTGGGTCCCTAACATCCCCTTGACACTATCTCAGTATACTGCAGCTTGACAGTGCTCCAAGATCCCTGTGCTCCTCCAACTTTGGCCATTTGTACATCCCCAATTCCCAGCATTTCAGCCTTCGCCTGACTTGGCCTTTAACTCCAAAGTTCTCTTCCTAAATCTCTCCACCTTCAAGATACCGCTTCAAACCTACCACTTCGATCTGGACTGGGACCCCAGCTATACACTATATATGTTAATGATTTAGATGAGGGAACAAAATATAATATCTCCAAATCTGCAGATAACACAAAGCTGCATTGGGGGGAGGGGGGTGTGTGGGGGTGAGCTGTGAGGAGGATGCAGAGATGTTGCAGTGTGATTTGTCCAGCTGAGTGAGTGGTCAAATGCTGTATCATACAAATAAATGTGAGATGATCCACTTTGGGTAGCAAAAATAGGAAGGCCGATTATTAGTTAACTGGCTGTGAACCGAGAGGGGGCCAATTTCAATGTGACCTGGGTGTCCTTGTGGACCAGTTGCTGAAAGTAAGCGTGCAGGTGCAGCAGGTGGTAAAGAAGGCAACAAAAGCAGAAATGGGTGGAAAAACTCAGCAGGGCTGGGAGCATCTGTGAAGAGAAATCAGAGTTAATCTTTCCGATCCAGTACCCTTCCTCAGAACGGATGGAATCTGTATGTAACCACTGTCAATTGTTTAAAAACCCACCTGAGTTCATTCATGTCCATCAGTGAAGGAAATCTGTCAACCATATCTGGCCTGGCCTATATGTGACTCCAGGCCACAACAATGTGGTTGACACTAAAACTATCCTCTGGGGCAGTTAGGGTGGGCAATCATTACTGGCTGAGCCAGGAGTGACCACATCTCATGTTGATTTGGGAAAAATATACTTAAACGATCTCAGAAACACACCTTTACTGAAGACTTTTCTTCCTGTCAGCCAGGCAGCATCCGAGGAGCAGGAGAATCAACGTTTCGGGCATAAGCCCTTCTTCAGGAAGATCTCCAGCATCTGCAGTCCTCACTTTCTCCTTCCTGTCAGCCAGTAAACATTGACTCTGGCTGTTATATATGCCCTATATGTTTCACCTGACTATTATAAATCCATTGCTGAAAATGTGTTGCTGGAAAAGCATAGCAGGGCAGGCAGCATCCAAGGAACAGGAGAATCGACGATTCGGGCATAAGCCCTTCTTCAGGAATCCTATTATAAATCCATTGCCAATTGCAGGAAAAATACATCTGGGTCAGTAATGTCCTTTAAGGAAGGAAACTGCTATCCTTACCTAGTCTGGTCTACATGTGACTCCAGACCCACATCAATGTGGTTGACTCTCAACTGGCCTCTGGGCAATAAAAGCCACCTTCACTATCCTATTCCTCAGCCTTTCCTCATACGGTTTCCCCTCCAGCAATCTCCGAAATGAAAATGATGCATTAATATCACAACACAGTCATAGTGTTCAAGACCTTTTTCAAGATCAATTGTTTTTGAATGATTTGTGGAAAGATAGAAGCTGTTGAGGTTTCTGAATTTTGTAAATGATTTCCACTCCATCATACATTGCGCGCACAATGAGGTTATTCAGAATTTCATTTGAATTGTAGATGCTAGAGAGGTTGTATGCTGATTCACTAATTGTCAGCTTTCCTGTTTCTGTAACTCCATCGCCTACAGTGTCCTTCAGATATACTCATTACTCCAACCCTGTCGAGTTGATGATAATGTGAGTACAGTTCACAGTCACACAGATTCTGTGGCCCGCCCTTTCTCTGAGTAAGGGTCTAGCCAGGCTGGGCAAATTGATGCAATTTCTTTCCCCTGTCACTCAGAGATGGTATCGCAACCGGCTGCACGGAAATAATCTGGTGCTTATTGGATGCAGATCATTCTGCATCTACTCTGACAACATGATGTTAGCCACAAAAGTCTTGTCTTTTTAATGACAGTTTGAGTGCTAAATTACTCCCAAATCAACCCATAGACTGCTATTTTTTAAAATCTATCCTCTATCATAAAAGCAGTGGTGCAACAATATTCAATTAGAAACATCAAGCATCATTGTTCTCCTGAAGATATGCAAATTACACAATGATTTCTAAGTAATGATGTTGAAACTGTGCTGTTGCATTTGAACAGTCAAATCATCTTCCATGGAGAAAGGTCGTTGGATATGATTTGGTTCTTGTGAGTTTAGGACAGGCTGCCTCCCGGCGTTACCTGGTACCTGATCCATGCTGGCAATGTTCCTCAACGGTCAGTTTGGGCTAGCATCCCCAGCATCAAGGCACTGACCCACCTTGCCCCCTCGATCGGCTGCGATGGGCTGGGCACGTGGTCCCCATAACCAACATGAAACTCACCAAGTAGGTGTTCCACTCCCAGCTCTGAAATGATAGGCAAGCCCCGGCTGGACAGAGGAAGCACCTCAGGGATACCCTCAAGGCCTCTCTGGTAAAGTACGGCTTTCCCACAGACACCTCAGAATCATTGGCCCAAGACCATCCAAAATGGAGGGCAGCATCCGGGACGGCAGTGAGTACCTCGTACCTTCCCGTTAGGCAAACGCGGAAACCGGGGGAAACAGCAAATACAGCACACTGCCACAGCAATGTCCCATCCACCCCCTTCCCATGACCCACCACCTACCCCCAGTGTAACAGAGCCTGTGGTAGCTCCATCGGTCTGTACAGACACCTACAGACTCACCTGAGAATGGGTGAGGGTCCTCCTCATCTGTCAGGGAGGGTCATCCTCATCTGTGTTGGAGACTCCTCCTGATCTGCCTGGGGGAATGATCCTGATCTGCCTGGGGGGGGGGTGATCCTGATCTGCCTGGGGGGGGGTGATCCTGATCTGCCTGGGTGGGGTGATCCTGATCTGCCTGGGGGGGGTGATCCTGATCTGCCTGGGAGGGTGATCGCCAATGATGATGATGGTGAGCAGCTCAGGCTGATGGAGAAAGTAGGACTTAAACCGTTAATGGGTGAGCGTTTCGAGTCCTGCTCTGCTCCTATAAATCCTTTGATAACAAGGGACATTAGCTCTTAATTGAGTGGTGTTGTTAGCTGGAATATTTTTAAGATACTGGACTCTCATCAGCCTGACCCAAGTGGCTGATCTTCCTCGATTGATCTCAAAATAATTCCACCTTTGTCCACGGAGGTAAGGATTCAATGTGTGAGACAAAGCAGCCTCCCACTTTGGGTCAACATTATGCAGTATTTGAGTGAAATGAAGAAAATGTGGGCTGATTCACATGGCATTAAACGCAGGAACCCTGAGAGAAGATTTTGTCTGTGTAACTGCCTGAGAAGTGGGCGGCACGGTGGCACAGTGGTTAGCACTGCTGCCTCGCAGCGCCAGAGACCCGGGTTCAATTCCCGACTCAGGCGACTGACTGTGTGGAGTTTGCACGTTCTCCCCGTGTCTGCGTGGGTTTCCTCCGGGTGCTCCGGTTTCCTCCCACAGTCCAAAGATGTGCAGGTTAGGTGAATTGGCCATACTAAATTGCCCGTAGTGTTAGGTAAGGGGTAAATGTAGGGGTATGGGTGGGTTTCGCTTCGGCGGGTCGGTGTGGACTTGTTGGGCCGAAGGGCCTGTTTCCACACTGTAATCTAATCTAATCTAAAAGTGCTTGGTGCCACAAAGGGAGAGGATTCCACTCCCCAGTTCCTCAGCAAGGAAAGCTTGACAAGGACTCAGAAAAGACAGGAAAGTTGTAATCCTACCTGTAGGCAAAGGGCACATGACCATCACCTTAAACAGGACACAGTACAGAGGAACCTCAGTTATCCGAAGGACACAGGCAGGGAGAATTTCATTTGGTTAACTGAATGCTGGATAATTGGATGCTGGATAGCAGAGGTTCACCAAGCATCAGGACTTTGCAATCTTGCCAAATAATCCGAAATTCGGATGATCGAACGCCGGATAATAGAAGTTCCTCTGCACTTCGAAAAGGGGAACTCATTGCTCACAGATACTGACACTTACCAACAGGTGGCAATAGACCTGACTCCACAGCTAGAAAACTATGTCACAGCCACATTGAAAAAACATCATAAAACAGGACAAATTAACAAGACATTCCCAAAAAATGAAACCAGATGGATCCAACACATCCCGCTTCTATGGACTACCTAAGGTACACAAACCAGGGGCCCCCCTCAGACCCATAGTCTCACTCCCTGGCACACCGACATACAGACTAGCAAAGGAACTTTGCTGGAAACCAAAACATTTGGTAGCAAATTCATGCCACTCCATCCATTCCACCCAAGAATTCCTGAACACCATCAAATACACCAAGATAGAAGAGGATGAAATAATAGTCTCCTTTGATGTAACAGCCCAATTCACATCAATCAACATCAGCCTGGCCAAAGAAACACCGACTGCACTACTAGACAAACCAAGGACACAAACACCAGACGGCACCAACTCCATCAGCAAGGACAGCATCCTCAAACTAGTGGACCTGTGCGTCACAACCCACTTCACCTTCAATGACAAGACTTCTAAGCAAATCAATGGGATATCCATGCGATCACCAACATCAGGCTTCTTAGCAGAAGCAGTAATGCAGAATGAACAGCCCTCCCCATGATCCAACCCAAACTCTGGATCTACTGTATGGATGACACCTGTGTCATCTCAAAACTGAACAAATGAGAGGAAACCTAGAACAACAACAACAACAACATCCTTACTGGCATAAAATCCACAAAAGAAGAGGAGAACAATAACAGACTCCCCTTCCGAGATGTCACAGTGGAATGAACATCCATTGGAAAACTTCAGACCAGCGTCAACAGGAAAGCAACACACAGACCAGATACTTAACTACAGACGCAATCATCCCTACTGCATTGGGACATTATTTAAAAGGGCCACAACACACTGTAGCACCCAGGAACTATGAGCAGCAGAAGAAAAATACTTATGCAGCGTATTCGAGAACAACAGGCACCCAATAAACACGGTCCGCTGATGCTTACACAACAAACCCAAACAAGCAGACACAACATGCCCAGAGACTTTAGCCACCCTGCCATACATCAAACACATCTCGGAGATGACAACCAGACTACTCCGGCCCCTTGGCATCGTGGTAGCCCACAAACTTACCAACACACTGAAACAGCTCCTGGTGAACCTAAAGGACCTGATACCAACAACCAGCAAAACTAACAAACATTACAGCAGACAGATAGACAGAACACTAGTCACCAGCGTACACGAACAGCAACTAGCCACCAAAGGACATGACCAGCTATCACTAGTGTCCTTCCGTACAGACAAAGAAGGACATCACTTTGACTGGGACAACACATCCATCCTGGGACAGGCTAAACAGAGACACGTACGGGAATTCCTAGAGGCCTGGCATTCAAACCGGAACTCCATCAATAAACACATCGATTTGGATCCCACTTACCAACCTCTGAGAAAAAGAACCGGAAATGATATCACCCACTGTAACAGACCGAGACACATGAGGGAAAGTGGGACAGAACACCAGTGCTTCACTGGAGGCTCACTGATGATGTTACCCAGCATGGTGATGAAACGTCTGAAAATGAACCTTCTAGCTCAGTGAGCAAACTTACAATCTGACTCCCCACTTTCCTCATCTCGAAAAGAAAGAGGTCTGAAATTAAAGAATGGAAAAGAAAATCAAATCTCATGATTTGACTTGTCACATTAAAAGATTTAATTGGACCCACTGGCTTTTGGAGCGCTGCTCCTTCGTCAGGTAGTTGTAGAGTACACGATTGTGAAACAGAATTGTAAGAATCATGTACCCCACTACTACCTGAAAGCTAGTGTGTCCAATTAAACCTGTTGGACTATAACCTGGTGTTGTGTGATTTTTAACTTTGTACACCCCAGTCCAACACAGGCATCTCCAAATCACATTAGAAGAATAATACCATCAGTCGTAGGGTCCGACGTTCAGGTTGGTTGGGAATGTTCAAGTTGGTTGGGAGTCAAAGCTACACAAAGACTCAGGTGACTGAGCTGGGTGATCAGCCATGATCATACTGAACGGCAGACCATATTCGAAGGGTTGAATGGCCTACTCCTACTCCTATTCTCTAGCTTTGAGGAGAAAGTGAGGTCTGCAGATGCTGGAGATCAGAGCTGGAAATGTGTTGCTGGAAAAGCGCAGCAGGTCAGGCAGCATCCAGGGAACAGGAGAATCGACGTTTCGGGCATAAGCCCTTCTTCAGGAATGGGGAAAGAAATGAGCCTGCTGGACAAACTTTCCCCATTCCTGAAGAAGGGCTTATGCCCGAAACGTCGATTCTCCTGTTCCCTGGATGCTGCCTGACCTGCTGCGCTTTTCCAGCAACACATTTCCAGCTATTCTCTAGCTTTGTCTATTTCAGGATGGTCAGAGGGAGCTTCTCTCATGTTAAACCACAGGGATAGTTCCACACTTGTTACCAGTGCATCAGTTTAAACATTACACACAGGATGCAATGATACACGCTGACTCTGCATACCCTAGTGTTGGAAGTGATACAGTTAATATTGACTCCTTGTTGATTGAATTTTTAATAAAGCCTGCATTAACTGATAATGAAAATAGTTTGTCATGAATAATTTGCATCAAGTGTTTAATTTAAAATTAAATTTGAAGCAATTTTAAATTACTTAATATCATTTAAAAATAGCAAACCTAATTCATGTAATTAAACCTAAATATTTTAATGAGACTAAAAATATGATAAATGCAAAACATTTGCAGATGCTTTAATGTGTGTAGCAATGTGCTGGGTTGAATACAAGGTTCACCGATAGTTACATGTTCTTACAAAGCTGGAACGGTGCTGATCAGGATCATGGGGCCCAGCGCCTGGGGGATGCATTTGTACTGAAGCCTCTGATTACACAGTGTGGTCACTCAGACAGTGAGGGAGGGAGTGAGTGTGTGTGTGAGAGAGATTGAGAGAATGTGTGCGTGCGTGTGTGTATGAGAGAGAGAAAAGGTGTGAGTGAGAGAGAGAATGTGTGTGTGTGTGCATGTAAACAGCATTGTTCTCAGGAAAACAATGTTAATTCAGAGACCTGAATAGTGATTCCATTCCCTAAGTGTGATCCAATCACTCATATCCTCAGGGAGTGTAGCCTGTATTGTTCCTCTCTGCTACACTAGCCTCATAACTCATTCACTCAGTAGTACTCCCTGGTAACCCCTGCATATTTTGAAAGCTTTAGAATTCTAAATGAGTTCCTGTTCAGCTTTTTGTGAATGTTTAATTGTATTGTCATTCATTTGCGTTCTCAGTGTGTTCTCTCCCCTCCCAATGTGGAGGCTCTCTCAGTGAAAGTATTTCCCAGTCTGAATGAGCCCTCAGGACAGCCACTCACAACCCCAGCTGCATGCAACAAGTGTTCTGAAAGGGTTAAGGAGAGCTCACTGCAAACAGAAAGGAATCTTCCGGGATGACAGTGTCACAAGAGAGAATGGTTCTGTTTGAAATCTGTACTTCAGGGTCCCTCTCCCATTCTATTAGTGACATAACAACAATCGTTGACCAAGCGCAGGGGTCATTCTCTGTCAATGAGTCCACAACACAGTGACACATAAAACACCTAGGGAAAAAAAGACTGCAGATGCTGGAAAACAGATTCTAGATTAGAATGGTGCTGGAAAAGCACAGCAGTTCAGGCAGCATCCGAGGAGCAGGAAAATTGACGTTTCGGGCAAAAGCCCTTCATCAAGAATAGAGGCATAGAGCCTGAAGGGTGGAGAGATAAATGAGAGGAGAGTGGGGTGGGGAGAAAGTAGCATAGAGTACAATAGGTGAGTGGGGGTGGGGATGGAGGTGATAGGTCAGCGAGGAGGGTGGGGAAGGTAGCAAAGAGTACATTGGGTGAATGGGGGTGGGATGAAGGTGATAGGTCAGAGAGGAGGGTGGAGTGGATAGGTGGAAAGGAAGATAGGCAGGTAGGACAGGTCATGGGGATAGTGCTGAGCTGGAAGTTTGGAACTAGGGTGAGGTGGGGGAAGGGGAAATGAGGAAACTGGTGAAGTCCACATTGATGCCCTGGGGTTGAAGTGTTCCGAGGCGGAAGATGAGGCGTTCTTCCTCCAGGCGTCGGGTGGTGAGGGAGCGGTGGTGAAGGAGGCCCAGGACCTCCATGTCCTCAGCTGAGTGGGAGGGGGAGTTGAAATGTTGGGACACAGGGCAGTGTGGCACCTGTTCATGAAGAGATTTGGAATTCCAAGGCACAAAATAACTTGAGGCAAAGCCATGGATGCATTCTCCTTGCATAATCACCGCCCTCACCAGCCAGCTGACTGGTTAGTAATAGCTATTGACAGCACAGAATGAGGCCATCCCAATGGAGCAGTCCAGCCAGTCCCTCTTCCCCGCTTGACCATTGCAGCTCTCCAGACTTATTTTCTTTGCAGGCCCATTAGTTTCTGATTGCAGGGTCCTAATGATCAGAACGTTCCATGGCACTGACTGGTATTGTTAGTTTGAAAGACTGTGACAGAACAAAGAAGAGCAAAAGATCTATTTTGGTGCCATTCTTACAGAGATCGTGACTCAACGAGAATTCTGAATTGAAGGAGCTCCATGTTTCATCTTTTATTTGCATCATCAAATTTAAGAGTTTGCTTACAGCCAGTGAAGGTGTATTTATAAATGAGAACGCTTTTAACAATAGCTGTAGATTTCATGCACTAACTCATTTGTGTTGACGGCAGCAGGAAGCCATGGTTCAGATGGTGTGTTTATAGGAGTAGTATCATTAGTTTAACACTGACCCAGGCTAGTAAAAAGGCTGTGCCATGCCTATTAATCTCATTGTTTATGACCATCATTTACCAACACAGGACCTAGCAGAGTGGCACTTCAAGCTGTGTTCCTGGTGCAAATTGCTGAACTGTTACTAGTGGATTCTTGCTCATTTGTTTTCCTGATATTAGAATGCTAAGATTGGAAATTCAAACTCAGAAAGTTATAGTCTGTGAACAAAACAAAATTGGATCTCCAAAATAAAATGCTGGAAACCTGAAACAAAAACAGAAATTGCAGGAGAAACTCGGTGGCATCTGTGGAGAGAAAGCAGAGTTTATGTTTTGAGTCCAGTGACATTTCTTCAGGTTACAGCTTTCTTCAGGGTTCTTAACAGGGGTCACTGGACTCAAAACATTAAATGCTTTCTTTCCACAGATGCTGCTGAGTTTCTCCAGCAATTTCTGTTTTTGAAACTGTACCTTATTTAGTTAACACCACTAAAGGGCTTTTTGCACATGGACCGAGTTTTTAATAATTCACACTACACCCCAGCAAGAATAAATTGGAAGGGTGCAGCCCTGATTGACCAGAGTATTATCCAGCTTGAGGGATTTAAATTCCAAGGATAGATTTCACAAAGTGGACACATATTCCCCTGAGTATAAGAGATGAAAAGGTGATCATAGTTGTCCACATTGGCAGGAAGAATGAGAAAGCAGATATTACTGCAGTGTTGAATGACTGTAGAATTCCACGGTGCAGAGGGATCGAGATGGTTTTGTACACGAGTCACAAAACGTTCGTATGTGAGTACAGCAAGTAATCAGGAAAGATTATGGGTTGTTAACCTTTATTAGGAGAGGAATTGAATATAAAAGTAAGGATCATATGCTGCAGTTATATAAGGGATTGTGAGACCACATCTCAAATACTGTGTGCAGGTTTTGGTCTAGCTATTTAAGGAAGGATGAGAATGTGTTGGAGGTGATTCAGAGGAGATTTCCTAGACTGATCCCTGAAATGAGTGGGTTGTTGATGAGGAAAGGTTGAACAGACTGAGCTTGTGTCCAATCGAGTTTCGAAGAGTGAGGGTGAGTTGATTTTTGTTATTCCCTCGTGAGAGCTGGGCATTGCCGGCTGGCCCAGCATTTATTGCCTGTCCCTAGTTGTCCCTAGGTGAGCTGCCTTCTTGAGCCTCTGCAGTCCCTGTGCTGTGCATTAACCCACAATGTCTCTCGGGAGAGAATTCCAGGATTTTCTCCAAGTCAGGATGGTGAGTGGCTTGGTGGGGAACTTGCAGATCATGGTGTTCCCATGTATCTGCTGCCCTTGTCCTTCTAGATGGAAGTGGTCATGACTTTGGAAGGTGCTATCTGAGGATCTCTGGTGAATTTCTGCTTAGCAGGTTATTGCTAAGCAGCCCACTTAAGTAGCTCCACATCCACAAACATCCCCTCCCTCCACCACCAGTGCTCAGTAGCAGCAGTGTGTACTATCTATAAGATGCAGGTTATTGCTAAGCAGCCCACTTAAGTAGCTCCACATCCACAAACATCCCCTCCCTCCACCACCAGTGCTCAGTAGCAGCAGTGTGTACTATCTATAAGATGCACAGCAGAAATTCACCAGAGATTCTCAAACAGCACCTTCCAAAGTCATGACCACTTCCATCTAGAAGTACAAGGGCAGCAGATACATGGGAACACAATGACCCACAAGTTCCCCTTCAAGTCACTCACCATTCTCACTTGGAAATATATCGCTGTTCCTTCAGTATCGCTGGGTCAAAATCCTGGAATTCTCTCCCTGGAGACATTATGGGTTAATGCACAGCACAGGGACTGCAGAGGCTCAAAAGGTTCAAAGGTTTACTTTTATATTCAATTAATCTCCTAATAAAGGTTAACAACCCGTAACCCTTCCTGATTACGTGCTAATAGCCCTGTTGATGACCCCTTCCATCACTTTACTGATGTTGGAGTGTAGACTGATGGGGTGGTAATTGGCCGGGTTGGATTTGTCCTGCTTTTTGTGTACAGGACCTACCTGGGCAATTTTCCACATTGTCGGGTAGATGCCAGTGTTGGAACTGTACTGGAACAGCTTGGCTAGGGGAGCAGTAAGTTCTGGAGCACAAGTCTCCAGAAGCATTGTCAGAATGTTGCCAGGGTCTTTAACCTTTGCAATATCCGATGTCACCAACCATTTCTTGATATCAGATCGAGTGAATGATGGCTCTTCCATCATTGATGTGCTGGGCGCTTCCATCATTGATGTGCTGGGCCCTTCCATCATTGATGTGCTGGGCGCTTCCATCATTGATGTGCTGGGCTCTTCCATCATTGATGTGCTGGGCGCTTCCATCATTGATGTGCTGGGCTCTTCCATCATTGATGTGCTGGGCCCTTCCATCATTGATGTGCTGGGCCCTTCCATCATTGATGTGCTGGGCTCTTCCATCATTGATGTGCTGGGCGCTTCCATCATTGATGTGCTGGGCCCTTCCATCATTGATGTGCTGGGCCCTTCCATCATTGATGTGCTGGGCGCTTCCATCATTGATGTGCTGGGCTCTTCCATCGTTGATGTGCTGGGCTTCTCCATCATTGATGTGCTGGGCCCTTCCATCATTGATGTGCTGGGCGCTTCCATCATTGATGTGCTGGACCCTTCCATCATTGATGTGCTGGACCCTTCCATCATTGATGTGCTGGGCCCTTCCATCATTGATGTGCTGGGCCCTTCCATCATTGATGTGCTGGGCTCTTCCATCATTGATGTGCTGGGCCCTTCCATCATTGATGTGCTGGGCCCTTCCATCATTGATGTGCTGGGCCCTTCCATCATTGATGTGCTGGGCTCTTCCATCATTGATGTGCTGGGCCCTTCCATCATTGATGTGCTGGGCTCTTCCATCATTGATGTGCTGGGCCCTTCCATCATTGATGTGCTGGGCTCTTCCATCATTGATGTGCTGGGCCCTTCCATCATTGATGTGCTGGGCCCTTCCATCATTGATGTGCTGGGCCCTTCCATCATTGATGTGCTGGACCCTTCCATCATTGATGTGCTGGGCCCTTCCATCATTGATGTGCTGGGCCCTTCCATCATTGATGTGCTGGGCCCTTCCATCATTGATGTGCTGGGCCCTTCCATCATTGATGTGCTGGGCCCTTCCATCATTGATGTGCTGGACCCTTCCATCCTTGATGTGCTGGGCCCTTCCATCATTGATGTGCTGGGCTCTTCCATCATTGATGTGCTGGGCCCTTCCATCATTGATGTGCTGGGCCCTTCCATCATTGATGTGCTGGGATTCTCCATCATTGATGTGCTGGGCTCTTCCATCATTGATGTGCTGGGCTTCTCCATCATTGATGTGCTGGGCCCTTCCATCATTGATGTGCTGGGCCCTTCCATCATTGATGTGCTGGGCCCTTCCATCATTGATGTGCTGGGCCCTTCCATCATTGATGTGCTGGGCTTCTCCATCATTGATGTGCTGGGCCCTTGCATCACTGATGTGCTGGGCTTCTCCATCATTGCAGATGGTGATATTTGTGGAGCCTCCTCCTCCAGTAAGTTGTTTCATTGTCCATCACCATTCATGATTGGATATGGCAGGATTGCAGAGCTTAGATCTGATCCTTGGCTGTTGGATCATTTAGCTCTATCTATCACTTGATGTGTATGTTGCATGGTAAGTTCCGAACATTGAAACCTTGGTTTTCAGCATGCCTGGTGCAGCTTGATCAGTAGTGATGATTCTGATGAAGGGCTTATGCCCGAAATGTCGACTCTCCTGCTCCTCGGACACTGCCTGACCTGCTGTGCTTTTTCAGCACCACACTCTCACCTGCTGATTCTGAGCCACTCTTTGTAGTGGACATTCAAATCCCCCACCTGGAGTACATTCCATATTCCCTTGCCATCTTCAGTACTTCCTCTAAGTGTTGTTCAACACGGAGAACGGTACATGGTGATCAGCAGAAGGCTCTTTGCCATGTTTGACCTGAGGCTATGAAACTTCATTGTGTCCAGAGTCAATGTTGATGACTCCCAGAGCAACTCTCTCCCAACTGTATCCCACTGTGCCATCACCTTTGCTGGGTCTGTCCTGCTGGTGAGACAGGACATGCTTAGGTATGGTAATGGTAGTGTCTGGGGCATTGTCAATAAGGTATGATACCATGAGTATGCTAATGTCAGGCTATTGCTTTGACTAGTCTGTAAGACAGCTCTCCCAATTTTGGCACTGACACCCAGATGTTAGTGAGGGGGACTTTGCAGGGTCGACAGGGCTGTATCTGCTGTTGTCTTTTCCCGTGCCAAGGTTTATGCCAGATCGGTTTCATTTCTTTGTTGAGACTTTGTAGCAGTTGGTATAATTGGCTTGATAGGCCATTTCAGAGGGCAATTGAGAGTCAACCACATTGTTGTGGGTGTGCAGTCACATGTAGGTCATACCAGGTAAGGATGGCAGATTCCTTCCCTAAATGACTAGATGAGTTTTTCTGACAATCTATAATGGTTTCATGGTCATCGGTAAATTCTTAATTCTAATGTTTTTGATTGAATTCAAATTCTACCATCTCCCATGGCATGATTTGAACCCAGGTCTGTAGAAATTGAGCTGAGTTTCTGGTTAATAGTCGAGCGGTAAGGTCACTAGAATATTGAAGTTTATAAGGTTCTGAATGGTCTTGACAAGGACATGGAAAGGATGCTTCCTATTGGGGGTGAGTCCAGAACCGAGGGGCATGGTTTTAAAATGAGGGGCACCCTTTTAGGGCAGATGTGAGGAGAAACATTTTCACTCAGAGGGTTGTGTGACGTTGGACCTCTCTGCCTCAGAAGGTGGTAGAGGTGGGAAGACAGATTCATGTTAGACAGGGAATCGAGGGTTATCAGGGATAGATAAGAATATCTAAACTGAGAGAGATCAGCCATGAGCAGGCTCAAGGGGCTGAATGGTCAACAGCTGCTTCCATTTTGTATGTTCATATGGATCTGATTGAGGGTTTGAGAGATTTGAGAGAGAGAGAGTATTTCTGCTCATCAGGAAGTCAACTCTAAGGAGAAATAACGTTAGAGCTTGGCCGATCAACATAAAAGTCAGGAACAATCTTTTTCCACAAACAAGGTAGTATCAATCTGGAATTCTGTCTTCAAAAAGACACCAGGTGCTGGTCTCAGTTGGAATTTTTAGGACTGAGATTAATAAATGTTTGTTCTGTTAGGTCATAGAATGAGAGCAGGATTTGAACTGAGGTGAATTACAAAGCAGAGGTTAAAAAGTCTAATTCACTTCCATTCTGAATGCTGTCAGGAAACACACGATGCCCAGTTATATTCCAACAGATTTATTTGAAACTGGTATCGTGTGATTTTTGACTTTGTCCACCCCAGTCCAACACCAGCATTTTCATGTCTATTCTAATGGAATTTAAACAAGTTAATAACTTTATTAAAATAGGGCAGAGAAATGTTGTGTATTGCTTTGAGAAGCTGATCTGCACCCAAAGGGTGGGTAATCAGTTACAGGGGATCCTGAGGAAAGCAAATTCAGAGTGTCCCCAGACGAGAGGAGACTGAGTTCATTTAACGTGCCTTTGTACTGCGCCACTCCACAAAACACTGGCACATCTTCACAAAGCCTGAGTTGAATGATCCAGGTCTCCTCATGCGACCTGTTAAAGCTGAGATTTGGATCTCATCAAGTGAAGAATTATTGTCCCTTCTCCCTGAGGTGGTAGGGACCTGGGTATTTGGAGTCTGCATTCTCACCCAGTGGCACCTCGCAGCCCAGTCTCCTGGCCAGCGAATTCTGTGTTTTATTGTTGGACCAACTGGAAAGCAGCAGGAAGACAATTTCCTACAATGATACAGCTTAGTCCAACAAGGAGCACTCTGCTGTGAAATGAGAACTGGGTAGATCGCGTCTGGATAGGTGACATGGTATGTCTGAGTTTCTATATAGGGCAGGTTGCGGAGATTTGTCAGAGCTCCTCTGTCAGAGTCCTGCAGAAATAATGTTCTCAGCAAAGCTCACAGTTGTCTCCCTCGAGTTTTTTTTGTTCGTTTTGATGCCTGTAAGATCCCGCTGTCTGCATGACAGAATATCGTGACTCAGCTCCTCATGAATTGTCTGACGTGAATGATTTTTGTGGCAAATTGCAGTTTATGTTTAGAAAGTGTGGGAGGTGTGAATATGAATCTATGTGGGGGTATATCCTGTCAGCAATTGTGCTGTAATAAAGATCAATTGACTCAGAGGAGATGTTATTAGTATCACAGGCTTTGAGAATGGGCAGTGCAGGACCCAGAATATTGAAGTCCTGGAGAGTCAAGCCTGAAAGGAATTCCAGAGTCTTGGAATGTAAGGTCACTTCGTCAACATGAAGAATTGTTTCAGGTTGAGCTGAATCTCACTTTACTTTGGCTAATTCTGAGTTGCATCAAGATTTTTGGAGGGATTCTCGCTCCAAATTGTGTTCCCTCATGGAATCTTATCAAACTCACCTCATTAACTACTGCCCTACCTCTGACATCTCTCACATCCAATCCAGGTCCATTTTACCACATGGCATTCCTGGAAGAGCTCACCATTCCTGGGATATCCCAGAATTCACCACCATCGCTTGTGTCTGTGCCATCACTAAAACCTTGTTGTACTCCTGGACATTTGCTGTCAGTCCAGAGGGGCCTTGCACGTTCCCTGACGTTTTCCCCACACACATAGACAGGGGGCAAGTCGGTGTCTGCTTTGTGGGCAGGAACCTGGACAGGGTGGTACAGAGGGGGAGTCAGTCTCTTCCCCCAGGACCAGCAGTGGAGGCCATGACACCCGACCCTGCCCAGCCTGCTCTGAAGTTACCTCACCCTCCCGGGTCAGTGCAGTCTCAGCCCTCTGGAGGAATGCCCAGCGGTGTGGGAAGGAGGTCAGTGACCTTCTCCACTCCATCTGGGTAAGTGTCTCCAACTTCTCCCAATACCTCATCCTCGCTCTGTCTCTGCTACTGCACCCACCTCCCAGCAAGGCTCCTACTCTCCCACTCTCACTATACAATGGCCTCATGGTACTATCACTGAACTATCAGGAGATACGGACAATGTTCCGGAGACCTCAGTTCAAATGCTGGCAAGGCAGATGGTGGAATTTGAATTTCGTAAGTTTCCAGGATAAAGACTCTGATGATGACGATGAAATGATTGTTAATTCTCAGGAGGAACCAATCTGGATTGTGATCAGGGTGGAAATTGAACAGTTGTTTCAAAATAATTTTCTTGTATATTAATTGTTTTAGACATTTGAGAAATGGAATAAGCTGATAACTAAATGGCAGTCTGACTTTTCCTGAACTTTGTGGGAGTTTAACAATGACACAATATTGCTGCGAGGATTGATTGGATACGCCTGTCTTTCTTTCTAACTCTGTCTCAAACAAACAGCTCTCCCTCATACTGGACCTTCGGAGACCAATTCGGAACAAGGACGTGGGGTACCAGCTACAGTGTCAGAAAATCACAGAGAGAATGTGACAGAAAATTACACACAGCCAAGCAGTCTTCACTCTTCCAAAACATTCAGACCATAAAGAAAGAGTCTTAAAGTTTAGCAAATCACAGGGAATTTACAAAATCACTTAATGTATAATAAAATTATTTTGAAATGACTGATTATTTCCCATTCTTACCATGATTCATTTGAATATTTTATAACAATGGGGCTCACTACCGTAAGATGCAATTGAGGCAGGTAATAAAGAGGGGTTCATGTGGATATTGGTCACTGATATATTCAAGATAGGAATAGACAGATACATCGCAGGGCTTCGATGCGGTGAGTGGGAGGTGTATCATGGATGACAAACACCAAGGTCACAGTGTTCAGCTCAGTGGCCCATTTCTATACAGCAAATGCTTTGCAATCAGCAGCAGATGCGACTGTCTATCTCGAGGTACCAGATGTTGCATCGTTTTGAAATCCAGGAACCAGGATTATGTGTTAACGCAGAGAGAATGTGCAGTTCTATTGTAATCATCATGTCTCCACATGTCTAAATGTGCTTTACAATCAATGAATTAGTTTTGGCGTGCAGTGAGGTATTAACAGTTGGACTATCCGTGTTATATACAGCAAGATCACAGAGCATTGATACAAAGCAGATTGTCAATGTTTGATGCTGTTCACGAATGTGCAGAAAAGTAAAGGCCAGTGCATTCAAACCAGTGACATCCGCTTGCTCCAGGTGACAATGTTTTCGTCCAATGATAATCTGAAACACCCCTGACAGTACAGCATTACTTCAGCACTGACCCTCCCACAGTGCAGCACTCCCTCAGCACTGACGCTCCCACAGTGCGGCACTCCCTCAGCACTGACCCTCCCACAGTGCAGCACTCCCTCAGCACTGACCCTCCCACAGTGCGGCACTCCCTCAGCACTGACCCTCCCACAGTGATGCACTCCCTCAGCACTGACCCTCCCACAGTGCGGCACTCCCTCAGCACTGACCCTCCCACAGTGCGGCACTCCCTCAGCACTGACCCTCCCACAGTGATGCACTCCCTCAGCACTGACCCTCCCACAGTGCAGCACTCCCTCAGCACTGACCCTCCCACAGTGCAGCACTCCCTCAGCACTGACCCTCCCACAGTGCGGCACTCCCTCAGCACTGACCCTCCCACAGTGATGCACTCCCTCAGCACTGACCCTCCCACAGTGCGGCACTCCCTCAGCACTGACCCTCTGACAGTACAGTATTACTTCAGCACTGACCCTCCGACAGTGCGGCAGTCCCTCAGCACTGACCCTCCGACAGTACAGTATTACTTCAGCACTGACCCTCCCACAGTGCAGCACTCCCTCGGCACTGACCCTCCCACAGTGTGGCACTCCCTCAGCACTGACCCTCTGACAGTGCGGCACTCCCTCAGCACTGACCCTCCCACAGTGCGGCACTCCCTCAGCACTGACCCTCCCACAGTGCGGCACTCCCTCAGCACTGACCCTCCCACAGTGCAGCACTCCCTCGGCACTGACCCTCCCACAGTGCGGCACTCCCTCAGCACTGACCCTCCCACAGTGCAGCACTCTCTCGGCACTGACTCTCCCACAGTGTGGCACTCCCTCAGCACTGACCCTCCGACAGTGCGGCACTCTCTCAGCACTGACCCTCCGACAGTGCAGCACTCCCTCGGCACTGACCCTCCCACAGTGTGGCACTCCCTCAGCACTGACCCTCCGACAGTGCAGCACTCCCTCGGCACTGACCCTCCGAAAGTGCGGCACTCCCTCGGCACTGACCCTCCGACAATGCGGCACTCCCTCGGCACTGACCCTCCGAGAGTGCAGCACTCCCTCCGACAGTGTGGCACTCCCTCAGCACTGACCCTCCGACAGTGTGGGCACTCCCTCAGCGCTGACCCTCCGTCAGTGCAACGCTGCCTCAGCACTGACCTTCCGACAGTGCGGTACTCCCTCAGCACTGACTCAGCGACAGCGCAGCACTCCCTCAGCACTGACCCTCCAACAGTGCCCACTCCCTCAGCACTGATCCTCCAACAGTGCAGTACCCCCTCAGCACTGACCCTCTGATGTAGGAATCACATCAGCTGCTTTCTTGAAAACGGCAGTATTCTCTTTGCTGCTCGAATGTAAGAATTGTGTGATTGTGCCCTCTGGCATCTCTTCCTTTCTTCCTCTTGAGTTTCCTGCCCAAAGGCAGCTCTGACCCACAGTGCAATGATCTCCACCGTGGGCCTTTTCTGATCTCATTCCTGCTGTCTGTTTACTTTGTGCCTAAACACAGAGAGAGCACATCCTCCACATGCCTGGTGCTGTGTCAGTGGAAGTATCTTGAATGTGTTTCCTTAGTAACTGTGCATTCTATTAAGATAGCTTTTCACAGTGTTCAGAACTTGGCTGCTCATTGTGAATCCTATTTTAGATTTTATTTTATGAAGAAGAGTTCTATTTATGGGAAAGCCTTGTGACTCGTTAAATAAAGCATTAAGCTGTTTGCAAATTGTTATTCCAGTCGTGAATATCAGATGCCTGTGAATAATGACAGGTTGGGTTTTTTTTAAATCCAGCATTCTATGAAAAATTTAATAAGAATCAATTCTTTACAAATTTTTCAAAAAGAAAATCACCAACCAATGTGGTCTTAAACCCATGACCCTGGCATTTCTTCTGCATTTATGTATCCACCAGCTGAACAAGCAAGGCTACAATTAGGTTCTAATTTGTTTCCTTCCTTAAGGGTTGGGAGGTCACGTTGTGGCTGTACAGGACATTGGTTCGGCCACTGTTGGAATATTGCAAGCAATTCTGGTCTCCTTCCTATCGGAAACATGTTGTAAAACTTGAAAGGGTTCAAAAAAGATTTACAAGGATGTTGCCAGGGTTGGAGGGTTTGAGCTACAGGGAGAAGCCGAACAGGCTGGGGCTGTTTTCCCTGGAGCGTCGGAGGGTGAGGGGTGACCTTATAGAAGTTTATAAAATCATGAAGGGCATGGATAGGATAAATAGCCTAGGTCTTTTCCTGGCGTGGGAGAGTCCAGAACTAGAGGGCATAGGTTTAGGGTGAGAGGAAAAGATTTTGAAGGGACCTTAAGTTGAGTGGGGAACTTGCAGGTGATGCTATTCCCAATGTATCTGCTGCCTTGGATTTTGAGATGGAACTGGTCGTGGATTTGGAAAATGCTCTCAGAAGAGCCTTGGTGAACTTTTGCAGTGCATCTTGTAGATGATGCACACTGCTGCTACTGAGCGTCAGTGGTGGAGGGAGTGGATGTTTGTAGTTGTGGTGTCAGTCCAGCGGACTGCTTTGTCCTGGCTGGTGTCGAGCTTCTTGAGTGTTGTTGGAGCTGCCCCCATCCAGACAGGTAGGGAGTGTTCCATCACACTCCTGAATTGTGCCTTGAAAATGGAGAACAAGCTTAGGGGAGTCAGGAAGTGAGTTACTCGCCTGGTCTCTGACCTGTTGTTGTAGCCACAGTATTCACATGGCTGGTCTCGTTCGGTTCCTGGTCAACAGTAACCTCCAGGGTGATGACCTGGAGGATTCAATTACACCATTAAATGTCAGGGCTTCAGTAACTGGACTCTCTCTTGTTCCCCTCATGTTTGACTCCCTTGCCAATCAAAACTTTGTCCAAGTTTAGAATATAATCAATGACTAAATCTCCTTAGTTCTCTGGGGAGGAGAATTTAAGCACTAACTTTCTGAGAGAAGAGATTCTTTATAATATTCCTCATTAATGTGAAATATTTAACTTTGAATCCTAGTTCTTGATTCCACAACCAGAGGAGGCATCCCTTCAGCATCCATCCTGTCAAGTCCTCTCAGAAACCTCTTTGCTTCAGTAAGATCATCCTCATTTTTTCTAAACTCCAACGTAACTGATCTGAGCAAAATGTTTCCATTTAACGGTGCTGGAAGATGAATTGCATTTCACTGGAAATTTTCCTGTCAACTCAAAGGAAGCAGGGTTTCTGTATATCTTGAGTAGGCATGCAGTTTCTTTTTTATATCTCATCTGTAGCATCTAAACCTGGCTTAAAATCAGCTTTTCTAGATGTCTGAAAATGTTACTCAATTTGACTTGGAGGTACCTGTGTTGGATTGGGGTGTATAAAGTTAAAACTCACACAACACCAGGTTATAGTCCAACAGGTTTATGTGGAAGTACCAGTTTTCAGAGCATTGCACAGCCAACTGATGAAGGAGCAGCTCTGAAAGCTGGTGCTTCCACATAAACCTGTTGGACTTTAACCTGGGGTTGTTCGATTTTTCACCTTACTCAATTTGGTTCCCTTCACTTCTAATGGCAGATGTGATGTAGGCAAAAACAGCAACTAGCAACTGTGAGGTGAAGCAGTCATTTCATTTGATGCTCAGGACATTAGGAGAACTCTTTGGTGTTCTCCCAAAAAGCATTCTGGATTCTTCATAGCGAGAGGACTCAAGTACAGGAGCAGGAATGTCTTGTTGCAATTGTACAGGGGCTTGGTGAGACCACACCCTGGAGTATCATGTGCAATTGTAGTCTCCTCACCTGAAGGAGGATGTTCTGTTCTGGTGATGGAGGGAGTGCAGTGAAGGTATTTCAGGCTGATTCCTGAGCTGGTTGACCTGACACGTGAATAGGAGCTTGTTTGGTTCGGACTGGAGTTTAGAACAATGCTTCAGGAAGCTCATAGAAGTTTTAAAAATTCTAACAGGACTAGACAGGGTGGATGCAGGAAGGATGTTCCCAATATGGGGGGAGTCCGGAAACAGGGGTCACAGACTAAGGATAGGGGGAGGGGCGTGGGGAAGCATTTAGGACTCGACTGAGGAGAATTGTCTTCACCCAGAGAGTGGAGAGTCTGTGGAATTCAGTTGAGGCCAAAATATTGAATGTCCCCAAGAAGGAGTTAGAAGGAGTTATAGTTCTCAGGCTAAAGGGATCAAAGGATATAGAGAGAAAGCAGAAGAGTGAATTGAGTTGAATAGTCAGCCATGATCATACTGAATGGTGCAACAAACTCAAGGTCCTAAATGGCCTACTCCTGCTCCTAGTTTCTTTGTTTCTACCAACAGAGGCCACGGGAACAGCCAGGGCTTAGAGTTCACATATCGTCTGAGAACAACACCATTGATGATTTGTCAGCGCTGACCTTGAGCACGAGACTTGTACTAGAGCCTCGTGCTAACTTACTGATTCAGTGATACACATTCCAGTGACTGAACCAATGAAACCATTTCCAGAATACACAAACAGTGTAAGGTACAGCAGAAATAAAACCACAAATACCACCTTCCAGGATCGGGCACTATCAAACTATTGCAAAACAAAATGGAGAAAAAGCAGAAATAAACTGCTGTCAGTATTTAGTACATGGGCTCTGATGTTTCATTTCTCAGTTATGAAAATATTTCCCTTATTTCTTTCAGCAAAGGTAATTTATATTTTGATTCCAGAGGGAATGATGGAGGTGGTTGAGGGGGGGGGGGTGGTTAGTGAGGAAGGTCTGATTCATCATTTGAAGTTGCTCCGTACTCCTGCCCATCATTGCTGGTATTTATAGCAGGGAGTCTGTATCCATAAGGGCATTGCAAAATATAAGCACATAGCTGACAAACTGAAAGGAAGGCAGGAGCTGTGAGATGTAGCTGGCTGTGTCACCAGGGTGGTGTGAGTCTGTGAACTACATGATTCATGCTCCCCCCATGCAGTTGGGAAGGTGAAGAAATGCAAACATGAATCAGCCGCTTTTCCAGCTGTAGACGTCTGTTGTTTGTAACGTTTCAAACTGAAAGAGGTCAATGATCGTACTTGAGTTTGTATACATCCCTGATCTCTTGCCTTATCTTTGGCAAAGGATTAAGAGTTAGAAACACTGGATATTCCAAAATGGCTGCTTCCACCTTGGAGTTTCCGCTAACTGAGAAGGCTCTGCAGCATCCTGCTGATTTTTGATGGCCAGCTGTTTGATTTGCAACAGCCTTCATTGGATCATGTAGCCAGTCCCCTGGTTTACTGTTAGTTAGTCAGCTGGAGGTGCAACTGATACCATTGTGCTGATTGTAACATTCCTCAATCAATAGCCACCAGCATGGTTCCAGGAATAAGAAATTTCAGGAATGAGGACAGATTGAGGAACTTGATACTGTTCCCCATTGGAGAGAAAGAAGGCTGGGAGGAGATTTGCTTAAGGTTTTCAAAACTATGAATGCGCTGCACAGAGTAGAGAGGGAGAAACTGTTCCCACTGACAAAAAGACCAAGAACAAAAGGAAATAGATTTAAAGCGATGAGCTAAAGAAGCAAGGGTCATAAGACCATAGATATAAGAGCAGAATTACGCTGTTCGGCCCATCAAGATTGCTCTGCCATTCAATCATGGCTGATGTGTCTCTCATTCCTGATGAAGAGCTTATGCCCGAGATGTTGAATCTCCTGCTCCCCGGATGCTGCCTGACCTACTGTGCTTTTCCAGCGCCACATTCTCGACTCTGATCTTCAGCATCTGCAGTCTTCACTGTCTCCTGATATATTTCTCAACTCCATTCCCCTGCTTTCTCCCTGCAATCCTTGATCCTCTTACTAATCAAGAATCTATCTATCTCCATCTTAAATACACTCAGTGACTTGGCCCCCACAGCCCTCTGTGGCAATATGTTCCACAGATTTACCAATCTCTGGCTGAAGAAGTTTTTCCTCATCTCAGTTCAGTCTGAGGCTGGAGCCTTGGGTCAGAGTCTCTCCTACTCTGTCCAGGCATCTCAGTATTCTGTGAGTTTCAATGAGACTCACCCGCACTCCATGTTTTCCAGCAGGACAATCAAGCAGACAAAGGATTGTCTTCATCCAAGATTTCCCCTGTGTCCTTTGTCTAGTGATTTGTGAGGGAGAGATTTATATTTTCAATGCATTAGGATCATTGTTGTAACCCTCCTGTAGACACCCCCCAACATCAGCACATTCTTCTTTAGATGCAGGACCCAAAACTGCCCAATGTTCCAAATGTATAGAACATAGAACATAGAAAAAATACAGTGCAGTACAGGCCCTTCGGCCCTCGATGTTGCGCCGATCCAAGCCCACCTAACCTACACTAGCCCACTATCCTCCATATGCCTATCCAATGCCCGCTTAAATGCCCATAATGAGGGAGAGTCCACCACTGCTACTGGCAGGGCATTCCATGAACTCACGACTCGCTGAGTAAAGAACCTACCCCTAACATCTGTCCTATACCTACCCCCCCTTAATTTAAAGCTATGCCCCCTCGTAATAGCTGACTCCATACGTGGAAAAAGGTTCTCATGGTCAACCCTATCTAAACCCCTAATCATCTTGTACACCTCTATCAAGTCACCCCTAAACCTTCTTTTCTCCAATGAAAACAGGCCCAAGTGCCTCAGCCTTTCCTCATACGATCTTCCTACCATACCAGACAACATCCTGGTAAACCTCCTCTGCACCCGTTCCAGTGCCTCCACATCCTTCCTATAGTATGGCGACCAAAACTGAACACAATACTCCCGATGCGGCCGGAGTCTTAAACAACTGCAACATGACCACAGGGCTCCGGAACTCAATTCCTCTACCAATAAAAGCCAGTACGCTATATGCCTTCTTCACAGCACTATTTACCTGGGTGGCAACTTTCAGAGATCTGTGTACATGGACACCAAGATCCCTCTGCTCATCCACACTACCAAGTATCCGACCATTAGCCCAGTACCCCGTCTTTTTGTTACTCTTACCAAAGTAAATCACCTCACACTTACTTACATTGAACTCCATTTGCCACCTTTCTGCCCAGCTCTGCAACTTATCTATATCCCACTGTAACCTGACACATCCTTCCTCACTGTCAACAACTCCACCGACTTTCGTATCATCCGCAAACTTGCTCACCCAACCTTCTAGCCCCTCCTCCAGGTCATTTATAAAAATGACAAACAGCAATGGTCCCAAAACAGATCCTTGCGGAACACCGCTAGTAACTGCACTCCAAGATGAACCTTTACCATCAACTACTACCCTCTGTCTTCTTCCAGCCAGCCAATTCCTAATCCAAACCTCCAACTCACCCTCAATGCCATACCTCCGTATTGTTTGCAGTAGCCTACCATGGGGAACCTTATCAAACGCCTTACTAAAATCCATATACACCACATCTACTGCTTTCCCCTCGTCTACCTCCTTAGTCACCTTCTCAAAGAATTCAATAAGGTTTGTGAGCCACGACCTGCCCTTCACAAAACCATGCTAACTATCCTTGATCACATTATTCCAATCCAGATGTTCATAAATCCTATCCCTTACAATTCTCTCTAAGACTTTTCCCACAACAGAAGTGAGACTCACCGGCCTATAGTTACTAGGGTTATCCCTACTCCCCTTCTTGAACAAGGGAACCACATTTGCTATCCTCCAATCTTCTGGCACTACTCCTGTAGACAACGAGGACATAAAAATCAAGGCCAATGGCTCTGCAATCTCCTCCCTTGCTTCCCAGAGAATCCTAGGATAAATGCCATCAGGCCCAGGGGACTTATCTATTTTCACCCTTTCCAGAATTTCCAACACCTCTTCCCTACATACCTCAAAGCCATCCATTCTAATTAATTGTGACTCAATATTCACATTGGCAACAATGTCCTGTTCCTGAGTGAATACTGACGAAAAGTATTCATTCAGTGTCTCCCCAATCTCTTCAGCCTCCACACGCAACTTCCCACTACTATCCTTGACTGGACCTATTCCTACCCTAGTCATTCTTTTATTCCTGACATACCCTTAGAAAGCCTTAGGGTTTTCCCTAATCCTACCAACTAAGGACCTTTCATGTCCCCTCCTTGCTGCTCTTGGCTCTCTCTTCAGGTCCTTCCTGGCTACCTTATAACTCTCAATCGCCCCAATTGAACCTTCATGCCTCATCTTTACATAGGCCACCCTCTTCCATTTAACAAGGGATTCCAATTCCTTATTAAACCACGGCTCCCTCACACGACCCTTTCCTCCCTGCCTGACAGGTACATACTTATGAAGGACACTCAATAGTTGCTCCTTGAACAAGCTCCACATATCAATTACGCCCTTGCCTTGAAGCCTACTTTTCCAAGCCACACATCCTAGGTCGTGCCTCACCGCATCATAATTTCCCTGCCCCCAGCTATAACTCTTGCCCTGCAGTGCACACTTATCCCTCTCCATCACTAGAGTAAAAGCCACCGAATTGTGGTCACTGTCCCCAAAGTGCTCACCTACCTCCAATTCTAACATCTGGCCTGGTTCGTTACCCAGAACCAAATCCAGTATGGCCTCACCTCTTGTTGGCCTGTCTACATATTGTGTCAGGAAACCCTCCTGCACACATTGGACAAACACCGACCCATTTAACGAACTCGAGCTATAGCTTTCCCAGTCAATATCTGGAAAGTTAAAGTCCCCCATAACAACCACCCTATTACTTTCACTCTTCTCTTGAATCATCCTCGCAATCCTTTCTTCTACATCTCTAGGACTATTAGGAGGCCTGTAAAAAACTCCTAACAGGGTGACCTCACCTTTCCTATTCCTAACCTCAGCCCAAACTACCTCAGATGGCGAATCTTCATCCATCGTCCTTTCCACAGCTATAATACTATCTTTGACAAGCAATGCCACACCTCCCCCTCTTTTACCCCCACCTCTGACCCTACTAAAACATTTCAACCCTGGAATCTGCAACAGCCAATCCTGTCCCTGTTCTACCCATGTCTCCGTAATAGCCACAACATCGAAATCCCAGGTACCAACCCACGCTGCAAGTTCACCTACCTTATTTCGTATACTTCTTGCATTGAAGTATACACACTTCAAGCCACTTTCCTGTTTACAGGCACCCTCCTTTGAGATTGATGCCATGTTCCTAACCTCCCTACACTCCAGGTCCTGCACCCTAAAGCTACAGTCTAGGTTCCCATGCCCCTGCAGAGTTAGTTTAAACCCCCCCCCAAGAGCACTAGCAAACCTTCCCCCAAGGATACTGGTGCCCCTCAGGTTCAGGTGCAGACCATCCTGTTTATAGAGGTCCCACCTTCCCCAGAAAGAACCCCAGTTATCCAGATACCGGAATCCCTCCCTCCTGCACCATCTCTGTAGCCACGCATTTAACTGTTCTCTCTCCCTATTCCTCGACTCTCTATCACGTGGCACGGGTAACAAACCAGAGACAACAACTCTGTTCGTTCTAACTCTGAGCTTCCAACCTAGCTCCCTGAAAGCCTGTCTAACATCCTCAGCCCTCCTCCTACCTATGTCATTGGTGCCAATGTGGACCACGACTTCGGGCTGCTCCCCCTCCCCCTTAAGGACCCGGAAAACACGATCAGAGACATCACGTACCCTTGCACCTGGGAGGCAACATACCAAACGTGAGTCTCTCTCGCCCCACAAAACCGCCTATCTGTGCCCCGAACTATTGAGTCTCCAATAACTATTGCTCTGCTCTTCTCCACCCTTCCCTTCTGAGCAACGGGGACAGGCTCCATGCCAGAGGCCTGAAGCCCATTGCTTACCCCTGGTAAGTCCCCCACCCCCCCCCCCTCCCCCCCCCCCCCCACAAGTATCCAAAACGGTATACTTGTTCTTGAGGGGAACGGCCGCAAGGGGTCCCTGCACTGGCTGCTTCCTCCCAGTCCCCCTCACTGTCACCCATCTGCAATCTTTGGAGTTACTACTTCCCTAAAGCTCCAATTTATGGCCCCCTCTGCCTCCCGAATGATCCTAAGTTCATCCAACTCCAGCTCCACTTCCCTAACACGGTCTTGGAGGAGCTGGAGATGGGTGCACTTCCTGCAAGTGTAATCAGCAGGGACGTCCATGGCATCCCTCACCTCAAACATGTTGCAAGAGGAACATTGCACTGCCTTCACTGCCATCCCTCTAAAAGTAACCTTTTTTAAAAAAAACTAGGTCTAAAGAATAGAACAAGCAAAATGCAGCACTTACCTACTTACCAAGTAAATGCAATCTGACCAGAGAATTATACAGCCTCAGCAGTACATCTCTGCTCTTGTATTCTACCCCTTGAAGTGAATGCTAACATTGCATTTACCTTCCTGACTGCTAACTGAACCTGCATGTTAACTTCAGAGAATCCCAAACTGGGACTCCTAAGTCCCTTTGTGATTTCTGAAGCCTTTCCTCATTTCGAAAATAGCATCCATTGACAAACCCCTTCCCTGACTATCAACAGCTCTAATTATTTAATTTGCTCGGTGATGTGAAAGAAATCTCTTTCACACATCAAGTAGTTAGGGAGTTAAGGGTGGAAGGTATGACCTGGAAATGTAGGGGTGCAGGTTCAATTGAGGCATTCAAAAGGGCATCGGATGATTATTTTTCAAGGACACTGGGGGAAAAGCAGGAAATTAACACTGGGTAATGATGCTCATTGGAGGAGCCAGAGTAGGCATTTTAGGCTGAATGGCCTCCTCTGTGCTGTGCTATTCTGTAATTCTGTTCTGGTGTGAACAGGATCTTGCTGTGAAATTGTTGTAATCTTTTCCAAGAGCTTTCAGTCCATGGACCACTTAGAACAGTGACTCCTCAGTGTACCATATCCCCTCACAAATCACTAGACAGAGGACACAGGGTAAATCTTGGATGCAGACAATCCTGTAGGCTGCTTGGTTGTCCTGCTGGAAAACAGTGTGAGTGATTTCCCAGGACAGCTTGCATATCCACCTGAACAGGGAGACGGAACAACAGTTAAAAGCCTCTTCAGATGACCTCTTGGCCATGCAACATTCCCACAATACACTTATCATTGCATCAGCCATGGTTAGGTGTTCAAATCAAACAATAAGGTACAAACTCTAATTTTTCAACCAATAGGTTGTGTATTAGAATTGAGCCAAGTTAATAGTGTGTGATTAAACCTAACCCTTCACCCTTGTTAGTATTGAGTGCTATTGAGACTGTTACACATATACTTCAATTAAACAGACGTAAGGTTTGGACAAGATTTGAATTTGAGACTAGGCCTCAAATTTCATCCAGGAAGAATATCTATGTTAAGAAGTGAGTCTTGGTGACTGTTTTATGAGGTCATTCCTCCATCTGTGTTGTTAATAAAGACTTTTGAAAAAATTCATTCTCTGGTAGACCTGCATTTATTTGCCCAGAGGGCAGTTAAGAGTCACCCATGTTGCTGTAGATCTGGAGTCACATGTAGACCACACCAGGATCACAGTTTAATTCCCTAAAGGGTATTAGTGAACCAGGTAGTGTTTTCCCCTGTCAACCAACAATGGTTTTATGGTAATCAGTAGATTCTTAATTTCAGATTTTTATTGAATTCAAATACCACCAGCTGCCATGGTGGGATTTGAGCCCAGGTCCTCAGAACATTACCTGGGTCTCTGGGTTAACAGTCCAGTAATAATGCCAATAGGCCATCCCTTCCCCTTAATGCTTTTGGAATGTTACTGTCTACTCTTGAGAATAATAAACGATATCCTGGGAATGATCATAGAGACACCTTCAGGTGATTGACAGCAAACTTGTAGCTATTTAAGAAAATCTGCTGATGTGTGATGGTGTTTGCTTGGAAGCATTGTGAGCTCTGATGTTGGAAGCATTGTGATGTTGGAAGCATTGTGAGCTCTGATGTTGCCACTGAACGTTAATCCAAACATAATTGGCAGCTGGTTTCAGGGGAATTCGAATGTCATCATTTATTACAGGGTGGGCTAATGATTCTTTAACACAGGTGACATATAAAACTGAGTCCAAGCTGCCTGGTTAGATGGGCTTCACAGTCCCATGCCACTACTGAAAGAAGAGCAGGCAGTGTTTGTGTTCAGTCCCACATCTTCCCTCACCCGATGTAATCAATAACAAGCTGTAAATTCTGGAAACACTCTGTAGAGAGAGGTATTAGTTTAGCATCTTTTATCAGAGCTGAAAGATGTTGGAGGTGAATGTCTTTTAAGAAAATACTAAGCCTGGGTAATGGGAAAGGGGCAGATAGGGGATGACAGGGTGGAGACTGGAGGCCATTAAATGGTCTCATAATGATGTGCAAAGCAGGAGAATAAGTCAAGTGTAGAAACAGGAAATGAGTCTCGAGGAGATGTGAATGGCTACATTGAAGTAACAGAGGCAGAGGGAAATGTTTAACAGTTGGAGTATTGGTGGCATGGTGACTCAGTGGATAGCACTGCTGCCTCACAGCGCCAGGGGCCCAAGTTCAATCCCTGCCTCGGGTGACTGTCTGTGTGGAGTTTGCACATTCTCCCCGTGTCTGCGTGGATTTCCTCCGGGTGCTCCAGTTTCCTCCCACAATTCAAGGATTTGCAGGTTAGGGTGAATTCGCCATGCTAAATTGCCCATAGTGTTAGGTGCATTAGTCAGGAGTAAATATAGGGTAGGGGAATGGGTCTGGGTGGGTTACTCTTTGGAAGTTTGGTATGGACTTGTTGGGCCGAATGGCCTATTTCCATACTGTAGTGAATCGAATCCAAAACAAAAGCAGTCAGTGATAGGCAATATATGGTTGCCTTGCCTGCTCCAGCTACCTTCCATACTGGAATAAAATATAACAAACACAACAATTAGGGACAGGAATAAGACCATTCAGTCCCTCAAGCCTGCTCTGTCACTCAGTACAATTCTGTTTGTTTTAAATTCCACAGTCCCATCTATTCCCATAATCCTCCATTCCCTTGCCTCACAACATGTTCCCACTCACACTGCTCACTGAGGCAGAGTGTTCCAAAGACATACATTCCGAACTCACCCACAAGAGGAAACATCCTTCCCACATCCACCTTCTGAGTGAGTGTGTGTGAATGTGTGCATGCGTGTGTTGTGTCTGAGTGAGTGTGTCTGAGTGAGTGTGCGTGTGTGTGTGAGTGAGTGTGTGTGTGCGTGTGTGTGCGCACATGTGTGCGTGCATGTGTGTGTGTCTGAGTGAGTGTGTGTGTCTGAGTGAGTGTGAGTGTGTGTGTTTGAATGAGTGTGTGTGCGCACGTGAGTGAGCGTGTGTGTGTGTCTGAGTGAGTGTGTCTGAGTGAGTGTGTGCGTGTGTGTGTCTGAGTGAGTGTGTCTGAGTGAGTGTGTGTGTGTATGCGTGTGTGTGTCTGAGTGAGTGTGTCTGAGTGAGTGTGCGTGTGAGTGAGTGTGTGTGTGCGTGTGTGTGAGTGAGTGGGTGTGTGCATGTGTGTGAGTGAGTGTGTGTGAGTGGGTGTGTGCGTGTGTGTGAGTGAGTGTGTGTGTGTGAGTGAGTGGGTGTGTGAGTGAGTGGGTGTGTGTTTGTGTCTGAGTGAGTGTGTCTGAGTGAGTGTGTGTGTGTATGTGTCTGAGTGTGTGTGTGTGAGTGAGTGTGTCTGAGTGAGTGTGTCTGAGTGAGTGTGTCTGAGTGAGTGAGTGAGTGTGTGAGTGAGTGTGTCTGAGTGTGTGTGTCTGAGTGAGTGAGTGTGTGTGTGTGAGTGAATGAGTGAGTGTGTGTGAGTGAGTGTGTCTGAGTGAGTGTGTCTGAGTGAGTGAGTGAGTGAGTGAGTGAGTGTGTGTGAGTGAGTGTGTCTGAGTGAGTGTGTCTGAGTGAGTGAGTGAGTGTGTGTGTGAGTGAGTGGGTGTGTGTGTGTGAGTGAGTGAGTGTGTGTGAGTGAGTGTGTGTGAGTGAGTGGGTGTGTGTGTGTGTTACCTCCTCCACTTTATGGTGGCAGTTGCACCGTCGCCTCACACAGCTCTCACTCAGTCTAACTGTGTCGCTGTACAGGATCTCCCGAGGCCGTCCTGGTTAGCACACACCCTCCAAACCACAGGTTGACATGCCCTGAGGCCCTCTCAGCCAGCCTATGGTCCTGAGAAATGTACAGTCTGCTCACTGACTGGTGAGGATGCAGCACTTGTCAAGGGGATACACAGGCAACATTCCTGATGCAATCACCCTCCTCAATTCCCCTGTCCCTCTGGCCTGGAGAGAGAGAGCCTGAAACAGAGGATGGATTCCAGTCATTCCCATTCTCCTCTGGTTTTGAAGATGCGTCTGTAGATCTGGAAGGGGAGGACCAAGATGATTGCTGCACTGATGGAGAGACAGGAACATCCCAGAAACGAGGAAGCGATCTTGCAGTTGTGTCCTCAGATGTGCAAACAATGTGAGAGCTTTTCTTTTCAAAAGGGACTGTGCATCTTCACTAATTAATTCTTCCTCTTCTCCAATCCAGGAAACACCTGATCTCACAATCTCTACACATGGTATCAATGTCGACTTCACCAGTTCCTCATCTCGCCTCCCCCCACTTTATCCTAGATCCAACCCTCCAACTCGGACTGTCCTCTTGAACTGTCCTACGTCCTTCCCACCTATCCGTTCCACCCTCCGCTCCAACTTACCACCTTGCTAGCTGCCTTCCCCCTACCCCTCTATTTATCTCCCAGCCCCCTTCTCCACCCCAACCCACCTACACGTTCCTGATGAAGAGCTTATACCCAACCCAGCACCACACTTTTCGACCCTGACAGAGAGTGTCCCACCCTAGACTGACTGAGCCTCCCACCCCTGTGTCACTTTCTCTTCACGCTGTTTGGAGATGTCACACTGTAACCTAATGCAACCAGCAATGACTGTGAGAAAAATGCCCAGCTTCAGAAACAGCTGAGGTGTTTGATTCAGTCAGGACTCTGAGTGATGGATTATTGGAATGGTCGAAGGTCATTGAGAGCAAGCACTTAATTCTGTTTTTATTGAAATGCAAATGCATGCAAATAAGCTCTTTGACACCTGTAGTGTCAACCCAGTCTATAAAGTCAGAGAATTTAATCGTTAAAGGTTATCAGACACTGAATGTTTGACTTTCACGCAAATAATTGGAGGCTCCTGCCCTTCTCACTGCATCGGGGATGGGAAGTTTCCACCCTGTACTGTGACAGAAACCGATAATGTGCCAACCTGGTCCGGAAGGAAGTGTGCTAATTTGGGGAAAGGATACCTATCGCAAAGTTCAGCAGGAGCTGGGGATTATGATGGGGAGCAGCTGTTTGAAGGTAAATCCACATTCGATATATTGGAGGCTTTTAATGAGAGGTTAGAGTATAGGAGATACATGTTCCTGTGAAAATGAGGGATAGAAACGGCAAGATTAGGGAACCATGGCTGACAGGTGAAATTGTGATTCTGGATTAGTGGTGTTGGAAGAGCACAGCAGTTCAGGCAGCATCCGACGAGCAGCAAAATTGACGTTTCGGGCAAAAGCCCTTCATCAGGAATAAAGGCAGAGAGCCTGGAGCGTGGAGAGATAAGCTAGAGGAGGGTGGGGGTGGGGAGAAAGTAGCATAGAGTACAATAGGTGAGTGGGGGAGGAGATGAAGGTGATAGGTCAGGGAGGAGAGGGTGGAGTGGATAGGTGGAAAAGGAGATAGGCAGGTAGGACAAGTCCGGACAAGTCAAGGGGACAGTGCTGAGCTGGAAGTTTGAAACTAGGATGAGGTGGGGGAAGGGGAAATGAGGAAGCTGTTGAAGTCTACACTGATGCCCTGGGGTTGAAGTGTTCCGAGGCGGAAGATGAGGCGTTCTTCCTCCTGGTGGTGAGGGAGCGGCGGTGAAGGAGGCCCAGGACCTCCATGTCCTCGGCAGAGTGGGAGGGGGAGTTGAAATGTTTGGCCACGGGGTGGTTTGGTTGATTGGTGCGGGTGTCCCGGAGATGTTCCCTAAAGCGCTCTGCTAGGAGGTGCCCCGTCTCCCCAATGTAGAGGAGACTGCATCGGGAGCAACGGATACAATAAATGATATTAGTGGATGTGCAGGTAAAACTTTGATGGATGTGGAAGGCTCCTTTAGGGCCTTGGATGGAGGTGAGTGAAGAGGTGTGGGCGCAGGTTTTACAGTTCCTGCGGTGGCAGGGGAAAGTGCCAGGATGGGAGGGTGGGTTGTAGGGGGGCGTGGACCTGACCAGGTAGTCACGGAGGGAACGGTCTTTGCGGAAGGCAGAAAGGGGTGGGGAGGGAAATATATCCCTGGTGGTGGGGTCCTTTTGAAGGTGGCGGAAATGTCGGCGGATGATTTGGTTTATGCGGAGGTTGGTAGGGTGGAAGGTGAGCACCAGGGATGTTCTGTCCTTGTTACGGTTGGAGGGGTGGGGTCTGAGGGCGGAGGTGCGGGATGTGGACGAGATGCGTTGGAGGGCATCTTTAACCACGTGGGAAGGGAAATTGCAGTCTCTAAAGAAGGAGGCCATCTGGTGTGTTCTGTGGTGGAACTGGTCCTCCTGGGAGCAGATACGGCAGAGGCGGAGGAAATGGGAATACGGGATGGCATTTTTGCAAGAGATAGGGTGGGAAGAGGTCTAATCCAGGTAGCTGTGGGAGTCGGTGGGTTTGTAAAAAATGTCAGTGTCAAGTCGGTCGTCACTGATGGAGATGGAGAGGTCCAGAAGGAGAGGGAGGTGTCAGAGATGGTCCAGGTGAATTTAAGGTCAGGGTGGAATGTGTTGGTGAAGTTGATGAATTGCTCAACCTCCTCGCGGGAGCACGAGGTGGTGCCAATGCAGTCATCAATGTAGCGGAGGAAGAGGTGGGGAGTGGTGCCGGTGTAATTACGGAAGATCAACTGTTCTACGTAGCCAACAAAGAGACAGGCATAGCTGGGGCCCATACGTGTGCCCATGGCTACCCCTTTGGTCTGGAGGAAGTGGGAGGATTCAAAGGAGAAATTGTTAAGGGTGAGGACCAGTTTGGCCAAACGAATGAGAGTGTCGGTGGAAGGGTACTGTTGGGGACGTCTGGAGAGGAAAAAACGGAGGGCTTGGAGGCCGTGGTCAGGGCGGATGGAGGTGTAGAGGGATTGGATATCCACGGTGAAGATGAGGCGTTGGGGGCCGGGGAAACGGAAGTCTTGGAGGAGGTGGAGGGCGTGGGTGGTGTCTCGAACGTATGTGGGGGGGTTTCTGGACTAGGGGGGATAGGACAGTGTCGAGGTAGGTAGAGATGAGTTCAGTGGGGCAGGAGCATGCTGAGACAATGGGTCGGCCAGGGTGGTCAGGCTTGTGGATCTTGGGAAGGAGGTAGAACCGGGCAGTGCGGGGTTCCTGAACTATGAGGTTGGAAGCTGTGGGTGGGAGATCTCCTGAGGTGATGAGGTTCTGTATGGTCTGGGAGATGATGGTTTGGTGATGGGGGGTGGGGTCATGGTCGAGGGGGCAGTAGGAAGAGGTGTCCTCGAGTTGGCGTTTGGCTTCAGCGGTGTAGAGGTCAGTGCGCCAGACTACCACTGCGCCCCCTTTATCTGCTGGCTTGATGGTGAGGTTGGGATTGGAGCAGAGGGATTGGAGGGCTGCGCGTTGTGAGAATTGTGAGACTAGCTAAGAGGAGAAAGGAAGCATACATAAGGTCTAGGCGACTGAAGACATACGCAGCTTTGGAAGAATATCGAGAATGTAGGACCAATCTGAAATGAGGAATTAAGAGGGCTAAAAGGGGTCATGAGATAACTTTAGCAAACAGGGTTAAGGAAGTTAAAAATCACACAACACCAGGTTATAGTCCAACAGGTTTAATTGGAAGCACACTAGCTTTCGGAGCGACACTCCTTCATCAGGTGATAGTCAGATGAAGTGTGATTTTTAACTTTGTACACCCCAGTCCAACACCGGCATCTCCAAATCAGGGTTAAGGAAAACTAGGAGAAAGTGAGGAATGCAGATGCTGGAGATCAGAGCTGAAAAATGTGTTGCTGGAAAAGCGCAGCAAGTCAGGCAGCATCAAAGGAGCAGGAGAATCGATGTTTCGGGCATAAGCCCTTCTTCAGGAATTCCCAAAATGTCGATTCTCCTGCTCCTTTGATGCTGCCTGACCTGCTGCGCTTTTCCAGTAAATCGTTTTTAAGGGTTAAGGAAAACCCCAAAGCCTTTTATTCATCTATGAGGAGCAAGAGGGTAACTAGAGAAAGGGTTGGCCCACTCAAGGACAAAGGAGGAAAGATATGCATGGAGTCAGAGAAAATGGGTGAGATTCTTAATGAGTACTTTGCATCGGTATTCACCGAGGAGAGAGAATGATGAATGTTGAGGTTAGGGATAGAGGTTTGAGTACTCTACGACAAGTCAGCATAAGGAGGGGGGAGGTGTTGGGTTTCTAAAAGACATTAAGGTGAACAAGCCCCCAGGTCTGGATGGAATCTATCCCAGGTTACTGAAGGAAGTAGGAGAGGAAATAGCTGGAACCTTAACAGATATCTTTGCAGCATCCTTGAACACGGGTGAGATCCTGAAGGCCTGGAGAATTGCTAATGTTGTTCCTTTGTTTAAGAAGGGTAGCAGGGATAATCCAAGTAAGGTTAGATTAGATTCCCTACCGTAAGGAAATAGGCCATTTGGCCCAACAAGTACACACTGACCCTCTGAAGAGTAACCCACCCAGACCCATTCCCTTACCCAATATTTACCTCTGACTAATGCACCTAACACAATGGACAATTTAGCGTGGCCAATTCACCTGACCTGCACATCTTTGGATTGTGGGAGGAAAGCGGAGCACCTGGAAGAAACCCACGCAGACACGGGGAGAATGGACAAAATCCACACAAGTAGTTGCACAAGGTGGGAATCGTACCTGGTGCTGTGAGGCAGCAGTGATGACCACTGAGCCACCGTCTCACCCCAGTTATATGTAATTACAGACGTGTGAGCCTGATGTCAGTGGTAGGGAAGCTGCTGGAGAAGATACTGAGGGATAGGATCTATTCCCATGTGAAAGAAAATGTGCTTAGCAGTGATAGGCAACATGGTTTTGTGCAGGGAAGGTCATGTCTTACCAACTTAATAGAATTTTTTGAGCAAGTGACAAAGTTGATTGCTAAGGGATGGGCTGTCAATGTCATATACATTCAGTAAGATGTTTGATAATGTTCCCCATGGTAAGCTGATGGAGAAGGTGAAGTCTCATGGAGTCTAGGGTATACTAGCTAGATGGATAGAGAACTGGCTGGGCAACAGGAGACAGAGAGTAGTGGAAGGGAGTTTCTCAAAATGGAGACCTGTGATCAGTGATGTTCCACAGGGATCCATGCTGGGACCACTGTTGTATGTGATATACATAAATGATCTGGAGGAAGGTATAGGTGGTCTGATTAACAAGTTTGCAGATGACACTAAGATTGATGGAGCAACAGATAGTGAAGGGGACTGTCAGAGAATGCAGCAGAATATAGAGAGATTGGAAAGTTGGACAGAGAAATGGCAGATGGAGTTCAATCCTGACAAATGTGAGGTGATGCGTTTTGGAAGATCCAATTCCAGAGCGAACTCTACAGTAAATGGAAAGGTCCTGGAGAAAATTGATGCACAGAGAGATCTGGGTGTTCAGGTCCATTGTTTCCTGAAGGTGGCAACGCAGGTCAGTGGAGTGGTCAAGAAGGCATACGGCATGCTTTCCTTCATCGGACAGGGTATTGAGTACAAGAGTTGGCAGGTCATGTTACAGTTGGATAGGACTTTGGTTTGGCCACATTTGGAATACTGTGTACAGTTCTGGTTGCCACATTACCAAAAGGATGTGGATGCTTTGGAGAGGGTGCAGAGGAGGTTCACCAGGATGTTGCCTGGTATGGAGGAGCTAGCTATGAGGAGAGGTTGAGTAGATTAAGATTATTTTCATTAGAAAGATGGAGATTGAGGGGGGACCTGATTGAGGTCTCCAAAATCATGAGAGGTATAGACAGGGTGGATAGCAAGAAGCTTTTTCCTAGAGTGGGGGACTCGATTACTCGGGGTTACGAGTTCAAGGTGAGAAGGAAAAGGTTTAGGGGAGATATACGTGGAACGTTCTATATGCAGAGGGTGGTGGGTGTCTGGCATGCGTTGCCAGAGGACGTGGTAGAGGCAGGCATGATGGTGTCACTTAAGATGTATCTAGACAGATTCACAAATGGGCAGGCAGCAGAGGGATACAGATCCTTAGAAAATAGGCGACAGGTATATAGAGTTATAGAGATACAGCACAGAAACAGACCCTTCGGTCCAACTCGTCCATGCCGATCAGATATCCTAACATAATCTAATCCCATTTGCCAGGACTTGGCCCATTTCCCTCCAAACCTTTCCTGTTCATATACCCATCCAGATACCTTTTAATCGATGCCCCTTCAGTTTCTTTTAAATCTGTCTTCCCCCCCCCCCACCCAAAACCTTAAACCTATTTCTATCTAGTTCTGGACTCCTCCATCCCAGGGAAAAGACCTTATGTATTTTATAAATGTCTATAAAGTCACCCCCTCAGCTTTCAGTGCACAAGGGAAAACAGCTGCACCCTATTCAGCTGTTAACATCCTTGTAAATCTTTTCTGAACCCTTTCAAATTTCACGACATCCTTCTGATAGGAGAGAGACCAGAACTACACACAATATCCCAAAAGTGTCTAATCAATGTCCTGTACAGCCACAGCATTACCTCCCAACTCCTGTACTCAATCAGAGGATTGTTAAAGCTTGCAAAACACACAACAGACAACTGAGAAAGAATGGAGGGACAAATCGAGCTTATGATGGTCAGCTTGGAACCATCAATGGTCAGGTTGGGGGGATTGGGTTGGGGGAAGAGGACGGAATGTGCTGGAGGCAAGGGGGAGGAAGAACAGAGGATGCAAAGCCGCTGCAGCAGGCTGGAAGCTGCAAAGAGGCATATTGCATTTACTGAACTTGTATTTATTTGTGGGAATTGGGTGCTTTTTAAAAATAAAAACAGAAGAGATATCTACCCCTTCCCCTTCCTAAGCTCTATCCTTCCATCTCCCCTCACCCGGGTAATTAAGACACATAACTGAGTGTTTAGATCGAAGATTGGGATCGGTGCAGGTTTAGAGGGCCGAAGGGCCTGTTCCTGTGCTGTAATGTTCTTTAAAAGCAGCACAGATGAATTGGTGAAGGAACAGGGAATAAGGAATCTGGGAAAAGGATGGATTTGTTGGATTTGGATACTGCTGGTGTAAAGAGATAAACAGACAATCTTAATATCCCTGTGACAGATGCTACCAGATCTGCTGAGAATTTTCCTGTCTTTATTTTAGCTGCAGGATTCTTATTTTGCTTCATAGCCCACACTGAATCTCCTTAATGAGCACGTACTTTTCCAACTGCCAGATTACTTTGTCTTCGATGATAGATTCAACTATTTTTCTCGAAGAAGTCTTCTATTTTTATACACGCCTTGTTAAATTTAGCTATTGGCTGGGAAAAAAATTTGAAACAGATCTTAGCAAATTTGCAGTTTAACAGATTGAATATATGAAATACTTATCCAGAGTATTAGGAGGCATTAACTCAGTACATTTTATTTTTGTGCAACCCAATCAAAATAACCTCTCTCAGCTGGAACCAACATTAAAAAGGCGGATGTGCACAATTTATATATGACATTTTGAAATGCAAATACCTCTGACACAACTCCCAATTTTGATAGAAATTACCGTTTGAAAAAAGGCTTGAACTAACTGGCCTCAAACAATTCAGGCAGCATCCGACGAGCAGCAAAATCGACGTTTCAGGCAAAAGCCCTTCATTCCTGATGAACGTCGATTTTGCTGCTCGTCGGATGCTGCCTGAATTGCTGTGCTCTTCCGGCACCACTGATCCAGAATCTGGTTTCCAGCATCTGCAGTCATTGTTTTTACCTGGCCTCAAACAATGTTTATCCAAACAGTGTCCAAGTTCCTTGTCCCCACGCAGTTCCCATATCTCTTTATCCATTTTTCCTTTGCCTGCTTATCTCTTCCATCAGGCAGAAGATACAAAAGCTTAAACACATGTACCAAAAGATTCAAGACCAACTTCTTCCCTGCTGTTATTAGATATCTGAATGGACCTGTCCAACTTCCATTCTAATGCTGAGCTTGCTTTTTGTGCACGTGCTTTGCAGCTGTACCTTTGTATTCCTGATTAAGGGCTTTTGCCCAAAACGTCGATTTCGCTGCTCCTTGGATGCTGCCTGAACTGCTGTGCTCTTCCAGCACCACTGATCCAGAACCTTTGTATTCCTTGCTCTGTCCTATCACCCCATGATCATTGTATGGTGAAATCTGTACTGCACACCAAACAAAACTTTTCACTGTATCTAGGTACGTGTGACAATAATAAATCAAACCAAATCAACTGGTGTATGACCTCACTGTAATCTGGAACAGACACCCAGGACAACAGAGAACACTGTGGCACTATCGCAGTGGCCATGTCATTAAGCTGAAGGCATGGCTGGGAACCTTCTACTCTGTTCCATTTCTTCCCAGTTTTGAACACAACCATCAAATCTCTGTTCTTATGAAAACACCAACTCCATTTCCCTATATTTATATTTATATTTCCTTGTACTAAAAACAATAATGCAGTATTTATGTTGTTAGATTAATAACCAGAACTTAAGTGGCAAATCACACTTGGTAATTTTGGTAACTTAGATTCAGTTTAAAAATACCTGGATGTAAAATTTCAGTAACAGTCACCCAAAACCATCAGATTATCATAAACCAACTGGCTCCTGATGTCGCCATGCCTAATGTGTGATTCTGATCCCACACAATCTGTTTGACTCCTAACTGCTTTCATTTAGGATATAAATCCAGAAGAATAATTGATACCTGGAATGGGCAGTTTGTCTTATGAGGAAATGTTGAACAGACTGGGACTGTTTCCACTGGCAAGTGAGGGATGAATTGATTAAAGATCCTGACTATTGACAAGATGGACATGGGAAGGATGTGTCCTCTTGTGGATCAGCCCAGAACTAGGGGAACGATTTTAAACTTAGGGCTCAGAATTTTAGGACAGAAATAAATTATTTTATTTCTCTTGAGGGATGTAAGCCTTTGGAATACTCTTCCTGAAATATGGTGCAAGCAGAGTCTGTGGATGATTTTAAGGCTAAGGTAGATAAATTCTCATTAAGCAAGGAAGTGAAAAATGATTTGGGAGAGGCAGGTTTGAAAGTAAAATGAGATCTGACATGATCCTATTTGAACAACACAGCAGCTGATTGCTTACCCTGGTTCCATGGTTTTGTGTGCCCAAACCTGAGCCCCTGGATGGGTTTTGGTATCTCCCCTGTATTTTCAAATTCATTTTATATTTCAGTAGAATTGTAGGCTCATCACCACATCACAGAATGACATGGCATATAGGGAGGCCATTCAGCCCATCGTGCCTGCATCACCTCTTCAAATGAACTTCATGACCCATTGCCCATCTACCACCTTTTCCCCATACCCCTGCACACCATTTCTATCCAAACAATCACCTAACTCCCTCTTGAGTGCCTCAGTTGAACCTGCCTCCACCACATTTCCTGGCAGTGTATTCCACACAGTAACTACTTGCTGTGTCTATGATGCTGGCCTGATAATCACAAACACTTATGTCTGCAGTATCGAATGATCATGTCAGGGCAGCCTAAGCTGTAGAACTTTCTCTGTTCACTTTTATCTAAAAGCCATAAGAATGTGAAGAGCTGCCCTCCCTTTATGTTTATAGCTGCAGTAATTAATTGGAGTGAAATGTTGGATGCTGTGGGTCTCAAAAACCACTGGAAGCCAATTGTTTAAAACTCTAACCTGACTGTGCTGATTGGGTCTATTTCAGTGTGAAATCCAACAGCTACATTTGAACAATTCACCCAATGTGTTTCATTGAGACAGAAGTGTGTATAAAGAGCAAGAATGGAGGTCATTTAATGACCCACTTGAACCAGATGTAATGGAAGTGATAGAGAAAGAGTTTGATCCATTGGCATGGGATTAGATCAAGTTTGTATTTCTCCCAGGTTGGATTTGTACAGTTCTCTGCTCTTCACTCCTTCTACAGCCCTGGACCATCCTTTTGAACCTAACTGCTGCATGAATCGAAAGGTGTGGTGCTGGAAAAGCACAGCAGGTCGGGCAGCATCCGAGGAGCAGGAGAGTAAGCCCTTCATCAGTTGCTGCTTGGACACCATAGTCTATGTTCTCAAACTATTCAGTCTGACAAAGTTTTATGTTTCGCTAGAATATATGACAGTCTGGTGGATGATCTGGGAGACCCGTGCAACATGCTGATCTGATTACTGCTTTTCCTGTGCTACATTCCCAGAGAGACTGTGGCTCCTGTTGCCGAGAAATTGTAAAAACAAGCAAGATGCAGCAAGTGTAGCAATGGTTTATGATTTTCAGACTTCTCTTTGTAGTGCTCTGAAGAACCTGGAGGACAAGACTCATTTATGTTAAAAAGAAGTGGATAATGGATTTTTTCTGGGGCTTGCTGTCATTTAAGTGCTCGTGACTCACCTTCTTACAAAGCCTTTTTTTCTAAAGAACACAGCAGTTGCCTTGACCTTGGAAGAAAGTTCCAGAAAAGCTTAATGTATGGAAATGTGAATAAGGCTATTTTAAAATCAATCTTGGATAACAAATGAGGCTAAAAATAAATTAACAGAAAGGCATTGAAATTGACAGCGATGCATTGCTTAAGGAACAATACTACAGTCAGTCTCGTCACTTACTGTAACATCCAAGAGCTGTGCTGTGGTCTGTGTGGTGATCGACAATCAGGAGTCATTTCGTAAGTGCACTTTTCCTGCATTAAAAAGTAAACTTCCAATAAGCCTGAAAAAAGCTGGAGAGTCTGGGAGCTGGCAATTATGGAAATTGCAGACCATCTCCTATACCCCGGCATATCACTGGAATATAAGGATTGTTTTGGTACTGACTCCTTAACAAGAGTTAGGAGAAAGTGAGGACTGCAGATGCTGGAGATAGCTCTGTTAAGGAGTCGAACGTGTGGTGCTGGAAAAGCTCAGTAGGTCAGGCAACATCCAAGGAGCAGAAGAATGGGTGTTTCGAGCTGAATGCTCGTGTGTGTGTGTGTGTGTGTGTGCACACATAGTATGTGTGTGTGTTTGTGCGTACACGTAGTATGTGTGTGTGTGCGCGCATCCGTATGCATGTGTGTGTGTGGAGGGGAGGGGGAAAGTGGGCTGAGAGATAAATGGGATGGGGTGAGCTGGGGGGAGAGGTAGCTGGGAATGGCCCACAAGGATCCTTGTGGAGGGCGGAGCTGCTCCTCGGATGCGGTCTGACCTGCTGTGTTTTTCCAGCACCACACTTTTAGACTCCTTAACAGAGCTATCTACTCTAATTCCAATTCCCCATTCCAATCATCATAACATCCTGAAATTTCAATCTTAACTGGCCACAAAAAGGGTTTCCATTTCAACCAAATGTACAGGATGGGGTTTGGGGTAATGATGGGGGTTGGGATAACAATTAGGTTTGGGGTAATGATGGGGTTTGGGGTAACGATGGGGTTTGGGGTAACGATAGGGTTTGGGGTAACGATGGGATTTGGGGTAACGATGGGATTTGGGTAACGATGGGGTTTGGGGTAACGATGGGGTTTGGGGTAACGATGAGGTTTGGGGTAACAATGGGGTTTGGGGTAACGATGGGGTTTGGGGTAACAATGGGGTTTGGGGTAATGATGGGGTTTGGGGTAACGATGGGGTTTGGGGTAACGATGGGGTTTGGGGTAACGATAGGGTTTGGGGTAACGATAGGGTTTGGGGTAACGATGGGATTTGGGGTAACGATGGGATTTGGGTAACGATGGGGTTTGGGGTAACGATGAGGTTTGGGGTAACGATGGGGTTTGGGGTAACGATGGGGTTTGGGGTAACAATGGGGTTTGGGGTAATTATGAAACTTCAAAGGCTGTTGCTGTTATTTCAAGTTGAGAACTTCTATTCAATTTCAGCTCAGACAGGATGAACAAAAACTCTCAGAATGTGACACATCATTGGGATTGAGGGTTCCCTCACATAATACACTCTTAATGGAGAAAATGGACTACTCTGAGCACTGACCCGACAACACTATCGAGTGGCATTAACAGACATAAGGAGGCAGTCCAGAATCTTTCCAAAGACAGTGAGATAGCACATTACCTCTAATCTAACCAAAATCTCTCCTTGTCATCTCTCCATCCTTATGTAAATGAGTGAGCTGAAACTCATCATTGCCTAATTGGAAAGTTCAGCTTTAATATGAAACCACCTGAGCCAGAGAGGTCACTCGAATGGCTGGGGGATGGGAGAGATTTAAATGGTGCAGGTTTCTAAATGTAACTGTTAGGGCAGAATGAGGGCTCATAGTGTGGAATGTTTTGCTGTAGTTCTTATCTGTGTTAGACCTGACTTAGAGAACAGGGTGGCTTATTGCAGTCCCCACAAAACGGTTTTCTTTTGTTGGTGAATTCAGAGCAGTAGGAATGTGTAAGATCATCACAAACAAATCAAATACAGAAGTTATAATTAATCTGCTTGCACAACAAGTGATGAAAAGCTGCATGGAATGGTTGAAGCGTTGTAGCATTGATTTATTTGAGGGAGAGGTAAGGAGGAAACATGGGCACATCTAGAGGGGACAGGGTCTTGTGTGGAGTTATAAGTGTAGTTAGCAATGGTCCATTTGCCCGGTCTAAACTTTGGGTAAAGTAATGAATGTTCAAAATATGAAGCAAAAACTGAAACTGCATTTCAAAGTGGCATCAATTAAATGATAATTTGAAGTTGGGGACAAAACAGATAAATTTTATCCAGAAGATTCCATTAGTTAAAAACAAAAATCTGTGGTTTTATCAAGTGTGTGCTGTTGTACCAGTAGGTATTGTTGAGCAAATCAAACAGCTGCTTTTCTCAGTCCTGTCTTTAATCTGGAAATTGGCAGCACTGAGCTGATCAGGTTCAGATAGTTTCAAACCACTTCGATAAAAATGAAGCTCTTTTTTCCCTCTTGGAAGCTCTAAGCCAGAGTGGAGATTGCAAATGTGTGCAAATGTGACCACTTTCAGGCATCACTGCATAGTGTTATACTCAGGTGTACACTGAAGGCAGGATGATAGCTGTATAAACTCCATTGCACTGGCTAGGAACTTCAGTGTGTGAAATCAGCTGGGAAATAACAAATTGGTTCACACACACACACACACACCCAGACACACACACACACACACACATACACCCAGACACCACACACACACACACACACACACACACACCCCCAGACACACACACACACATACACTCACAACACACACACACACATACACCCACTCACACACACACATACATACATGCACTCACACACACACCCACATACACATACACACACATACATACACATGCGCACACACATACATACACACATATACTTACACACACACTCTCACACACACACATACACATACACACATACATACACACACACACTCTCTCACACGTACACACACACTCTCATACATACACACACACTCTCATACACTCACGCACACACATACACACACACACATACACACATGCACACACACACATACAGACACACACATACACACACATACATACACACAGACACACACATACACACACAGACACAGACACACACATATATACACACACACACACTCTCTCACACACACACACACATACACACACAGGCACAGACACTCACACACGCACTCTCTCTCTCTCACACACACACATACACACACATACACCCATTGACAGAAAAGGCGTGGGAATGGGGGTGTGCAAATGGCTGGTTTTGCACAAGTTGAATGTATATTCCCTTGTTTAAAAAGTGAATGTAGATTTAACTTGCCTGCTGCTTCCTGATTCGATGTGACAGCCTGAACTCAAGGGCGTGCAACAGCTTGAAACATGCCATCACCATGACAACAGCATCATACGTACTTCAGGGATGTTCACCTCTATTCTGTCACTTGTTTCAGTGTCTCAATCATCCTCATAATATAATGATGGCACGGCCATGGAGAGTGTAGAGAAGAGATTCACTCAGATGATAACAAAAGCTTTACTTCTGCAGAGAGCCTGGAAACTGGGTCTTTTTTCAAAAGTAAAGGTTAAGTGGAAATCTGATACAGCTGCTCAAGACTGCACTGACTGATACATGAAATTGGAGGAACAACACATTTCTGCTCGTTGGTGAATCAATGACAAAATGATAGAATTTTAAAATTATCAAATGGGAGAGATGAGTCAATTTATCATTTGCTCAAAGTTTTGCTGAGAAGACTCCCCCTAGAGCTGGTGCTGTTGTGGCATTGTCTCCGAGCTAGGATTCCAGAGGATGTGGGAATGCGCATAATTCCTAATGCTCTGGGAATAAGGGTTCAAATCTATAGAATTTATATTCAATAAATAAAAATTCCAAAATATAAAGTCACTCTCAGTGAGAGCGACCATTGGTGAGATCGTTGTTTGTTCACTCATGGTCTTTCAGGAAGGAAATCTGAGAGGACAGCAATTTGACTGGATCTTCATTGCCCCCTGAAACAGCCAAGCAAGCCACTCCATTCAAAGGGCAGTTAGGGATGGGAAATAAACAACGGCCCAGCCAGAAACACTCACATCCCATTAAAGAATAAAGAAACAGATGGATCATCTGACCAGTCCGCTTGGTGGAATGAAACCCTGAAATCTTTGAAGCAAGTGGATTAATATTTTGAAACTGACATTTAAGAAAATGATGAAAGAACAAGTGAATGAGACAAACTGGATTAATGTTTGAGATATCAGGACAGGCATTGTGGGTAGAATGAGCTGTGTTAGAATTCTATAATGAGGAGCTTGATACTAATTTGTTGGTACAGTGTCTATTTGACTGGGAAAGGGCTGAATTTTCAGGTTAAAGAAAGTTTGCCTAATTTCTGCTGTTTAAAATAGTAAATAGTTTAAATTTAGGATCATCCTTTCAGGACAGAGGAGAGGGGATTGTGGAGCCCTCTGACTCAGGAGGAGATGGAACCAGGGACATGAAATATTTTTAAGAGGGGGGAAATAGATTCATGTTAGAAAAGGGAATAAAAAAGGCTGAGAGGGCTGTGGAATTCAAAATTCAACCAGTTCAGTCATTATCTTATCAAATAGTAGAAGATGGAGGGGCTGAATAGTTTGCAACTGCTCCTATTTCATATATACATGCATTTATACAAGATCAGGATAGACAGATGATGCAAGTTCATGGGTGACCAGTTCCTGGGTCACCAGTGATCTCTCACAGATTCTGAAGCCACTCATTGTTTCTCTTCTGATTCACTTCCTTTGGACACTGCTGTTCATGATGTCACTTTTCATTCTTGCCTATCCCACAAATCATCAGCTGCTCAGCTCCAGCTGCATGCGGTTCTGCTGTGTGCTTCTGGCTCAGCGCGGCGTCTGTACATAACCTTGAAGAGACTCCAATTCACTGTATTGATAGGCTGAATTAATATGGCAGGGAATAGTGTCAGGTTTTGCAGGGTCCTTTCATCTGGTTTGTCTCTTTTTTGTTGGGGGGGAGGGGGTGGGGATTGGGTACTTCCTCTTTTCCAAGTCTGCTTTTATTCATTTCCAGTTCTGAGAGTGTAAGATGAGAAGGTTTGCCTAGTTTGTTGTTAGCAATGTGTAAATTCTGTAACACTAAGCGATTATTCATGAGGTTCTTTAATTGATTAACTGCAGTGAATTTCCATCTTCACTACATAAACAGACGTTCGATACAGAGAAATGTGAAGTAATTCATTCTAGTGGAAGAACATGTAGATACATTGTAAACGAAAGGGTGCAGTTCTGAATGGTGTGCAGAGTTTTCGAGAGTCCATCGAGTCTGCTCTGCCATTCAATAAGATCATGGCTAATCCAATAATCCTCAACTCTACTTTCCTACCTTTTCCAGATAATCGTTAGCTCCCTCATGAATAAGTGCATACAACAAGAAGGTGGCAGGACAGTTAGTGAGAGCAATTAATAAATCATACCACATCCTGGGCTTTATTAATAGAGGCAGAGAGAACAAGAGCAAGGAGCTGATATGGAACTTCCACAAGCCATTTGTCAGAACTCAACTGTTCTGGGCACCATGTTATAGGAAAGATGTGTACGTGTTGGAGATTGTGCAGAAGAAATTTATGAGAATGGTTCTGGGGATGAGGCAGTTCCGTTGTGAGGACGGATTATAGAGGTTGGGAATGTTTTCTTTGGAGAGGAGAGAGGAATTGTTTGAGATTTTCAAAACAGTGAGGTGTCTGGGCAGAAACTGCTCCCACTCAGAAACAGATTAGGAACCAGAGGGACCAGTTTAAAGTGATTAATAAAAGAAGCAAATTGAGGATAAGACAAAACTATTTCACACAGCGAGTGCTTACGGTGTGGAATACACTGCCTGGAATTGTGGGGGAGATATAGGTTCAACTGAAGCACTCAAGAGGATATTGGACGGTTGTTTGGATGGAAACAATGTGCAAGGGGCTGGGGGTAAAGGAAACAGATTCATACTAAGTCACGATGCTCATTCAGACAGTAGGAAAAACAGAGGCATAGACTATTTTCTAAATGGGGAAAGGCTTTGGAAATCTGAAGCGTAAAGGGATTGAGGAGTCTTAGTTCAGTTTTCTCTTAAGATTTACACACAGGTTTAGTTGGCAGTGAGGCAATCAAATGCAATGTTAGCATTCATTTCAAGAGGGCTAGAATGCAAGTGTAGCTGAGGATGTATAAGGCTCTGGTCAGACCGCATTTGGAATATTGTGAGCATTTTGGGCTTTGTAGCTAAGGAAGGATGTGCTTGCATTAGAGGTATTCAAGGGAAGGTTTACAAGAATGATCCTAGGGATGAAGGACCTGTCACGAAGAGCAGTTGAAGACTCTGAATCTGTATTCAATGGTGTTTAAAAGGATGAGGTAGGATCTCATTGAAACTTTTGGAATATGGAGAGACCTGGATAGAGTAGATGTGGAGAAGAGACTAGGACCCGTGGGCACAACCTCAGAGTGAAGGGCCAACCCTTTAGGACTGAGATGAAGAGGAATTTCTTCAACCAGAGAGTGTAGAATCTGTGGATCACATTGCTGCAGAGGGCTGTGGAGGCCAAGTCATTGAGTGTATTTAAGACAGAGATAGATTCTTGATTAGTAAGAGGATCAAAGATTGCTGGGAGAAGGCAGGAGAATGGGGGTTGAGAAACATATCAGCCATGATAGAATGGTGGAGCAGAGTCGATGGGCTGAATGGCCTAGTTCTGCCAGTCACTGCCTAGTAGTGTAGGGGAAGAATGGTCACTTTAGCGAGTGTACAGAGGATTCTCAGTAATTCAGAATAGTATCAGGAAAGAGATGGGACAGAAAGGGGAAATGTATGCAGTGTGGAGATAGCTACAATAATGTTGAGAGGAATCCCTTGCTTTCAGAGGCTTCAGGAAGAATCCATGAGCTAAAAAAGACAGGCTGTGAAAGAGTTTCCAAACCATGACTGGAATCCAGTCCATTTAAGTAAATGTTGATTTAAAACAAAATACAAAGTAGAAATGTGTTTAAGCAAATTCCATAATGTGTTTAAATTTGAAATTTCTTTCCAATGTGTCTTCAGTAAAACTAATTGAATTGTTGCACTGTTTAACTGATTCCTTTGAGCCAACATTTGTACTTAAGCTGCTGCATCTATTAAAGTAATTAAAGGTTAATACCACTCCTAGACTTGGGCAGAAACAGTTCCTTTCCTAACAGGACTGTTTACCTTTCCCTGTAGAGAAGAAAGTGAGGTCTGCAGATGCTGGAGATCAAAGTTGAAACTTTATTGCTGGAACAGCACAGCAGGTCAGGCAGCATCCAGGGAACAGGAGATTCGACGTTTCGGGCACAGGCCATTCCTGAAGAAGGGCCTGTGCCCGAAACGTCGAATCTCCTGTTCCCTGGATGCTGCCTGACCTGCTGTGCTGTTCCAGCAATAAAGTTTCAACTACCTTTCCCTGTACACTACATCAACACTAAACATTAAACAGTAATGGGATCACATGGAGGATAAAGAGCAGAGGAGCTAACTCAAACATAAAATGTGAAGTGAGCATTGATCTGATTGTGGGACAGTTTTTTCACACTGCAACATCTCTGCACAACCCAAACCAAACCATTCTCTGTGATTGTGTGTGACTGTATAAATGTAAGTGTCTGTTAAAGAACAAACAAATGGGCAGAACATCTCTTGAGAAAAACAAGTTATAGCCAAATTTTGAGACTGAAAAAGTAACTCGCAATGCAGTTTGCAGCAAATGCTGGAACAAGTACTTATTAAAGAAACAAAGTGTTTCAGTCGATTTTTTTAATGTTGCCTCAGGCCTGCAAAATTCTAATGAGTTGATAAGTGTGTATAATTTGCATAGTTTTAACACCATTGGGAACCTGAGACTTTTCACAGGCCGTGAATTCTAATTATGGGTAATGGGTATCCCTATGAATGACAAATAAGAGGCTGGAGGATTTATACACTGTGTGTTGTGCAATTAGCTTTCTCAAGGAGTCTTTATTGTTACACTAGTTGAGGCAGTGCCACAAAGGTGCATAAGGTTCCATTCAGAGTGATTCTATAGAGCAGGGGCTGGGCTCTCACACATCTCCTTCAATCAAGTGACAAACAGCAACATTGGACACCAGCGTTTGGGAGTTTGCATCAGGGAGCAAGTTGCAACTCTGACACTCGGAGCATGTTTGTGCTAACCGTATCTTCCACTTCCTTTCACCCTTTTGTATTCCTTGCATGTTACTGTCTGTCTGCTGATGTAATAAATTCTATGTTGCTCAAGAATCTTTTGCAGCTCAGTGATAAAAACTGATTATCAGCATCATCACTTGTATCTCCTGCTTACAGCTCAGAATAACGCCAAAAACATACCATTTATACGGATGTTTCTCACCGTGTTTTTGTGGGAATGCCAAATCAAAGCTGAATGAATTAGAATAACTCGTCTGATGTTCAGTTCAGGGAAGAACGTGATGCAGAAGGTGTTATTTTGCCCTGGGAGCTACACTGATTGTCACATAACCTTCTCAACCATTAGCCTGGCACAAAATCCGAATGTGTGCTTCGATAACGGGGAGTTAGATTGATGGTCTCTGATGAAATATTCTGTCATTTCTTTAACTAAATATGAAATGTACATCTCTATTGTCTGAATGAAACTTGACAAGACCCAGTGAACTGTTGGGCATAATATTTCATCATCACAATATCCAGATTTTACTGACAGCTCCTCCAGAATAAAAGATGATTGTTGTGAATGCTGGATTGAAATTAACAATGTGTAGATGTTTTGCTGTAAATTGGGACTGATTAAAATCAAGACCTTTGCATACAGGGACCTGTCTTGAAAATGTGGTTGAGCATTATAAGAGGGCTGTGGAGAGAGTATGAACGACAGTTGGATTAGTTTTACTCTACTCACACTTTCATGGGTTTCCAACACAATACACTTGGCTTATTCCTGGCTAACTCGCTTGCTGGGATCAGCAGAAGTAAATTCCTGTACTCCTGCTCTCACCAGAACCCCTGCAGCAGCGTGTTCATGTTACAGGGTCATTTCTGAATTTGTCTATGAAAGTCCCACTCCCAGATGTCAGCTTGCTGCTGATTCCTATGAGACTCAAGTGGTTGTTTTTTTATTTTATTTTTCACCTGTGGGACGTGAGCATCCAGCATTCGTTGCCTGCACCTAGTTGCCTTTGAGAAGGTGGGGGTGAGCTGCCTTCTTGAACTGCTGCAATCCACCTGCTGTAGGTAGGCCCATAATGCCTTTAGGGATGGAATTCCAGGATTTTGACCCAGCGGCAGTGAAGAAACAGCAATACATTTCCAAATCAGGAAAGTGCTGAAAATGTGTTGCTGGAAAAGCGCAGCAGGTCAGGCAGCATCAAAGGAGCAGGAAAATTGACGTTTCGGGCATGAAACCTTCTTCAGGAATTCCTGAAGAAGGGCTCGTGCCCGAAACATCGATTCTCCTGCTCCTTGGATACTACCTGACCTGCTGCGCTTTTCCAGCAACACATTTTCAGCTCTGATCTCCAGCATCTGCAGTCCTCACTTTCTCCCAAATCAGGAAGGTGTATGGTTTGGAGGGGAACTTAAAGGGGGTGGTGTTTCCACGTATCTGCTACTCTTGTCCTTCTAGATGGAAATGGTCATGGGTTTGGAAGGTGCTGTCTGAGGATCTTTGGTGAATCTCTGCAGCGCATCTTGTTGATAGTACACACTGCTGTTACTGAGCATTGATGGTGGAGCAAGTGGATGTTTGTGGATAAGTCGCCAATCAAGCAGCTGCTTCTTGACTGTTGTAGGTTAGGTGCATTAGCCATAGTACTGTACCCATCCAGACAAGTAGGGAGTATTCCATCACACTCCTGAGTTGTGCTGCTGTAGATGGTGGACAGGCTTTGCGCAGTTAGGAGGTGAGTTACTTGCTGCAGGATTCCTGGTCTCTGACCTGCTCTTGCAGCCACTGTGTTTATGTGGTGAGTCCAGTTGAGTTTCTTATCAATGATAACCCCTAGGATATCGATAGTGGGGGATTTAATTATGGTAATACCATCGAATACCAAGGGAAACTGGTTGGATTCTCCCATGTTGGAGATGGTCATAGCCTGGCATTTGAGTGGCATAAATGTTATTTGTCACATGTTTGATTGAAATCTCTTGAATTCCCTGCTGGGAAGACAATTTTCCATCAGTCTCCACTTGCACAACATCTGAGTTAAAATTGAGCCTTACACAAATGAAGCCCTACAGTTTAAAAGCAACACGAGGGAGATTATAGTATTTATTTTGATGTAACAGACTGAAAGAAATGGAGCTCGTTTATAGCTTTCAGAGAGCAAGCCAGTAAGTACTTGTTTATTTAAGAACACATCGAGGAATGAAGAAACCCTGAATAATGTTGTCAATGGGTATCAAAAACTTACCTTGAAATATCTTGGTGATTTTGGAATGAAAAGGACCTTTGCCCCTTTTTATACACACAGTAAATATTCCTTTCCCATCATCAAACCATCTGTAGTTTTTTTTCTACAGGGAAAGTAGAATCGGTGATGAATTGGGCCTTGCAGGAGCTATACTAAAAGGAAATGGAATTGCTGGAAAAACTGCTGACCAAATGGAAATCCATAAAAAAGAACAAAATCAAATCCTCAACTTTATGACCTCTCGTAATGAAGTTCCATTGTGAAAATAAATCATTTTATACCTAAACATACTAAGATTTTGACACATTTACTGCTTTATTTGTCTCCTTCGTTCTTAATGGGTCAATCTGCATTCAGAAACCATTTACGGAAAACAATTCTAAAGCAAAAGCTTTGCAGGATTCTGTGATCTGAACATGAGCTTTGGTCCCAGTAAGGTGGCTCTTCGGCTGCCAAGGTGATAGGGAGTGAAATGATCCACCCTCTGTGACTCATCCGTCCAGTTTCACCACGCCTTCCAGTTCATCACAACTTACATCTCTGATCTGTCAGGAGCTGTGAACAGTGACAGAAACATCTGAGAAATTTGCAGAATTGGGATTCATAAGTTAATGTATTTCTCAACAGTTTTTATTTTGTGAATGAGATTCAGTGATTAACCACCCTCTTCAAATATGAAATACCGAGGGATTTTGAACAAAAGCATCAGACAAAGGAGAATCCACAATCATTTCCCAAATTTTTCATTTTGTGCATTTGTTTTTGGGACATTTCTGTTGAACCAATCTCGAGGAGCTGTGCATCATTCAACAACAAACTCATCAATTATTTCACCATGAATTTAATGAGCTCATTTAATTGATTCAAGAAAATGTCAGTAATTAAAAGAACAATTTCTGGCTTGCAGAATTTGGTGCATCTAAATGATACAGGATCTCATTTCTGTTACATGTGCCATTGGTCTTCTGAATGGTCAGTAACTAGTCAACTGCATCTAGTGGCATAGTCTGAAACTATTTGGTGATTTTTGCTAGGTTACCGTCAAGGTTGTGAGGACCTCCTTGTCCATTCATATCTTTATACACTTTCCCAGGATCTGGACATTGCTGACAAGATTTATTACCCGTCCCTAGCTACCCTTGAGAAGATGGTGGTGTATCCATGCTGTATTCCATTGCTATCGGTAATCCCAAACGCTGTTTGGTAGGGAATTCCAGCATTTTGACTCAGCGACACTGATATATTTCCGGTTCAGGATGGTGAGTACCATGAACGGGAAGGTTGCAGGTGATGGTGTTCCTATGTATCTGCTGCTCTTGTCATCCCAGATAGTAGTAGTTGTGGGTATGTACGTTCTGTCTGAGGAGTCTTGATGAATTTCTGCTGTGCATCTTGTAAATAGTACACAATGCTGCTACTGAGTGTCGGTGGTGGAGGGAGTGGGTGTTTGTGGATGTGGTGCCAATCAAGCAAGTAGCTTTGTCCCTGGAAGGTGACAAGCTTCTTGAGTGTTGTTGGAGCTGCACCCATTCAGGCAAGTGGGGAGTATTCCATTACAATCCTGACTTGTACCTTGTAGATAGTGGACAGGCTTTGGGAGTCAGAAGGTGACTTGCCCTATGTAGCATTTGCCATTGCAGATAATTCCACAGGTCATTAGAATATTGGAATGAGCAGAATGGGAAAGGATTACTGAACTGAACTGAGGCTGGTACTTTCATAACAAGGATGTTGCCAGGGTTGGAGAATTTGAGCTATAAGGAGAAGCTGGATAGGGTGGGACTGTTTTCCCTGGAGTGTCAGAAGCTGAGGGGTGACCTTATCGAGGTTTATAAAATCATGAGGGGCATGGATAGGATAAGTAGACAAAGTCTTTTCCCCGTGGTGGGGGAGTCCAGAACTAGAGGGCATAGGTTTAGAGTAAGAGGGGAAAAAATTTAAAAGGGACCTAAAGGGCAACTTTTCCATGCGTGCATGGAACGAGCTGCCAGCGGAAGTGATGGAGGCTGGTACAATTACAACATTGAAAAGGCATCTAGATGGATTTATGAATAGGAAGGGATTAGAGGGATATGGGCCAAGTGCTGGCAAATGGGATTAGATTAGGTTAGACATCTGGTCATCATGGATAAGTTGGATTGAAGAGTCTGTTTCCATGCTGTACATCTTTGTGACTCTAAGACTTACAGTACAGTGCATTCCACCCAACTCACCTGTCACTGAGTGGAAAATACATCATCAAATTGTTTAATGTTTAGGAGAGTGGAATTATTCCATTCACACCTTTTAATCATTGAGCTTTTCAAAGATGTGAATATAGAACTCTGTGCACATTCACTGCAGAGATACAGAGCTGTGCCAGAGTTTACCCCATGGTCACTGAGGGTTCTGATTGCAATGCAGGGAAATACTAAACAAATGCTCTTCTGTTTTCACCAACGTTTGATGGGATTGCTGAGCGCAGCAAATTATTTACTTTAAAGATCCCATACCTGTCAGACTGGTTAATGTTTTGGAGACTTGTTCTTCAAGAGTGATAATTTATTTTGAAGCTATGGGGTCCTCCGGTGGAATATTCTAGAAGAGTAGCTGACAGTGGACAGGATGCAGTGCATGAAGACAGATCATAAACACACACACACCGAGCTGTGGCTACAAAGGGCTGACGTAGTCTCATTGTACCAGAGGCAGTTGATAGCTGAAGCCGAAAAAACACAAAGAGCCACAAGGAGAACGCTGCCGTTTTGACGGTGAGCTGAAGAAATGGCTGAAAGAATAAGGAGTGAAGTATGATTAAAACATACAGCTGGAATTACTGAATTCCATGGTCAAAGATTAATGGCAGCATTCTGCCTCCAAGACACGACGGAAAGTCTGAAAAACGATGTGATTACACATTTTTAATACTGGACTGAGCAACTCATTAACAATGACCCCCAGTTGTAAACATATTTTGCTGCTTAAGAAAAGCATTTCCAACCCTGTGAAGTGGTTTGATGTGGAATTTCCTTCTTGATGGGAATAGGAACTGGGAATGTCATTGGATGAGCCCAGGCTGACATTCTGGAAACATTGGATCAAATCCCACCAGGGCCAATCGTACAATTTGAATTTCATGAAGTTCAGGATTGAAGAAAGCTCGTCTAATGGTGACCATGTGGAGACATTGAGCCACATTGGGAGTGGTCAGAGCTTGCACCAGGGTCACTGAAATTATTGAATCCAAACAACAAACACATTGTGTTCTCTTGTCATTGCCCCACAGCCCCACCTCCCATTTATCTCTCAGCCCCCCCGGCCCACAAGCCTCATTCCTGATGAAGGGCTTATGCCCAAAACATTGATTCTCCTGCTCCTCGGATGCTGCCTGACCTGCTGTGCTTTTCCAGCACCACACTCTCAACTCTGACCTCCAGTATCTGCAGTCCTCATCAAAACCTGCATCCCCATTATAAGTGATTAAAGACTTAACAGCAACCTAGGTTTGTTTAATACATCACATCAGTTGTATGACACTTTGATTTTTTGCTATAAATTCTGTGTCCTAAGATCCTGCCCCACCAGCTACCTGATGAAGGAGCAGTGCTCCAAAAGCTTGTACTTCCTGTTGAAGTATAAACTGTTGTAGTGTGATTTTTAACTTAAAAGAATAGAATCCCTACAGTGTGGAAATAGGCCATTCGGCCCAACAAATCCACACCAACTCTCCGAAGAGCATCCCATCCAGAACCATCCCCCTACCTTATATCTATAACCTTGCATTTCCCATGGCTAACACACCTAACCTACACATCCCTGGATACTACAGGCAATTTAGCATGGCCAATTCAACTAAACTGCACATCTTTGGACTGTGGAAGGAAACCAGAGCACCAGGATGAAACCTACACAGACACAGGGAGAATGTGTAAACTCCACATGCAGAATCAAAGGATGGAATCAAACCCTGGTGCTGTGAGGCAACAATGCTAACCACTGAGCACTGTACCATTTTCAACACACGCCCCTGTCCCCAGCCAACATCTGTGTCCTGGGCCTACTGCCGCGCTCCAGTAAAGTTCAGCACAAGCTGGAAGAACTTAATCTTATTTTCCACTTGGGGACCCTGCAGCCTTCAGAACTCAATATTGAGTTCAATAATTTTAGAACCTTCCCACCACCTTCCATGTCATTTACCCACCCCCACATCCCAGGCCCTGCCATGCCCTGCTTTCAGCACAGTCAATCCACTGTCATCAGTTCAAGTGCCCATTAGCAACTTCTCTCTCTCCCTGACAGACAATCATCAATCCTTTTGTCTCCCTAACTGTTGTTTTTTCTCTCTTTCTCTCTCTCTCTCTCTCTGGGCTCCATCTCCATTTATCGCATATTCCTTTCATCCTTAAATGTCACTGGCTGGATCAGCATTTATTACCTGTCCCTAGCTGCCCCCTTGAGAAGGTGGGGGTGAGCTGCCTTCTTGAACCGCTGCAGTTGTGTGCTATAGGTAGACCCACAATGCCCTTAGGGAGGGAATCCCAGGATTTTGATCCAGTGAGTTAGATTTAGAGTTAGAGCACGGATTGCTTTCCATTTGGTGTGAAAATTGTTGTGTGGAATTTTCAAATGTTTAAAGGATTTGTTTTAAAAGTCCATCTGCTCTGATCTCAAAACCACACTGTGTCTGTGAGGAATGAGCACCTCCTTTCCAATCGCTGAGTAGGGACCTCCACACAAACCTGCCCAACATTAGTGAGAGGGTTAGCAGTATTAGTGCCAGTTTTGACGGTGCTAACAATGCTGTCCTGGAGATTATGTACTGTGATACTATTATTTCAGGTTTAATGAGGAATAATTTGTAGATTAGATTATACAGTATCTCCCCGAAATGCACAATGGGAGCTGTCCATGTTGGTGAATGAGGAAAGTCAGGTTAAAAGTTCACATTGAACATTTCAGACAAAGTTTAACCGAAAACAACAATCTTCTTTGTTTCTCTTCACAGTCACTGCCCTGCTTTGTAATTTTGCTAGTTTCTGTCTTTACAGCATTTGCAGAGTCCCTCTCTCCTAATTTGCAAGTGAATAACCCAGTGAATTCCAGGATCTGTGTGAATTGTACAACATACCTTTCCCAATGTGAGGCATTAAACATGAGGTGTGTGATGAGGGACAAGACATTAAGGTGCAGTGTTTTGTGTTTCTGTTCTGTGTTGTTCAGACCTGGGAGCTCTCAGGTGGAAGCAAGTGTTGTCAGGTCCATGGCAGGTTTCAAGCTGCAGAATCGTTGCAGGGGGCCAGTTCCTAACAGTTGGTTCCGTAAATGTCATCCTGGGAACAACAGATAGAAGCTCCATCTTAATAAACTCATAACACCTGACAAAGGTATGAGATCATGTCGTTTGAAAGATGGAAATCTGTTTATTGGTGCAGCAAGCACATGTTAGACTGCAGATTTCCTGCTGATATACCCTGGCAGAATGGAAAACAAGTGCAAATGACCAAGTCTGTCTTTGTTTCTAGTTCATTTTATTTTGTTTTACTGCTGAACCAAACTGTTCCATGTGAACACTGCAGAGAATTATAAACAGAATCCACTCACTGAACATAAAACATGTTTAATACCTTCAGTAAAATATACACCGAATTGATGGACAGCATGAATCTACTCATCTGATCCAACATGAAATGAGATTGCGGTGTGGATGGATGATGGATAGTAATTTTGTTTATTGGAAGAGGCTGTATTCCTCAGAGGATGCCCCACTGAGTCATGATGCAACAAAGGGCTTTCTGTGTCAAGACACATTGAGAAACTCAAGAACAGAAATTACTGGAAAACCTCAGCAGATCTGGCAGTGTCTGTGGAGAGAAAGCAGAATTAATGCTTCCATTCTGAAGAAGGCTCACTGAACCCAAACGTTAATGTTGCTTTCTTTCCACAAATGCTGCCAGACCTGCTGAGGTTTTCCAGCAATTTTTGTTTTTGTTGCAGATTTACAGCACCCACAGGAAAATAATGATTGATTGGTAATGTGGGGACAAAGAGACAGGAGTAACTTCTATATTTGCTGAACCTTCTGTATCAAAACATATTACGGTCAGTTAGAGCTGGCCTTTTGATTTTTATTAATTTTCCTCTGATTAAATTATTTTTCTTAAACTAATCCCCATTAGCATTAACTCTGCTTTCAGTTGATGAGTTGTTGCTTAAACCTAATCTCTCACTAGTGAACTCAATCCTGACCTCTCCATAGTTTGTATGACAGGCCAAGTGTTATGTATTTATGAGTCTTCTTAATGTAGTCAAATATCCCACGGTGCTAAAGAAAAACCTGACACTGCACCATATAAGTGATATCAGGACTAATGTCAAAAGCTTGGTCACTGAGGTTGGTTTTTTTAAGGATTATACTAAATGAGAAATAGAAAGGTCACAGGAGGGAATTTCAGAGCTAGGACCCGGGGAACTGGAGACACAGTCAATAATGGTGGACCCATTAAAATGAGAAAACTCAAGGTCAGAACTGGAGGAGCACATATTATCTGATTGTAGGCTGGAGGATGCCACAGAGAGGTTTGAAAACAAGAATGAGAATTTTACAATTGAGGCATTTCTCAACCTGTAGATCAATGAGCACATTAGACATGGGTGAACAGACACAGGAGCAGTGTTGAATGAGCCTAATCAGTTCTGGATGATCTCAAGATGGTGGACAGTACAATATGTAAAGACGTTGGGAGTGCATTGGAACAGTCAAACCTAGAGAGGTAACACAAGTTGGAGATGAGATTTTCAGCATCAGATCAGCTGAGGCAGGGCTACAGTTGGAAGATATTTCCGACACGGTGGCACAGTGGTTAGCACTGCTGCCTCACAGCGCCAGAGACCCGGGTTCAATTCCCGACTCAGGCAACTGACTGTGTGGAGTTTGCACATTCTCCCTGTGTCTGCTTGGATTTCCTCCGGGTGCTCCGGTTTCCTCCCACAGTCCAAAGATGTGCAGGTCAGGTGAATTGGCCATGCTAAATTGCCCGTAGTGTTAGGTAAAAGGGGTAAATGTAGGGGAATGGGTGGGTTGCGCTTCGGCGGGGCGGTGTGGACTTGTTGGGCTGAAGAGCCTGTTTCCACACTGTAAGTAATCTAATATTATGGAAATGGACATAGGAGGGCTTAATGATGACATAGTTTTATTGTTGGAAGATCATCTCTGAGCCAAATAGGACACAGAGTTTGTTAACATACCAGTTCAGTTTCAGATCGTTGACAGAGGGATGGACAGGGTTGGAGGAAATGAAGATTGGGTGAGGACCAAAAGAAAATGGCTTTTGTCTTTCTGATATTTAATTGGAAGATGCTGTTGCTAATCCAGGACTGTATGTTGGACACACCATTCAAACCTGAGATAGTCAGAGGGCAACAGATGGTGGTGAGACTGAGCCGGGTGTTGTCAGGATAAGTGGAGAATCTGACACTGGATAAGAAGTTACAATAACCTCAGCCTCAGCATTTTCCCCCTGACTGTCTTACACCTTGTCTGAGTATGATTGCTAACTTGACAGCAATCAATTCTTAATAATCAGTCCTTTGATTTCGAAACTGCAGAATGATGTTGTTAAACTCACTTCACATCACACCCTTACAGCCAACAGCCAGCAGATTGTTATTCTTCAGTGATACACCAGCGAATGTGAAATCATAATGTCACACCTTTAATTTCAGTGTAATTTCTAAGGTGTTCAGGAAAATAAAATGACCTTTCTACCCAGACTGCTGACACAGGCGGGGAAAGTTCCTAAACGCTCCTTCTCTGTTGTTAAAAATTTTAAGTAGTTTGTTTCTGTTCAGTGTCTGCTGAGGCAGAACAACAGAATATTTTTCTGAAAATAGAAAATGATTTGAACAGAGCTGTGAGACAGTGGAATTTACTCCAAGCATTAGTGGCTGAAGCAGAATTGGTATCAGAGTTCAAGATTAGATTACATCGGCTGAAGGAACACAAGAGGTGGAGTCAATGTGATGACTATAAAATGGTTGTGGGAGGGTTATAACCACTTGTGTGAGCTACTTGTGCTGAGTGACTGTTTCAGAGTGATAGCTTCTCCATAGTTCAGAGGAATACCTAGACATTCCTAACATTTAGCTATTGACGTTGGCAGAGGTTCACTCCACATTGCAGTTATCACCCAGAACTTTACATCTAGACAAACTGGTGACTTCTCTGAGCAGGTCTCACCAGGGCTAAGTTCTGCTTATGATTGATATTCCCTCAGTCTGGGAGCCAATGGCTGACTGTTCCCTTCATTTCCATCAGTGTTTTTCACTTGTTTGGTTCACACAATGCTACAGCATTCTGGAACAGGTTCAACTGAACAAAACAAAGGTCTCTGACATTGGCTGTGCAGTTTCTGGCCAAAACCCAGGGTTTGTACAATAAGGAGATTCCCTGGGTTTCCCAGATTCGATAATCCATGAGTTTTGTCAGAGTGCTTTTTCCTTTGTGGTTTGTCTAAGTGAGCAAAACCGACTTATCATGGTTAACATTTTGGAATTTTATTTTGGAATCTTATTCTGATGTGATGTAAAATTCATTATTGTGGGAGATAAGTGATTGTGCAAGAATGAAATTCTTCTTTTAATTTAGGAATGGGATATTCCATTGTAGAAATATGCTTGTATCAAAGAAATATTGCTATTTGCTTTTGGATATTTGTTCAGAGACATGATTTTCAATGTCCAGATCATTTGTTTATGAAACTCAATCCAATTCTAGTCTGTGATGTTGTTCTGTTGTTAAAATGAAACAAAATATATTAAAGTCAGCATCTGCAATGAATCCCAAAAATCCCTACATTTGAGTCTCAGGCATGTTGGAAAACAGCATGAATTCTTCATACAGAAAGGAACATTTCAGGACAAAACCATTATTAAACAATTGTGTTTTAAAGCTGAGGGGTAAAGCTGTAAGCAAGTTGTTCCCTTGACTGAGCTGTTTGCAGAGCTTAGCAGTGCATTGTGGGAGTGGAGTTAAGCACACTCTATGTAATTGGCAATTGTTATCAGCAGTTACTGCTGTCATTAATTTTCTGCAATAGTCTTGTGTAAATTTACACAGTGATATCCCAGATCAGAGAGTGAGGGAAATGCATTTTCAGCTGACAGCGTAAAGTAAAGATACATTTCTTTGAATATCAATTTATCTCCTTTGAACAATAATTTCCTCCATTTAATTAATACAAACATTTCAAAAATCACCATTCATTACTGGCCATTCATTGGTAAATATTGATCTACACTGTTTTATAAAGTGGTAGTGGGTCAAATATTTCTGCTCTGACTTGTGTATTTTAGTGTTGGGTATCTGTCACTAAATATACAGGGGGATTTTCATGATTGGTGCTGGTTACACCATTTTTTTTTCTCTCTGTGAAGATCAACTATCTCAAGATTGTTTCTGGCTCCTTTCATTTTGATCTCCATTTTCTAGTTGGCACTCAGTTATTTAATTATTACAGATTATCATCACAGTATTGAGGATCTTTCCAGAGACTTTTCAGGAGGACAGTCAGGTTCCAGACTGGATCCACAACACGAGGTTTTCTAGAAACAGACCTGAGGTTGAAGGCTCTTCTCCTTCTGGAAGCTGAACAACACGCCCAGGCCCCAGAGTGGAAGCTTCGAGCTGAGGTCAGGGGTCAGTTATCACAAACATATCACTTTCAAAAAAACAATGCTCCACTCTTCTTTCTGTGACTTCTTTGGGAGCAGACAATCTCAACCCTTCAAATTTCAACGTAAGAGAACAAGAAATAGGAACAGGAGTTGGCCATTCAGCCCCTCAAGCTTGCTGTGCCATATTATGAGATCATGGCTGATCTACCTCACGCATCAACTCCCTGCTATTTCACGAATCTGTCTACCTTCTCTTTAAATAGAGTCAGTGATTGAGGCTTCACAGAAGATTCCAGATATTCGCTACCCTCTGGGAGAAGAAATACCTTTGCATCTCGGTTTTAAATGAGTATCCTCCTCATTCTCTCACTACATAACCTACTTCAAGGTTACCCGGCTGGTGGAAATATTCTCAGTATATCCTTTTGAAAATATGGGGGATGGTAACTGTACACAGTACTCCAAGTCACAAGTCCACAAATGTATTGAATATGAAGCTACTGTAACAATCTGTAAGATAAGGTGCTGAAGCAACTTCAGTGTAAAGTCTGACAATTCCCCAGGACCAGATAGTCTCTAGCCCAAGGCTCTAGAAGAGGAAGTAGACACATCAACTATGATTTTCCAAAATTCCCTGAGCTCTTGAATTGGCCCAGCTGGTTGGAGGTTAACAAAAGTAACATTGTGATTCAGGGAGAGGGGGTTTGGAAAACACAGGAAATCTCAGGGCAGTGAGCCAGGCATCAGGCATTGAGAAATTAAGGAAATCTTCACAATGCTCTTAGAAAAAAATATACTGTGGTTAAATCAAGTCAAAACGGTTCTACAAAAGGGAAACCCTATTTGTCAAATTTATTATGGCCTTTTGACATTATAATTAGTCCAGAGCTAAAAGGATACCAATTGATGTGCTACCTCTGAATTTCCAAAAGATACTCAATGTGATGCCACTGAATACACAGATCAGGATTACAGAGTCAGGATGAACATATTCTCAGAGATAGAGGATTATTTAACAGGAAGCAGAGAAAGGATAGACTGGATATTTTCAAGTTGGCAAGCTGTGACCAGTGGAGTGCCAAGTAGTTCAGTGCAGGGACCTTAGCTACTTACAGTCTACACGAATGATTCAGACAAGGAGTCAGTGATAGACTTACTGGTGATACAAAGCCAGGTGAAAATGTAAGCTGTGAGCAGGACACAAAGGGCAGCACGGTGGCTCAGTGGTTAGCACTGCTGCCTCGTGGTGCCAGTGACCTCGGGTTTGATTCCCGCTTTAAGTGACTGTGTGGAGTTTACACATTCTCCCCGTGTCTGCGTGGGTTTCCTCCGGGTGCTCCGGTTTCCTCCCACAGTCCAAAGATGTGCAAGTCAGGTAAATTGTCCATAGTGTATTAGTCGGGGGTAAATTTAGGAAAATGAATCTGGATGGGTTATTCTTCGGAAGGTTGGTGTGGACTTGTAGGGCTGAAGGGCCTGTTTCCACACCATAGGGATTCTAATCAAAGCTACCACAAAGAGATGAAACAAACGAGTGACAAGGTGACAGATGCAGTATAATGTGGGGAAATGTAAGGTTATTTCTATGAGAACGGAAAAGCCAATTATTTTGAACAGGATTTACCTTTCCTGGAGCTTCACATACTAGGTGATCCAATTAAAACATTCAAGTTTCTAAAGACTAATTGGCCAAAGGTTTTTTTACAAAGTAAATCTGCAGTAACTGTAATGTAGCCAGATGGACCTCATAGAATAGGAATTCCCTGATTGGGGCTGTTAACCTTTTCCAATCAGGGAGCCCTGGCTGACACGCTAAGAACTGATCCTGGAGAGGCAGTGCTACAGTCAAGGACTGTCCAGGTGTAAGTAAAGGCTTACATGGTGATGGGTGTGTGGAGTTATTTCAAAATCTGCATGGAGAAAAATCTGTGTGTGTGTGTATGTATCTGTGTCTGTGTGCGTGCATGTTTGTGTGTGTGTGCATGAATGTGTGTGTGTATGTGCGTGTGTGTTTATGTGTGTATGTGCATGTCTGTGTGCGTCTGTGTGTGTGTGTGCTTGCTTGTATATGTGTGTGTGTCTGTGTGTGCTTGTTTTTTTGTTAAGAGGCATTTGGATGGGTATATGAAAAGGAAGGGTTTGGAGGGATATGGGCCAGGTGCTGGCAAGTGGGACGAGATTAGGTTGGGATAACTGGTCAGCATGGACGGGTCAGACTGAAGGGTCTGTTTCCATGCTGTACATCTCACAGAGACCTCCGCCAGATTTTTCAAAATTTACTCATGAGATTAGGGTGTCACCGGTTACACCCAGCATTTATTGCCTAGAGGGCAGTTAAGAGTTAATCATATTGTTGTGGGCCTGGAGTTACACATAGGCCAGACCAGGTAAGGATGGCAGATTGCCTTCCCTAAAGGACATTAGTGACCCAGATGGTTTTTTTCCCAACAATCAGCAATACTTTCATGTTCATTATTTGTCTCTTCATTCCAGCTTCTTTATTGAATTCAAATTCCAACATCTGACCTGGGAAGTTCCCCAGACCATTCGCTGAGTTTCTGGATTAATAGCTCTATGATAATCCCACTAGGGCATGCCTCCTCCAAGATTGCTTGTTGTGAGAGGTGGTTGGATGGATAGAGGGTAGGAAGTGAGGAGACTATGGAGGAACCTCACCAATCACTCAGTAATACATTCCTTCTCTGGGCTGAGCAAATGTGATGTTTATGAACAATCAATTCAGCTGAAAAATAACAGATGTGCTGTGTAATTGTTTGTCTCATTGACATGAAAACCTGGGAACCACTAATCTAGCCTAAAGGGTGTGACTGCCTCCTGAGACAGTCTGTCCAAGGATTCCTCATCCCTCTCTGATGCGTCAAATTGTCCAACACTTGGACTCCAATTCTGAGCCAAATTTTTTTTGAGCTGCAATCATTTACTGCAGATATGGTTCCTGTGACCTCCAGCTCCCATATGCTATAGGTGAAACACATCACCTGCCCTGTCATCTCTATTGTGTGTGAGTTAATATGAGTTTTGACTAGTTAATATTAAGTATTTAATGAGTTAAACTAGAAATTTAATGCAGAAGTTAAATCTCCCTGTACCAGCTTAAACTATTGTGGCTTTTATCAGGAAAAAGTCTTAAATACTTATCAGTCAATTACCTACTTGCTCATTTAATTATTATATCTCAGGCGACTGTGTGGAGTTTGTGTGGGTTTCCTTTGGGTGCTCCATTTTCCTCCCACAGTCCAAAAATGTGCAGGTTAGGTGAACTGGCCATGTTAAATTGCCTGTAGTGTTAGATTAAGGGATAAATGCAGGGGAATGGGTCTGGGTGGGTTGCGCTTCGGCAGGTCGGTATGGACTTGTTGGGCCGAAGGGCCTGTTTCCACACTGTAAGTAATCTAATCTAATCTAATCTAATCTTAGCAAATTTTGAGAAGATTTGTAGCTCAGGTTGAGGTTCTGGATGTAGGTTTGAACCTTTCAGCTCAGTGAGCAAACCTACATCCAGAATTATTATCTCTGAACATGCACCAGCCAAAAGGAGACTGAAAGAAGTTTTTAAAAGCAGTACCTGCTCCCCCACTACACCAAATATCCAAGTTGGCACTTGTTCCTCATTATCTCCAGTCAGTGCTGTTGCAAAACGTTCCTACTTTTATAAATACTGGTGACTCACACCCAAATTACAGCTGCTACAGTGATTAACACCTCTTCAGATGACCAATGTCAGTAGATGGATAGATAATTGTGACTGCCAGGCCAGTTTTTGTGTCAAACCTAATCTTCTGAACTAACTTGCAGTTTTAAAGTAATAAAACAATGTTTGTTTGATAGTCTAAAACCATAAGATAAAGGAGCAGAATTAGACTGACAGAGGCCACATTTCGACAAGTTCCTCATCACACTTGTGAGAAAGACCACAGACCTAACTCTGTACCCCGAGCAGTACATGCCTGGGTTAACCCACTGTCATCTATTGGATATCTTGAAACACGTAAAAATGGTTAAAATCCCAGGACCTGATCAGGTGTACCCAAGATCTCTGTGGGAAACTAGAGAAGTGATTGCTGGGCCCCTTGCTGAGATATTTGTATCATCGATAGTCACAGGTGAGGTGCCGGAAGACTGGAGGTTGGCTAAGGTGGTGCCACTGTTTAAGAAGGGCAGTAAAGACAAGCCAGGGAACTATAGACCGGTGAGCCTGACTCTGGTGGTGGGTAAGTTGTTGGAGGGAATCCTGAGGGACAGGATGTAGATGTATTTGGAAAGTCAAGGACTGATTCGGGATAGACAACATGACTTTGTGTGTGGGAAATCATGTCTCACTAACTTGATTGAGTTTTTGGAAGAAGTAACAAAGAGGATTGATGAGGGCAGAGCAGTGGACGTGATCTATATGGATTAGAGTGGTGCTGGAAAAGCACAGCAGGTCAGGCAGCATCCAAGGAGCAGGAAAATCGACGTTTCGGGCAAAAGCCTTTCATCAGGAATAGAGGCAGGAAGCCTGCAGGGTGGAGAGATAAATGAGAAGAGGCTGTGGGTGGGGAGAAAGTAACATAGAGTACAATAGGTGAATGGAGATGGAGATGAAGGTGATAGGTCAAAGAGGAGCATGGGGGAAGGAAGCAAAGAGTACAATGGGTGAATTGGGGTGGGGATGAAGGTGATAGGTCAAAGAGGAGGGTGGAGTGGATAGGTGGAAAGGAAGATCTATGTGGACTTCAGTAAAGAGTTCGACAAGGTTCCTCATGGGAGACTGATGAGCAAGGTTTGATGTCATGAAATACAGGGAGAACTAGCCATTTGGATACAGAACTATCTCGAAGATAGAAGACAGAGGGTGGTGGTGGTGGAGGGTTGTTTTTCAAACTGGAAGTCTATGACCAAGGTTCGGTGCTGGGTCCTCTACTTTTTGTCATTTATATAATTGATTTGGATGTGAGCATAAGAGGTACAGTTAGTAAGTTTGCAGATGACACCAAAATTGGAGGTGTAATGGACAGCGAAGAAGGTTACCTCAAATTACAACAGGATCTGGACCAGATGGGCCAATGGGCTGCGAAATGGCAGATGGAGTTTAATTCAGATAAATGCGAGATACTGCATTTAGGGAAAGCAAATCAAAGCAGGACTTATGTACTTAATGGTAAGGTCCTAAGGAGTGTTGCAGAACAAAGAGACCTTGGAGTGCAGGTTCATAGCTCCTTGAAAGTGGTAGATAGGATAGTGAAGAAGGCGTTTGGTATTCTTTCCTTTATTGGTCAGAGTATTGAGTACAGGAGTCGGGAGGTCATGTTGTGACTATAAGACGTTAATTAGGCCACTGTTGGAATATTGCGTGCAATTCTGGTCTCCTTCCTATTGAAAGGATGTTTTGAAACTTGAAAAGGTTCAGAAAAGATTTACAAGGATGTTGCCAAGGTTGAAGGATTTGAGCCTTAGGGAGAGGTTGAATAGCTGGGGCTGTTTTCCCTGGAGTGTCAGAGGCTGAGGGGTGACCTTATTGAGGTTTATAAAATCATGATGGTCATGGAAAGGATAAATAGAGAAAGCCTTTTCTCTGGGATGGGGGAAACCAGAACTAGAGGGCATAGGTTTAGGGTGAGAGGGGAAAGACATAAAAGAGACCTAAGAGGCAACTATTTTCACGCAGAGGGTGGTATGTGTATGGAATGAGCTGCCAGAGAATGTAATGGAGGCTGGTACAATTGCAACATTTAAGAGGCATTTGGATGGTATATGAATAGGAAGGGTTTGGAGGGATATGGGCTGGGTGTTGGTAGGTGGAACTAGATGGGGTTTGGATATCTGGTCAGTTTGGACAGTTGGAACAAAGGGTCTGTTTCCATGCTGTACATCTCTATGACTCTATTGGGTTTCTGCTCCCTATCTCCTCATTGTATCATCAATAATATGGTCCAATTTGGACACAGTGAGATGTGAAACTACAGCAGCAAGTACAAACAGATAGCATCAATTTACACTCACCCCCACCCTCACACCCAACCTCACCCACACCCCACCCTCACCCTCACCCTCACTCTCACCCTCACACCCAACGTCACCCTCACCCCCACCCTCACCCTCACCCTCATCCTCACTCTCACCCTCACACCCAACCTCACCCACACCCCACCCTCACCCTCACCCTCACCCTCACTCTCACCCTCACACCCAACCTCACCCACACCCCACCCTCACCCTCACCCTCACTCTCACCCTCACACCCAATGTCACCCACACCCTCACCCTCACCCTCACACCCACCCTCACCCCACCCCCACCCTCACTCTCACCCTCACACCCAATGTCACCCACACCCTCACCCTCACCCTCACACCCACCCTCACCCCACCCCCACCCTCACCCTCACACCCATCCTCGCCCACACCTCCACCCTCACCCTCACCCACACCAACCCTCACCCTCACCCTCACACCCACCCTCACCCTCACCCCCACCCCCACCCTCACCCACATCCCCACCCTAACCCTCACCCACACCCCCATTCACACCCTCACCCTCACACTCACCCACACCCTGACCCTCACCCGCACCTCCACCCTCACCCTCACCCCGACCCTCACACCCCCCTCACCCACACTCCCACCCTCACCCTCACCTTCACCCACACTCTGACCCCCAACCCCACCCTCACCCACACCCTCGCACCTACCCTCACCCACACCGCCACCCTCATCCTCACCCTGATCCCCACCCTCACCCTCATCCTCACCCACACCCCACCCTCAATCACACCCTCACTCCTACCCTCACCCACGCCCCCACCCTCACCCTCACCCTCACCCACACCCCTACCCTCACCCTCACCTTCACCCACACCTGCACTCAATCACACCCTCAACCCCACCCTCACACATGCCCCCACCCTCACCCTCACCCTCACTCTCACCCCCACACCCATCCTCACCCTCACCCTCAACCACACCCGCACCCCACCCTCACCTTCACCCTCACACCCACCCGCACCCACACCCCCCCGCTCACCCTCACCCACACCCTCACACCCACCCTCACCCACACCCCCACCCTCACCGTCACCCACATCCCCACCCTAACCCTCACCCACACCCCCACCCTAACCCTCACCCTCACACTCACCCACACCCTGACCCTCACCCGCACCTCCACCCTCACCCTCACTCTCACCCCCACCCTCACTCCCACCCTCACCCACACCCCCACCCTCACCCTCACCTTCACCCACACTCTGACCCCCAACCCCACCCTCACCCACACCCTCGCACCTACCCTCACCCACATCCCCACCCTCATCCTCACCCTGACCCCCACCCTTACCCTCATCCTCACCCACACCCCACCCTCAATCACACCCTCACTCCCACCCTCACCCACGCCCGCACCCTCACCCTCACCCACACCCTACCCTCACCCTCACCTTCACCCACATCTGCACTCAATCACACCCTCAACCCCACCCTCACGCCTGCCCCCACCCTCACCCTCACCGTCACTCTCACCCTCACACCCATCCTCACCCTCACCCTCAACCACACCCGCACCCCACCCTCACCTTCACTCTCACACCCACCCGCACCCTGACCCCCCCGCTCACCCTCTCCCACCCCCTCACCCCCACCCCGCCCTCACCCTCACCCACACACCCACCCTCACCCACACCCTCACACCCACCCTCACCCCCACCCTCACCCTCACCCACATCCCCACCCTAACCCTCACCCCACCCTCACCCTCACCCACACCCTCACAGCCACCCTCATCCACACCTCCACCCTTACCCTCACCCTCACCCCCACCTCATCCCCACCGTCACCCACACCTACACCCCCATCCACACCCTCACCCACACCCTCACCCACACCCTGACCCTCAACCCCACCCACACCCACACCCTCACACCCACCCTCACCCACACCTCCACCCTCACCCTCACCCTCACCCTCACCTCCACCCTGACCCTCACCCTCACCCACACCCCCACCCTCACCCTCACCTTCACCCACACTCTGACCCCCAACCCCACCCTCACCCACACCCTCGCACCCATCCTCACCCACACCTCCACCCTTACCCTCACCCTCACCCCCACCTCACCCTCACACCCAACCTCACCCACACCCACACCCTCACCCTCACCCTCACTCTCACCCTCACACCCACCCTCACCCACACCCCCACCCTCACCCTCACCCTCACTCTCACCCTCACACCCACCCTCACCCTCACCCTCAACCACACCCGCACCCCACCCTCAGCCTCACCCACACTCCCACTCTTATCCTCACCCACCCCCTCACCCCAAGCCCACCCTCACCCTCACCCACACCCCCACCCTCACCCTCACCCACATCCCCACCCTAACCCTCACCCTCACCCCCATCCACACCCTCACCCTCACACTCACCCACACCATGACCCTCACCCGCACCTCCACCCTCACCCTCACCCTCACCCCCAACCTCACCCACAATCCCACCCTCACCCTCACCTTCACCCACACTCTGACCCCCAACCCCACCCTCACCCACACCCTCGCACCTACCCTCACCCACACCCCCACCCTCATCCTCACCCTGACCCCCATCCTCACCCTCATCCTCACCCACACCCCACCCTCAATCACACCCTCACTCCCACCCTCACCCACGCCCCCACCCTCACCTTCTCCCTCACCCTCATCCACACCCCTACCCTCATCCTCACCTTCACCCACACCTGCACTCAATCACACCCTCAACCCCACCCTCACGTATGCCCCCACCCTCACCCTCACCCTCACCCACACCCTCACACCCATCCTCACCCACACTCTCACCCTCACCCTCACCTTCACCCACACCCTCAACCCCACCCCCACCCTCACCCACACACTCACCCTCACCCTCACCCACACCCTCACACCCATCCTCACCCACACTCTCACCCTCACCTTCACCCACACCCTCAACCCCACCCCCACCCTCACCCACACACTCACCCTCACCCTCACCCACACCCTCACACCCATCCTCACCCACACTCTCACCCTCACCCTCACCTTCACCCACACCCTCAACCCCACCCCCACCCTCACCCACACACTCACCCTCACCCTCACCCACACCCTCACACCCATCCTCACCCACACTCTCACCCTCACCTTCACCCACACCCTCAACCCCACCCCCACCCTCACCCACACACTCACCCCCACTGTCACCCACACATCCACCCTCCCCCTCACCCTCAACCACACCACCACCCTTACCTTCAATGACACCCCCACCCCCACCCTCAATCACAACCTCTCCCTCACCCTTGACCTCGCCTTCACCCTCACCCCCACCCCCACCCTCACACTCACCCACACCCTCATCCTCACTCACATCCTCGCCCTCACCCTCACACACACCCTCGCCCTCATGCTTATCCCCACCCCCGCCCTCACTCTCACCCCCACCCTCACGCTCACCCCACCCCCACCCTCACCCTCACCCTCACCCTCACCCTCAACCTCATCCTCTCCCCCACCCTCATCCTCACCTCCACCCTCACCCCCAGCCCCACCCTCACCCTCACCCTCACCCCCACCCCCACCACCACCATCTCCCTCAAACCCTCACCCTCACTTACACCCTCACCCTCACCCCACCCCGTCTTCATCCTTACCCCCAATCCCAACCTCACCCCCACCCCCACCCTCAACCCCAATGTCACCCCCACCCCACCCTCATCGTCACCCCCATCCCCACCCCCAACCCTATCCTCACCCTCACCCCCACCCCCACCCCCAACCTCACCCCCACCCCCACCACCACCCTCACTCCCTCCCTCAGCCCATCCTCACACCCAATGTTACCCTCACCTCCACCCTCAACCCCATCCCTACCCTCACCCGCACCCCCACCCTCACCCAAACACTCACCCTCACTCACACCCTCACCCTCACCCCACCCCATTCTCATCCTTACCCCCAACCCCAACCTCACTCCCACCCCCACTCCCACCCCCAATGTCACCCCCACCCCCACCCTCATCGTCACCCCCACCCTCACCCCACCCTCACCCCCATCCCCACCCCCACCCTCACCCAAACCCTCACCTCACTCACACCCTCACCCTCACCCCACCCCCATCTTCATCCTTACCCCCACCCGCACCCTCACCCCCAATGTCGTCCCCACCCCACCCTCACCTTCATCCTCGCCCCCAACCTCACCCTCACCCCCACCCTCACCCTCATCCTCACCCCTAACCTCACCCTCACCCTCACCCACACCCTCACACCCATCCTTACCCACACCCCCACTCTCACCCTCACCCACACCCTCACCCTGATCCTCACCCCACCCCAACCCCATTCCCACACTCATCCCCACCCCTACCCTCACCCACACTCTCACCCACATTCTCACAACCCACCCCCACCCTTACCCTCACCCTACTCCCTATCCCCGCTCCCACCCCCACCCGACAGTCTTTACCATTCACTATGTTGTCAGTGCACAGGCTGATGGTTAAATACTAAGTGAAATCTGAGAGAGCTGTGGATGCAGGCTGTATTTCAGTTCAGTTTTTAGGATCTTTGATTAATTAGCATCTAAGTTAAACATCTGTGTGAGACTGCACTTGTTTTCAACATAAATTGTAGAAAACATATTTTAATCATTTTTATTTCCATGTGTGTAATTTAAAGAGCTCAGTCCCCTGGATGGAAGAAAGCTCTTGGCTTTAAAAAAGGCAAGTTGGCCAGTGACCCTGTTCTGAAACATCTGCTCCATCGCCTCCCAGTGAATGTTGAAGGGAAATTGGGCAAATGGAACAGCACCCGTGGGGATTGGTTGCACTGAACAGTTTCGGAATCAACTCGGTTTGAATGGGTTCATGCTGCAAACAATCAAAGCAAAATATAGGATGCTAAATAGGCTCCCATTTCACAATCTAATAGGTGATAGAGTTCACTTGCAAAATCTTTAAAAACCTCACACAGGATATTGGTAATGTAGGCTCAGCAGTAAAAGATGGCACCAAAAGGATCAGGGACTTTGTTATTGATTGGGTCTGACACTGGCAACAGTGAAGTGGTAATGGAAGGGGGCATTGCTATGACATTGACAAGATGAGCCATGGCAAGAGACACGACTCTAACATTGATGAATCTGGCGCAGATGGCAGTGTGGGCAATGGCAAGGTGAGTTGGCCCAGCAGTGAAAGATGGTGCCTGAGAAATGGCGACTTTGACCTTAGTTGGGTCCAGTGTAGATGGTGGAGAGAGCTGGCTCAGAACTCAGAACAGAGATGGACCTCTGTTTAAACTAGATCTTTTCATTGTCCTCTTGTTCTCAAAACTTTTAAAAGAGTTTAATAGTATCATGGCGAGGAATGAAACCTTTTCACTGTACTGTTTTATATTTCCCACTATAAAATACATGTGACAATAACATCATTCGATGCAATTTAGTAACTTGATTGGATGTTGCATTGACCATGTGAACGTCCTCAAAAATGAAATAGGAACTCAAACTAAACCAGAGTTGGTTTTTTTAGAGCATTTTTTGGAAGTTCAATTGCTTATTGGCATCCTCAGAAATTTGTGCTCAGTGTCATATTTGCTCCACACCAGTATTGACAGTGTTCATTTCGCTGCACCTTAAAAATTATACTTGCTTTTTGGTATCAGTTGATCTTTTGTGCAATGGTCATTGGGGCTGTAGACTGGAGAAGCTTTAGCTCCTCATCATCAATTACTGTGGATAAATTGGAAATTCATTTCAAAACTGATTAGGACAAAGGGAACAGTGCAACATTGATCTAGGAAGTTCTACAGTTAGTGCAGATCAAACACTACACACAGGACCTGATAACAAATACTCAATACAGATATTCATGGAATGTGGGTGGCCTTAAAAAGTGCCATAGTCCCACTCTCACATTAGAGAGGAATGACTGGAAGTTGTTTAACCTGAGACCCCTCAGCCCTCCGGTGAGGGAAGAAGTTCAGAAGGAGAGCTCAGCAGCTGCAGGAATTGAACCCATGCTGTTGGTGTCACTGGAAAACAGCGTCCAGCCATTAGAGCCCCTCCAAATGTTACCATAGTCAGAGCAGACCACAGAGCTGTTCTCTTTTCAGCAAGAGATAATTAGTGGTGGTTTAATCTGAGGGTCACTGTGCCTCAGGTGAGGGAGAAGTTTGGGAAGGAGAACTGTTCATGGTAACTTCTGTATAACATTCAAGAAGCAAACTATTCTCAGAAAACCCTTGTATGGAAGGGGAAATTCCTTCTATATTGTTATTTATAATATTTGAGAAGTAAAACCCCATATCAATTGCTTCTGATCCAGTGTTTCTGCAGCTAAAGTACATATAACCATGCTTAGCTTCCTATATCAAGAGAAAATATTTTCATTTTCATCAATCAAGAATATTGTAAAATCTGTTAAACTCAAACACCCATTTGAAAGATTATCAAGGGAAGCATCACTAAAAACAGGGACTATTTTCATGCCCTTCAGAAACTTGAGGCTAGAAGCATCAATATTCATGTATCCAATTCAGCTGTCCAGCAACATTCTTAATGGTCTCTTTCTTCTTTTGATGCTAAGATTGTATTTCTATAATAATCCAGCACCGTTTTGTAGCAGTTGATTGACACTTTCTAGATGACATTGTTGAGTTAAGGTTACTCTTCACCTATTCTCTGAATGTCTATGTCTATGTAGTTAAAGGGTCCAAAAGCCTGACTTTCAATCTTAAATTTGTTTAATCTTATTCATAAAAAAGTGGCTAAAATCAAAGATCTTGGGAATTCCTGGACCAACATCCTGGAATTCCCTCCCTCGGGACATTGTGAGTCAAGCCACAGCACATGGACTGCAGCAGTTCAAGAGGGCAGCTCATCAACACCTTCTCAAGGGGCAACTAAGGACAGACAATTAATGCTGGTCCAATTAGTAACACCCACATCCCACAAATGAATAAAAGAAAGTTTCACAGAACCTCACCATAGAAAAGCAGCAGTGTGCATCATAAAGATGCTTGAGACCATTCCTCTGTGGCACCAGTTTAACATTGCAGATTGCTGAGAAAGAGTCATATCAACATCAAACTCTGTTTCTCTGTCTTACAGATGTTGCCAGACCTGCTGAGTTTCTCCAGCATTCTCTGTGTTTGTTTAACATTGCAGGACTCAGCTGAGTACAGCAAGCCAGAGCGAACTGAGAAATACATCCTCCAATTTCTCAACCTTCTTCTCAAGATCACTCCTCTCTGAAATATATCTCCCTTCAAAAACATGGCTTTCATAATTGATTGACTGACATTTCCCTGAGTATGTAGCCAATAGATCAAAGAAAATGAGCAAGATTGCTTTTCCTGCCATGGGGGAATCACTCTAACATCCTAATCTCCAAAATTCTAAGTCAGGTCCATCTGAGAATCCATCAATATGATCAGGCTAGCAGTGTGGACATCAGATCTCTTGCATATATCCAGTTGGTTTTGCTTTGTCTGTTGGTAATTTATCTGCATGTTAGTTGATCATCACTAACATCTCCTTCTCAAGGGCTTTGACTTTTTGTAAACTTCCTGGTTGTTCTGTAGTCCACGTTCTGATCCACGAATTAGCCAAGTTGTGGTTTTCATTTGATCTTCTCAATTTCCCTAGACAGTGACATTACCACCCTGTTCCCTCACTGCTCTGTGATTGTATAGTTGTTGCAAAATTCTCTCCCTGAGAACGTGCATTTTCTTGCTTTCCACTATTGCATCCTGTTTGTCTGTTCATAGATTAGATTAGATTACATTACAGTGTGGAAACAGGCCCTTCGGCCCAACATGTCCACACCGACTCGCCGAAGCGCAACCCACCCATACCCCTACATTTACCCCTTACCTAACACTACGGGCAATTTAGCATGGTCAATTCACCTAACCTGCACATCTTTGGACTGTGGGAGGAAACCGGAGCACCCAGAGGATACCCACGCAGACACGGGGAGAACGTGCAAACTCCACACAGTCAGTTGCCTGAGGCGGGAATTGAACCCGGGTCTCTGGCGCTGTGAGGCAGCAGTGCTAACCACTGTGCCACCGTGCCGCCCAATCTTTCCTCTTGTTAGATATCTCGTGCGTATTTAAACTAGCTCAGCAGGGGGTTGGGAGCCTGTGGTGTAGTTCCAGTACACAGAAGGATAAGAGTAGGGAGGACATGGACAGGATTTCAGGTTCACAGGAATGTGCTGGCAGACAGCAGCTGGTTTGAAGTGTGTCTACTTCAACGCCAGAAGTATCAGAAATAAGGTAGGTGAGCTTGTAGCATGGACTTCAATGTTGTGGCCATTTCGGAGACATGGATAGAGCAGGTTCCAGGGTTTAGATCTTTCATTCAGAACAACCAAGGCGGTAAAAGTGGGAGAGGTGTAGCCTTGTTAGTCAAGGGTAGTATAATGGCGGCTTAAAGAAATTTTGACGAGGACTTGTCTGCTGAGGTAGTGTGGGCTGAGGTTAGAAACAGGAGATGAGAGGTCACACTGCTGGGATTTTTTTTTATAGGCCTCCGCAGAGTTCTAGGGATGTGGAGGAGAAGATCAGCAAAACTATTCTGAGTAGGAGTGAAAGGAACAGGGTGGTCATTATGGGGGACTTTAACTTCCCCAACATTGACTGGAAATGCTATAACTCTAGTACATTGGATGGATCAGTTTTTGTCCAATGTGTACGGGAGGGTTTCCTGACACAGTGTTGAAGGGCCGACAAGAGGGGAGGCCACACTGAATCTGGTGCTTGATAATGAACCAGGCCAGGTGTTGGATTTCATTGTAAGTGAGCACTTTGGAGAGAGTGGTCATAATTCAGTTACGTTTAGTTTAGCGAGGGAAAGGAATAGATACATGCCACAGGGCAAGAGTTATCAATAGGGCAAGGGCAATTATAATGCGATTAGGCAAGAATTAGGATGCATAGAATGGGGTAGCAAAATGCAGAGGATGGGGACAATTGAAATGTGGAGCTGGTTTAAGGAACAGATATTGCATGTCCTTAATAGGTATGTCCCTTTCAGGCAAGGAGGAAGTGATAAGGTAAGGGAACCCTGGTTTACTATAGAATTGTATCACTTGTTAAGCGGAAGAAGGAGGCTTATGTGACGATGAGACGAGATGGTACAGATGAGGCGATGGAGAGTTACAGATCAGCTGGGAAGGATTTAAAGAGAGAGTTAAGGAGAGCAAAGAGAGGACACGAGCAGTCTTTAGCAAATAGAATAAAGGAGAACCTTAAACATATAGGTATGTGAGGAATAAAAGTCAAAGATAGAAGTGGGAAGTTGAAGGTGGACCCTGTGGAGATTGGAGAGGTGCTAACGAACATTTCTCATTGGTTTTCACTCAGGAAAAGGAGAATATTGTAGAGGAGAAGAATGAGGTACGAGATATTAGACTAGAAAGGATCGAGGTTAGTAAGGAAGAGGTGATATCAATTCTAGAAGGATTAAAAGTAGATAAGTCCCTTGGGCCGGATGGGATTTATCCAATGATTCTCTGGGAAGGTAGGGAGGAGACAGCAGAGCCCTTGGCTTTAATCTTTGAGTTGTTATTGCTTACAGGTTTAGTACCAGAGGACTAGAGGATTGCAACTGTTGTGCCTGAGTTCAAGAAGGGCAGTAGAGGTGACCTAGGTAATTATGGACCAGTGAGCCTTATGTCTGTTGTAGGAAAAGTTTTGGAAAAGATGAGAAGAGATAGGATTTATAATCATCTAGCAAGCAACAATTTGATTGGAGATAGTCAACATGGTTTCGTCAAGGGCAGGTCGTGTCTCACCAACCTCATTGAGTTTTTTGAGAAGCTGACCAAGCATGTAGATGAGGGTAGGGCAGTTGTTGTGGTATACATGGACTTCAGTAAAGCCTTTGATAATGTTCCACATGGTAGGCTGTTGGAGAAAATGCAGAGGCATGGAATTGAGGGTGATTTAGCAGTTTGGATTAGAAACTGGCTTTCTGAAAGAAGGCAGCGAGTGGTGGTTGATGGAAAATATTCAGCCTGGAGTCTAGTTACTAGTGGTGTGCCACAAGGATCTGTTTTGGGACCACTGCTGTTTGTCATTTTTCTAAATGACTTAGATGCAGGCATAGGTGGATGGATTAGTAAATTTGCAGACGACACTAAAGTCGGTGGAGTAATGGACAGTGTGGAAGAATGTTACAGGTTGCAGGGGGATTTGGTTAAACTGCAGAATTGGGCTGAGAGGTGGCAAATGGAGTTCAATGCAGCTAAATATGAGGTGATTCACTTTGGGAAGAATAACAGGAAGGCAGAGTACTGGGTCAATGGAAAGATTCTTGGTAGTGTGGATGTGCAGAGGGATCTTGGAGTCCATGTGCATAGATCCCTGAAAGTTGCCACCCAGGTTGATAGTGCTGTTAAGAAGGCATATGTGTGTTAGGTTTCATTGGTAGAGGGATTGAGTTCTGGAGTTGTGATGTCATGCTGCAACTATACAAAATGCTAGTGCGGCCACACTTGGAATATTGTGTACAGTTCTGGTCGCCATATTTCAGGAAGGATGTGGAAGCATTGGAGAAGGTGCAGATGAGATTGACCAGGAAGTTGCCTGTTCTGGAGGGAAGGTCTTATGAAGAAAGCCTGAGAGACTTGGGTCTGTCCTCACTGGAAAGAAAAAGGCTAAGAGGGGATTTGATTGGGCCTTACAAGATGATCACAGGATTAGATAGAGTAGACAGTGAAAGTCTTTTTCCTCGGATGATGATGTCAGCTTGTATGAGGGGGCATAACTACAACTTGAGGGGTGATAGATTTAAGACAGATGTCAGAGGCAGGTTCTTTACTCAGAGAGTGGTAAGTGAAATGCCCTGCCTGCCAAGTTAACTCAGCCACATTAGGGAGATTTAAACAATCCGTGGTTAATCATATGGCTGAAGATGGGATAGTGTGGGGTGATGGGCTTAGATTAGTTCACAGGTTGGCGCAATATCGAGGGCGGAAGGGCCTGTACTGCACTGTATTGTTCTATTCTATTCTATTTAGCCAGTAAATGAGCATATGGGAAACTCTCCTTATAATAGTCATATCCCTTTATTTACTGGACCCATCCAGTGTATGTAGCATCAATACTCACTGTAGACAGTTCTCCTTTAGATTTGATAGCTCTGCTCTGAGCATCAGTAACAGTCAGCCAACAGTATCCACCCCCTCGTCTACTATACTCCATTCCTGATAACTCTCGATTACATGAGTATGTGAAGTGTCTTATTACAGAATCATAGAAATTTTACAATGCAGAAGGAGGCCATTCAGCCCATCATTTCTGCGCTGTCTGACTTCAATTAGTTGCTCAGATTCTAAAAGTCTGTCATTAATTCTAATTCACTGAGATGAATAGATCTTAAATAATTTGATTCCATGTCGGAGAGCCATTGTCTTTCCATCACAATTTGTCTGGATATTTCCACTCTTCAGAATGCTCTGTTTTGTTGTGTGTGAAATCCCTAGGATTACTATTTATCTTGGATGGCTTTATGCAATGCCTCAGAGCTTTCTGAATGTTCTTTGACTCTTCCACATTGATAAATCCCCCTTTTGCTGCAGGTAAGCATTTCAAATATACAGAGAAATATTGAATTAATTGGAGCCCCTTTGAGGACGGGATGACTGTCGCACAGTACAGAGAGGATTTAGGGATCCTATTGCAGAGACCAATTAATAACGACCAAAGCCCCCAGTTAATAACGACTAAAGCCCCCAATTAATAATGACCAAAGCCCCCAATTAATAAGGACTAAAGTGAATTCTTTAGGGCAATTTAGTGTAACTTCCTTTTCTGTCTCAGATTCTTATCGTCTGATGCCGTTAACACTCTGTAACGCTCCCATTAAAGATATCAGGGTTTGTATTGGGGAAGCAGTCAGGGCCTGATTGGGAATTGGAGTTGAGACCACAGTCTGATCAGCTACAGCTACAGGCAAACCAGTGTAAATGACCTACTCCTAAGTCCTGTGTATGTTCTGATGCAAGTTAAGACCAGGATCCCATCTATATGTGACACTTTACACAATGCAGCAACTTAACTATGAATGTTAAATGAAAATGGAATTACTCTGACTTTCTGAAATCCTCTACACAGTCTGATTAAGTCCATGATATGTTCTCCATTGGAAGATATTGCACCTTTTGAGTTCCTCAATGTCTGACCATGATTCGTAGACACCCAGGAGGTTATCAATGTTACAAATGTCAACCATGAAGCTGAATATAAAATTCAAACCTTCCTCAGTAACCACCTGAGAGTCTTCAGCTCCAGAATACTTTGTTTGTCCTTTTACCTGTATGAGGAAGCAGCATGCTCAGGCCACACCTTAATTTCCCTTCAGTAAAGGTGAATAGATTCTTGTTAGGCAGGGGAATTCAAGGCTATTGGGAATGTGGAATTCAAAACATCAACAGATCATCTATAACCTTGTTAAATAGCAGAGCAGGTTTCTAGCCTTGCTCCATAAGTTTGTTAGAAAAGTTTTAAAAGTTAAATCCCAAAGAGGTGGCATATTGCCTCAGTGATTAGCACTGCTGCCTCACAGCACCAGGGCCTGGTTTTGATTCCACGCTCAGGCGACCATCTGTGTGGAGTTTGCACATTCTCCCCGTGTCTATATGGGTGCTTTAGATTCTTCCCACAGTCCGAAGTTATACAGGTTAGGTGGATTGGCCACGATAAATACAGAATGATGGAGTGGCTCGGGGTGGGATACTCTTTGGAGGGTCACTGCAGGTTTGATGGGCTGAGTGGCCGCTTTCTGCATTATGGGGATCTCTATGAAAGAGAACCACAGTGTGTAGACGACAAGTGATTGATGACAGGTTTTATGATGGTAGGCTTTAGCATTTTTCGAGAAATGTTACTGTTACTTTTATAACTGTTATATCTGAAAATGTGTTGCTGGAAAAGCGCAGCAGGTCAGGCAGCATCCAGGGAACAGGAGAATCGACGTTTCGGGCATAAGCCCTTCTTCAGGAATGAGGAAAGTTTGTCCAGCAGGCTAAGATAAAAGGTAGGGAGGAGGGACTTGGGGGAGGGGCGTCGGAAATGTGATAGGTGGAAAGAGGTCAAGGTGAAGGTGATAGGTCAGACTGGGGTGGGGGCGGAGAGGTCAGGAAGAAGATTGCAGGTTAGGAAGGTGGTGCTGAATTTGATGGATTTGACTGAGACAAGGTGGGGGGAGGGGAAATGAGGAAACTGGAGAAATCCGAGTTCATTCCTTGTGGTTGGAGGGTTCCTAGGCGGAAGATGAGGCGCTCTTCCTCCAACCGTCGTGTTGTTGTGGTCTGGCGGTGGAGCAGTCCAAAGACCTGCATATCCTTGGTGGAGTGGGAGGGGGAATTGAAATGTTGAGCTACAGGGTGGTTGGGTTGGTTGGTCCGGGTGTCCCAGAGGTGTTCTCTGAAACGCTCCGCAAGTAGCCGGCCTGTCTCCCCAATATAGAGGAGGCCACATCGGGTGCAGAGGATGCAATAGATGATGTGTGTGGAGGTGCAGGTGAATCTGTGGCGGATATGGAAGTTTCCTTTGGGGCCTTGGAGGGAGGTGAGGGGGGAGGTGAAATCTCTCACCCTAAATAATTATAAGATATTTCTTGTAACATTTGGGCTACTATTAAATTCACAATTGCTTATACTGTCATTTATGTCAGAGAATGTCAGGTTTAAACTTCCATCCTAGGATTAACATTACTCAGTACAAAGTAAAGACTTTGTCAACTTTCAGGTTCTGAATAGACCAGTTTGCATTTCAATCCCATCAGATTTGTAAAACACAATGAAGTGAAGCAAATAGATTCAGAGTATGTGGTACTGACTCTCCTTTATCTGTGACTAGAATTCCACTTGGAAGCACATTACTTGATCATAATTCTAGAAACTGATGGAAACATTAGAGTGTAGGCCTGATAGGACTCTGTCAACCTTTCTCAATGAAGGACAAAGATTGACAGAGTAGTGTGATTTCATGGAATACGTACTGGGGTCCTTGAGAGCAATATGTGAAGGATAGGCACAAGAAATTTCCACCGGGTAGGAACAAAATAAGGTTGTGCACGGGAGAATGTACAAAACTGGGGCAATAAAGTACTTAAAGTAATAATAAAGTACTTAAAGTACTGATAGGAGAAGGAGAAACATTGAGAGACATAAAACAGAGGAAGTGTCCATTAGAGTTAGTGTGAAAGAAATGAGTGCAGCAACAGAGATCAGAGAGATAGAAAAATCAATAAAGTGACACAGCAAATGAGTGGAAAACCTAATAAAAGGTAAAGTGGTTTAATTTGGAAGCAGACATTCAGCAGAGGAATTGCAAAATTGCTTTTTACCTTCTTCAGCAATGAATCTCCAAACGTTTCTGTTTACCTGATGAAAAGTGTGAAATATAGCCAGCTCGACAACATTGGAAGGTCAGGCTGGTACTCAAAGCTGAAAATCACCCTCACCATTTATTCTTTCTCTGACTGTAACATTGAGGCAAACTTGGGTACATTAAGGGAGACAGAGGGAATGGTTTTATTTACTGCCATCACCTTTTCACCGGCATGACAGGATGTGAAATATAAAATAATTCCAGCTCACTTGTAAATGGGTAAAAATCCTGCAGATGCTGGAAATCTGAAACAAAGAAAATGCTGGAGAAACTCAGCAGATCTGGCAGCATCTATGGAGAGAAACAGAGTAAACATTTTGAGTCTGATTTGACTCTTATTCAGAGCTAAAAACGAGGTAAAAACAATGACTGCAGATGCTGGAAACCAGATTCTGGATCAGTGGTGCTGGAAGAGCACAGCAATTCAGGCAGCATCCGAGGACAGGCAAAATCGAGGTTTCGGGCAAAAGCCCTTCATCAGGAATAAAGGCAGAGAGCCTGTAGCGTGGAGAGATAAACTAGAGGAGGGTGGGGGTGGGGAGAGAGTAGCATAGAGTACAATAGGTCAGTGGGGAAGGAGATGAAGGTGATAGGTCAGGGAGGAGAGGGTGGAGTGGATAGGTGGAAAAGGAGCTGGGCAGGTCGGACAAGTCCGGACAAGTCAGGGGATCGAGTTGCTGGAGGTTAGAAACTAGGATGAGGTGGGGGAAGGGGAAATGAGGAAACTGTTGAAATCCACATTGATGCCCTGGGGTTGAAGTGTTCCGAGGCGGAAGATGAGGCGTTCTTCCTCCAGGCGTCTGGTGGTGAGGGAGCGGCGGTGGAGGAGGCCCAGCACCTCCATATCCTCGGCAGAGTGGGAGGGGGAGTTGAAATGTTGAGCCACGGGGCGATTTGGTTGATTGGTGCGGGTGTCTCGGAGATGTTCCCTAAAGCGCTCTGCTAAGAGGCGCCCAGTCTCCCCAATGTAGAGGAGACCGCATCGGGAGCAACGGATACAATAGATGATATTAGTGGATGTGCAGGTAAAACTTTGATGGATGTGGAAGGCTCCTTTAGGGACTTGGATGGAGGTGAGGGAGGAGGTGTGGCCACAGGCTTTACAGTTCCTGCGGTGGCAGGGGAAAGTGCCAGGATGGGAGGATGGGTCGTAGGGGGGCATGGACCTGACCAGGTAGTCACGGAGGGAACGGTCTTTGCGGAAGGCGGAGAGGGGTGGGGAGGGAAATATATCCCTGGTGGTGGGGTCTGTTTGGAGGTGACGGAAATGTTGGCGGATGATTTGGTTTATGCGAAGGATGGTAGGGTGGAAGGTGAGCACCAGGGGCGTTCTGTCCTTGTTGCGGTTGGAGGGGTTGGGTCTGAGGCCGGAGGTGCGGGATGTGGATGAGATGCGTTGGAGGGCATCTTTAACAACGTGGGAAGGGAAATTGCGGTCTCTAAAGAAGGAGGCCATCTGGTGTGTTCTATGGTGGAACTGCTCCTCCTGGGAGCAGATACAGCGGAGGCGGAGGAATTGGGAATACGGGAAGGCATTTTTGCAAGAGGTAGGGTGGGAAGAGGTGTAATCCAGGTAGCTGTGGGAGTCGGTGGGTTTGTAGAAAATGTCAGTGTCAAGTCGGTCGTCACTGATGGAGATGGAGAGGTCCAGGAAGGGGAGGGAGGTGTCAGAGATGGTCCAGGTAAATTTAAGGTCAGGGTGGAATGTGTTGGTGAAGTTGATGAATTGCTCAACCTCCTCGCGGGAGCACGAGGTGGTGCCAATGCAGTCATCAATGTAGCGGAGGGAGAGGTGGGGAGTGGTGCCGGTGTAATTACGGAAGATCAACTGCTCTACGTAGCCAACAAAGAGACAGGCATAGCTGGGGCCCATACGTGTGCCCATGGCTACCCCTTTGGTCTGGAGGAAGTGGGAGGATTCAAAGGAGAAATTGTTAAGGGTGAGGACCAGTTTGGCCAAACGAATGAGAGTGTCGGTGGAGGGGTACCGTTCCCTCCGTGACTACCTGGTCAGGTCCATGCCCCCCTACGACCCATCCTCCCATCCTGGCACTTTCCCCTGCCACCGCAGGAACTGTAAAGCCTGTGGCCACACCTCCTCCCTCACCTCCATCCAAGGCCCTAAAGGAGCCTTCCACATCCATCAAAGTTTTACCTGCACATCCACTAATATCATCTATTGTATCCGTTGCTCCCGATGCGGTCTCCTCTACATTGGGGAGACTGGGCGCCTCTTAGCAGAGCGCTTTAGGGAACATCTCCGAGACACCCGCACCAATCAACCAAATCGCCCCGTGGCTCAACATTTCAACTCCCCCTCCCACTCTGCCGAGGATATGGAGGCGCTGGGCCTCCTCCACCGCCGCTCCCTCACCACCAGACGCCTGGAGGAAGAACGCCTCATCTTCCGCCTCGGAACACTTCAACCCCAGGGCATCAATGTGGATTTCAACAGTTTCCTCATTTCCCCTTCCCCCACCTCATCCTAGTTTCTAACCTCCAGCAACTCGATCCCCTGACTTGTCTGGACTTGTCCGACCTGCCCAGCTCCTTTTCCACCTATCCACTCCACCCTCTCCTCCCTGACCTATCACCTTCATCTCCTTCCCCACTGACCTATTGTACTCTATGCTACTCTCTTCCCACCCCCACCCTCCTCTAGTTTATCTCTCCACGCTTCAGGCTCTCTGCCTTTATTCCTGATGAAGGGCTTTTGCCCGAAACCTCGATTTTGCCTGTCCTCGGATGCTGCCTGAATTGCTGTTCTCTTCCAGCACCACTGATCCAGAATCTTATTCAGAGCTGTTCAGTACTAGATTCAAAATATTAATTCTACTTCTCTCCACTTGTAAGTGGCTACGTTGATGAATAAAAGTAAATGTTACTTTTTATAATGTATTCAGAAAAAATTGACAAAAAAAACACTATGGATGCTGGAAATCAGAAACCACTGGCGAAATTCAGCAGGTTTGGCAGCATCTGTGAAAAGAGAAAGCAGTGTTAATGTTTTGGGTCTGTCATTGGACCCAAAACATTAACTTTTCTTTTTCTCCACAGATGCTGCCAGACCTGCTAAGTTTCTCCAACAATTTCTGTTTTGGTTTACAAAAGTTAAGTTCAATAGTTCAAAATAGGAATTCATGTCCTTGTGAAAGTTATTGACCCCCAGTCAGTTTATTGAATGTAGTTGGATGGGTGCTATTTTCTCGTGAAGTAATCTAGCACACTGTCAGAAATGCACAAGGACTTAGGAATGGCATAAAAAAGGTTTGAAAGGACCGTACTCTGGTGCTGGAGGGAAGAGATTCTGCACTAAGTTTCTTTTCAAACTTTACCTTTGTAACGAGAAGGGACAAGGTGAATTTGGAGAGCTGTCTACTGGAGGTCGACAGGTAGCTCTGTGATGGATGCTCAGACGTTGCAACAAACATTTGCGTGATAAAAGATCTAGTTGATGATTCTACGAAGGCTAGCAGCATTGGGAAGCAAAAGGGACTGAAAAGAATCACCTCAAGCAAGGTTTCTGTAGTGAGATAATGAGGTTCTGAGGGATGCTAATAATACTGTTTGGATTCTAAAATGTAGATCATGTTGGATGAATAATGGATTAATCTTATTGTCAACAGTATCAGGTTGGGACTGAAAAGGCTGAAATGAGGCCTAATCGAGAAAGTTAAGATTATGGAAGTGTTTGATACATTTGTCGATGACGTGAAGATAATCTGTTGTGGATGCAACCAGAACCAGGGACCACGGGTTCGATTGAGTCACTAATGAATCCAAACGGGAATTCGGGAGAAACTCTTGCTCCAGTGAGTGTTGAAACTGTGGTACTCACTCCCACAGGGAGCAGCTGATGGGAATAGATGCTTTTAAGAAGAAGCTGAATAAATGGGGACAGGAATAAAAGGATTTGTTGTATTGACTGGTTTGAACAAAGACAGATGAGAATGTCTGTATGATAACTAAAGACTGACATAGATCTATTGGAGTGAATAGACTTTTTCTTTAGTGATCTTTAATAATTTATTGTGAAATGTTGAGAAAGCCCAACTGGTTATGAAGGTGACGTTGATAGAAATAGAATTAGAAGTAGCTTTATTGTCACATGTACTCACAAAAGAACAGTGAAAAGTTTAAAAGTCGCCTCATACCGCACCACCTCAGGTATAAAGGTACCTAGGTAGCTTTATTGTCACAGATTCTTGAGTTCAAATTCTTAGGGGAAAAAAAATTAGAAAAATAAAGAAATAAAAAGTCCAGCAATACAAACATTTGTGCCATCTTAGGTACAAAAGTACAAAATCATAGCAATAAATGAGAAAAATAAAGAAATAAAAGGTTCAGAATAACTCTCTTCCCAACCCCGACTGCTCCAGTCCTCAGCTCCAGACTGCTCTGCTCCTCACTTCCAGACCAGGCCGGGCCTCACCCTCAGACTGATCTGGTCCACACCTCCAGAGCAGGCCGGGCCTCACTTCCAGACCAGGCCGGGCATCACCCCGAGTCTGCTCCGGGCCACACCTCCAGACCAGGCCGGGCCTCACTTCCAGACCAGGCCAGGCATCACCCTGAGTCTGCTCCGGGCCACATCTCCAGATCAGGCCGGGCCTCACCTCCAGACCACGCTGGGCCTCACCTCCAGACCACGCTGGGCCTCACCTCCAGTCCAGGCCGCGCCTCACCTCCAGACCATGCCAGGTTTCACCTGCAAGGTTCTCAGGGCCGGGAGTCTGTGCTGAGTCAGTGCATTACAAGGAAATATTATAGGTAATTACAAATAATCTGATCAATCTGAATGTTTTCATTGAAGATGTCAATAAGGTCAGCCTACATATTAATTTCAAAATACTGTGGATTGATAGTAACACAGTCAAGTTTTTTGGGTGCTTCTGTTCAGTTTAGGGGACAGGCAGGAGGCTGGACGAAGACAGCAAGCCAGGCAGCATAAGGAGGTGGAGAAGTCGACATTTTGAGTGGAACCCTCCTTCAGGACTGGGGGTGGGTGGGGAGAGCTGCAGATAAAGGGAGTGGCAGGGGCAGGGTGGTGAAGTGGGGATAGGTGAAGACAGGTAGAGGGTACAACCTGGTTGGTCAATGAGAGGAATGAATCCGGTTGGTGGCAGGGAGGAGTGGGAGGGGCTGGGAAGGGAGTCGGTGGATGGGACGGGAGGTTATTTGACATTGGAGAACTCAATTTTGAGTCCTCCAGGCTGTAGGCTGCCCAGGCGGAAGATGAGGCATTGTTCCTCCAATTTGTGGCTTGGTTCATTGTGGCTAAGGATGGTCATATCGGAATGGGAGCAGGAAGGGGAATTAAAATGGGTGGTGACTGCGAGGTCCGGTCAGCCCAGTGGGCCTGTCTGAGATGCTTGGTGAACCATTCCCTAAGTTTACGTTTGGTCTCCCTGATGTAGAGAAGACCACATCGGGAACACCCGATGCAGTAAACTGGGATGAAGGAGAGGCAGGTGAACCACCGTCTGGAGGTCTGTTTGGAGCCTTGGATGGAGGTGAGGGGTGTGGTGTACTGGCAGGTTTTGCATATTTCTGGTTGCAGGGGAAGGTACTTGGGGGTTCTGGGGTCATTGATGGGGAGAGTTGCCTAAACCAAGGACTTTCGAAGAGAACAGTCCTTGCGGAAGGCAGAAAGGGGTTGGGAGGGGAAGATGTTCTTGGTGGAGTTGGCAGAAGTGTTTAAGAATAATATGTTGGATGCTGAGACTGGTGGGGTGGTAAAAACAGAGGTAAAAACAATGACTGCAGATGCTGGAAACCAGATTCTGGATTAGTGGTGCTGGAAGAGCACAGTAGGTGAGGACAAGAGGGACTCTGGTCAGTTGAGGCCATGACATTGGTGTGCATGTAAGCTCTAGCTTCCCCAGCTGTAACACAATCACTTGTATGAGGTGAAGAGAAGGTTTCATGGGTACATTGTAACAGAGACAGGAAATGAATACATTTCCATGTGATGTAACTGACCTTTGTGTCTCAGTAAAGTTAGAAAGGAAACATATGATGGCGGATTTATATAGTTACAATATGAGAGACTTTCTCATATGTTGGCACAGTGGCACAGTGGTTAGCACTGCTGCCTCACAGCGCCAGGGACCCAGGTTCAATTCCCACCTTGGGCGACTGACTGTGTGGAGTTTGCACGTTCTCCCCGTGTCTATGTGGGTTTCCTCCGGGTGCTCCGGTTTCCTCCCACAGTCCAGGTTAGGGTGAATTGGCCATGCTACGTTGCCCGTAGTGTGAGATGCATTAGTCAGGGTGGGTTGCTCTTTGGAGGGTTGTTGTGGACTTGTTGGGCCGAAGGGCCTGTTTGCACGCTGTAGGGAATCTAATCTAGTAATACTTGTATGAGAAGTGAATTTCAGTCTGTTATTGGGGACGTGATTGAGAAAAAGGAGGTGCTTCTTCCAGGTGTTATTCTGAGTCATTCGACTGTCTTTACACCCTACCCCACACAGGAAATGCCCCGAGGTAAACCCAGAAGTAAGCAAGATGACAGACCATCGAGAAACTTACTCATTGTTACAAAATATAGACTGAACCCAGGAATGCAATGTCCCTCTCTCAGGAATTTTCAAACCAGCAGTGTGTATTGACAGGTATATTGCAGCAGAAATCATTTCTCTTCTGAAGAAGATCATGTCAAATTGGAAACATTAACTCTGTTTCTCTCTGTGCACATGCTGCTGGAATCTGGTATCTCTAGATCTTCCTGTTTCTGTTTATATTACAAAAATATGAATTTGCAAATATCAGTACGTGGTATTCTAACCTAAGTTTTTTGAGATTATTATCTCAAAGTAGGCTGTTTTGGATATTTTAAAGAAAACTGTACTCACAATCTTAAGTAATTTCTTTTGAATATCTCTCAATCTTTAAGGCAAGTTGTTGAGCTACATCTCAGTGTGAGTATGTGTTGGTTTTTAAGGGAAAAGGTTTTTCCTTGTGTCTGTTGAACAGGCTTTCATTGGTCATTCTACGAAAACAAATTTTCGCCGAATCATATGGTACAGAATAGGCCCTTCAGCACATCAAGTTTGGACCAGCAAAAGTGCTCTCTTCCAACTTCTTCTGCTAGGCAGGAGATACAGAAGCTTGAATGCACACACCGCCAGGTTCAAAAACAGCTTCTCCCCCGCTAATATTTAACTAATGATTGGACTTCTCTAATTTTAAATTGAATGTTGATCATGCTTTGTGTACCCCCTGTGCAGTTGTAACCCTGTATGCTTCGTTCTGTCCAGGCACCCAATGATCTGTATGGCCTTATTTGTACAGTCTACCTGTGCAGCTCACAAAACAAAATTTCTCACTGTACTGAGGTACATGTGACAACAGTACATCAAGTCAAATGTCCAGCAAATATTTTATTTACCAGCACCTGCGGGACCAGGACTGTCAGTTGATCAAGAGGTCCATATAATAAATATAAAAACATAAACTAAGTAATAGTTTATACACATTACTGCTATACTTTATTTACTGTATAAATCATTTAAATAATAACTTTTCATTGAAAGCTTTTTCATTCACACCCTCAACTAATTACTTGGACATCATGAAGATGGTGATAATACTGTAAATTGCTGGTTAGTCAGGTGTAACATTTTGCCAGTTTATCGAGAGTGCTGGTTCATTATGTACCGATTAAATGACAGTTTGCTGTACTGCTGCCCACACTAGTTACACTATTCCACACTTGCCCGCTAGCCATGGATGTTGTGATATTTCAAGTGCTTATCCAAATACTTTTAAATGTTGTGAGGTTTCCTGCCTCAGCTACCTTCCCAAGTAATGCAATCCATGTTCTTTTGTAATGAGCAACGGATACAATAAATGATATTAGTGGATGCGCAGGTAAAACTTTGATGGATGGGGAAGGCTCCTTTAGGGCCTTGGATAGAGGTGAGGGAGGAGGTGTGGGCACAGCGTTTTACAGTTCCTGCGGTGGCAGAGGAAAGTGCCAGGATGGGAGGGTGGGTTGTAGGGGAGGCGTGGACCTGATCAGGTAGTCACGAAGGGAACGGTCTTTGCGGAAGGCGGAAAGGGGTGGGGAGGGATATGGGCAGCACGGTGGCACAGTGGTTAGCACTGTTGCCTCACAGTGCCAGAGACCCGGGTTCAATACCTGCCTCAGGCGACTGACTGTGTGGAGTTTGCACGTTCTCTCCGGGTGCTCCGGTTTCCTCCCACAGTCCAGGTTAGGGTGAATTGGCCATGCTACATTGCCCGTAGTGTGAGATGCATTAGTCAGGGTGGGTTGCTCTTTGGAGGGTTGGTGTGGACTTGTTGGGCCGAAGGGCCTGTTTGCACGCTGTAGGGAATCTACACAAAGATGTGCAGGTCAGGTGAATTGGCCATGCTAAATTGCCTGTAGTGTTAGGTAAGGGGTAAATGTAGGGGTACGGGTGGGTTGCGCTTCGTCGGGGCGGTGTGGACTTGTTGGGCCGAAGGGCCTGTTTCCACACTGTAAGTAATCTAATCTAATCTAATGTCCCTGGTGGTGGGGTCTTTTTGGAGGTGGCGAAAATGTCAGCTGATGATTTGGTGTATGCGGAGGTTGGTAGGGTGGAAGGTGAGCACCAGGGATGTTCTGTCCTTGTTACGGTTGGAGGGGTTGGGTCTGAGGGCGGAGGTGCGGGATGTGGACGAGATGCGTTGGAGGGCATCTTTAACCACGTGGGAAGGGAAATTGCAGCCTCTAAAGAAGGAGGCCATCTGGTGTGTTCTGTGGTGGAACTGGTCCTCCTGGGAGCAGATACGGCGGAGGCGGAGGATTTGGGAATTCGGGATGGCATTTTTGCAAGAGGTAGGGTGGGAAAAGGTGTAATCCAGGTAGCTGTGGGAGTCGGTGGGTTTGTAAAAAATGTCAGTGTCAAGTCGGTCGTCATTAATGGAGATGGAGAGGACCAGGAAGGGGAGGGAGGTGTTAGGGATAGTCCAGGTAAATTTAAGGTCAGGGTGGAATGTGTTGGTGAAGTTGATGAATTGCTCAACCTCCTTGCGGGAGCACGAGGTGGCGCCAATGCAGTCATCAATGCAGCGGAGGAAGAGGTGGGGAGTGGTGCCGGTGTAATTACGGAAGATCAACTGCTCTACGTAGCCAACAAAGAGACAGGCATAGCTGGGGCCCATACGTGTGCCCATGGCTACCCCTTTGGTCTGGAGGAAGTGGGAGGATTCAAAGGAGAAATTGTTAAGGGTGAGGACCAGTTCGGCCAAACGAATGAGAGTGTCGGTGGAAGGGTACTGTTGGGGACGTCTGGAGAGGAAAAAACGGAGGGCTTGGAGGCCCTGGTCATGGCGGATGGAGGTGTAGAGGGATTGGATATCCATGGTGAAGATGAGGCGTTGGGGGTCGGGGAAATGGAAGTCTCGGAGGAGGTGGAGGGCGTGGGTGGTGTCTCGAAAGTATGTGGGGAGTTCCTGGATTAGGGGGGATAGGACAGTGTCGAGGTAGGTAGAGATGAGTTCAGTGGGGCAGGAGCATGCTGAGACAATGGGTCGGCCAGGGTGGTCAGGCTTGTGGATCTTGGGAAGGAGGTAGAACCGTGCAGTGCGGGGTTCCTGGACTATGAGGTTGGAAGCTGTGGGTGGGAGATCTCCTGAGGTGATGAGGTTCTGTATGGTCTGGGAGATGATGGTTTGGTGATGGGGGGTGGGGTCATGGTCGAGGGGGCAGTAGGAAGAGGTGTCCTCGAGTTGGCATTTGGCTTCAGCGGTGTAGAAGTCAGTGCGTCAGACTACCACTGCGCCCCCTTTATCCGCTGGCTTGATGGTGAGGTTGGTATTGGAGCAGAGGGATTGGATGGCTGCACGTTGTGAGGGTGAGAGGTTGGAGTGGGGGAGTGGGGTAGACAGGTTGAGGCAGTTAATGTCCCGGTGGCAGTTGGGAATGAAGTGGTTGAGGGCAGGTAATAGGCCAGCGCGGGGTGTACAGGTGGATGCAGTGTGTTGGAGGTGGGCGAAGGGGTCCTCGGAATCCTGATTGTGAAAGTAAGTTCGGAGGCGGCGGAATACAACTAGTCTATGCTAACCAAGTTCCCAAACTAAACTAGTCCCACCTCCCTGTGCTTGGCCAATATCCCTCTAAACCCTGCCTATACATGTACCTATCCAAATGTCTTTTCAACATAACTGTGCTCGTGTCTATCACTTCCTGTGGAAGTTCATTCCACACACGAACCACTCTCTATGTAAAAACTGATGCCTCTCATGAACTTTTAAAATCTTTTTCCTCTCACCCTAAAAATATGGCCCTTAGTCTTGGAATCCTCCAGCCTAGGTAAAAGACACTGCCATCCACCTTACCTGTATCTCTCATGATTTTCTGAACTACTGTAAGGTCACCCCTCAACCTCCTATGTTCGAATGAAAAAGTCCCAGCCCCTATCCAACCTCTCCTCATAACTCAAACACTCCATTCCTGGGAATATCCTGGTAAATCTCTTCTGCATATTCTCCAGTTTAATAATATCCCTCCGATAACAGGGCAGTGTTTTAAACAATTAAAACTTTCAGGCTCTGTCTTATTTGCTTGTGACAATAAGACTAAACCACAAATATAGTTGAACTTTTGAAGCTAAATTAATTACAATTACGACATTCCTTTTGTCCTAAACATGCAAGAAAACTCTCACGGAATGTCCTCACAATCAAATGTTAGCAAAAAGCTGCTGATAATTCCACAATTACATTGATGTCTGTTTTCTTTTTAGAGTCACGTCATTTTTTGATATTCTCTTGAACAGTTTAATTTTAGCAAGTGCATGTTTACAGGATCTATGGACACAAAGCTCTAAGGACAGCTTTCTTGGAAGGTGAGGGGGAGAGGAGTTGCAATGGAGTGGGTGGGGTGATGTTGCAGGACAAGCTTGTGGACTGAGTAACATCCCTGGACCCAGTTCCTGTGTTTCTACAATATACAAGCTGCAAGCTGTAAAGATTGGTTTTGTCCAGCAGTTCATTGTTAATAAATGCCAGTTGTAGAGTATCTGGAAAGATGCATAGGTGTTGGACTTCAGATAGATTAGCCAGTGGGACCTGGACCTCGGATCCCAGTGGGAGCCTTACTATTAAACAGGGAAATTCAGAAATTGGGTGCAAATGGGATTTAAAGCCAACAATGTGCACAACTCAGTATTTATTTTTCAGATGCCCAATTACCGTCTAGGTCTGCTCTCCACTCCCAGTTTCACTGAAATATGGCCAAACATGATATAAATCAAAACAACCAACCAGACGTCCAAAGAAATCAGCAAACATGCACTATACTATATATCACTTCTTTACTGATGAGAATTTCAGCTGCAGCTCACTCAACCATTGTACTTACAGATCTAATAGTTTACTCCAGCATTACAACTGGGCAAGCTTTTGCATTTTTAATATGGCTTGGACTAATGCCATAAAATATCCAATCAAAGAACTGCAACGCACAGTAGGTCTCGATGAGGATGCCTTTATCAATATCGTGCTCAGGACACAGTCACTGAACAGCAAAGGCAGAGCTTCTGTCACTGCTTCATCAAAACCTTTGTTTTAATTTGAAGAAACTCTTCTCACCACCCTCCAAAGATTTGCTCCTTGGTTGATGGGTCAAAAAGTGTGGTGCTGGAAAAGCACAGCAGGTCAGTCAGCATCTGAGGGGCAGGAGAGTCGACATTTCAGGCATAAACCTTTCCTCAGGAATTGATGAAGGTTTGTTTCTGATGAAGGGCTTCTGCCCAAAACGTCGATTCTCCTGTTTCTCGGATGCTGCCTGACCTGCTGTGCTTTTCCAGCACCACACCCTTGACTCTGATCTCCAGCGTCTGCAGTCCTCACTTTCTCCTCCTGATTGATGACCCTGTCTAAACCTGTCCAGATTCCCTTTTGAAAGAAGATCCCATTGGTCATATTTTTAAAACTTAAATATTAGTTTTGCTAATGTTTAATCTCAAATGACTCTTTTGACAATTTCAAGAGTGCAGACCATGCTGATCATACACCTCTTGTCATTCTCAATTTTAGCAAACTTATTGATCAGTATTTTATCCATTTTAATCTGGTATTGAAACACATTAGGCCAGCACTGTTTGCCCAGCTCCTGTCTTCTCTCAATTAAAATTGCTACATTATTTCATCTTGATCTTCTCCTTGATTGAACAATTAAAGTATTACTCCTTTCAACTTTTCAAACAGATGTTTGTAATGTTCCTCCACAGCTCTCAGATACGTTTGCTGTGTTTTCAGCTCTAGAAAGGAAGGTTGTGGCATTAGCTCTTTATACTTCTGTCTCCCATGTTACCAATCACAGCTTCTCCATTTCCTCTGATTTCAAACGAAGCTTCTCCATTATGGTTACCAATCCTTCACCAAGAACGTTGTCACACTCATCAATTTTTAACTCTACACAACAAGGGCCAGTCTAAACTGTGATCTGACTCCAATATCTCGAGATACCTGTCCAACACTAACAGCTGCCCTATATAAAAAGCAGCTTGGTAGTGGTATCTGACCCTTCTTTTACCTCAGGCTTCCACTTTGCAACCCTCCTTCCCATTCCCATGGTGTTCCAGCTCCCTCCTGCATTTTCCTGGATCAAGTTTGTGGCGTTTCACACCATCTTCCATTCCAGATCATTCACACTTTGGTAACTACTTTCCTCCCATTGCTCTGATGATGTATCATCCTTGAAGAATCCAGTCTCAGCATCATCTAATCTGCATATTCAATATTCCTCCCTCTCTGCATTGCTTTCTCACATTCTCTCTTTCTTTCTTACTTGCTCATTTTCTCACTTTCTCACTTATATAAATGCTACCAATGTTGGTCAAGGGCTGAAACTAATGTTATAAGAATTGAAATCAGAATGAAGAGTGGAAAGTCTTGCCTGGAAACTAGGAGAATTCTGTCAATTATTGCATGTTCTTTGACTTAGATCCTCCAATCCCATGTGAACAATAGTCAACAAGTCTCTGTCACTGGTTCTGAACCATCACAACCCTTTGTATTCCAGCCCAGATGGTGTCCTACTCTTGAAGGTTCTCCATTTCTATACTTCACAAGGTCGGCTTTGTTTTCCATCTTCCTTTCCCATCTGGTGGTGTCCGTTCACCTCCACTTTGGCGAGCATGGTTTGGGAGGTGAAATACCTGATCTCAGTCTCAGATATCACTGTGACACAACGTGTGTTACACCTCTTCATTGGTGATGCCGTCTCTGTGGAACATACAAGAATTTGCATAGACAATGCTAGTGATTGCTGACTAACATGGGTGACACAATCACTATCCTCTTGCCTGTCTCACTGGCATTGATTGTGTAGTTGGTAATCCAATGAAGCAGTTTTACCGTCTTAGCCATTTTGGTGACATTGGATACCCACACCCTGTGGAGTCACTGGAAGAAAATGATGCTTTACTGATTCTTGCATTGTCATCAGTCTCTAGATCATCCTCTCTGGAGATTGAGGGAGGAGAAGTGATCAGGGCTCTTTGCAGTATTACCCGATGGTGAATCTGTTTTACCATCCAGTCATCATCGTCTTGGCTCTTCCACAGCTGTTGGGTTGACCAACCTTGGCACTGCTGCTCCCGAGACTGGTGGACTGCACCCTGTTCTTTAGCCAGCAAGATAATGTCAACTCCAAAACCAAAATCCGCCAGATGGTGGTGTCACTGTGGGATGCCAAAGTCTAAACCACCCTCACCATCCTTGTGATCAAATTAATAATAGACGGTATATTAGCTGGGATTATAACATGGTTCATGATAAAAACAATTTGACAGTGAAGAGCGAGTTCAATAGCAGTGACAAATATCTGCAGCAGAAACCACCACTATAATGAAACTCATTGTGAGACTCCCTGCTTCCTCATCATTGTCATTACTCTCGCCGCTCACTGGGAATAAGTAAGTGCTAATCTGCATGAGGAAAATCAGCCATTTCTCCACACTTTGCTTTGTGTCAGAAATAATTAAAGGCATCATATTCTAAATGCACGAGCAATTATACATCCAGCGCCTAATTGTAATATGGGTCATACTCTTTTTGTAGGAGAATTTGCATGCGAGCAAATGGGAATTGCAGTCTGTAATCAGAGATCAAAACATTTTAATCACTCTTTAGTTAAAGCTTAAAAGCGAAAACTGTCAAATTGTGAAAATGTTGTAACAACCTATTAAGTGAAACAATAACAAGTTTTCCATAGAACAAAAGAAATGAAAAATAGTTCATTAACCCTTTTCAGCCATTGGTATTTTCCTCATGTCAAGTAGACGTTCTGGTAATGCAATCTAACAGCATCAAAAAGAGCTGAAAGGGCTCAATGAATGGACTTGTGAGTTTATTTAGTGAATAGCTTAACTATGACAGCAGGAAGGCCCAACTCTCAACCCCTGCTTTATGCTGGCTCCACACTTTAGCTGCAGCATTGCTGGGCCGCAAACCGGGCTGAAGGTCAATATTTACAGGGATATCCTGGAGAGGTGTCTGCTTTTGCATCAGGTCCCTGGCTAGGTGCTTTCTGCATGAAATAATTAGTCAACAGTGTGGTACTGTTGAAGTATCGAGGAAACCTGATGAAGGGCTTATGCCTGAAACGTCAATTTTCCTGTTCCTTGGATGCTGCCTGACCTGCTGTGCTTTTCCAGTACCACACTCTCAACTCTGATCTCCAGCATCTGCAGTGCTCACTTTCTCTTACATGAAATAATTAGAAAACCACCTTCTGGGTTACTTTCTAACAAGCTGCAGGTAATGTTGATGAAAGAATTTCCCATGCTACCCTTGGGATTGGGTGTTGCCTTCTCCATATATTGCAGATGTATCTTTATTCTGACTTTGAAATACATCTTTCTTCTCTTCATATTATCATCTCAAACAGTATTACTATCGTAAACATCTCAAGAAATTTAGTTTGCTTTACTTACGTAGGATTCAGTCTGATTAGCATATCTTATTTGAATGTGCTTTCGATGCCATCAGAAATCAGTGAGTCAGTGCTACACTGCTATTTTGTAGCTATTGATGGTTAAAGCACAGACTGAGGGTGCATACATTTAGCAATTTAATAATTCTATTCATATCCGGTATTAGATTGTTACTTTGTTGGAAACCAGTTTACTGAAAAAAATAGAAAAGAGAGACATTCCATCTAATTCTGACCATCTTTATAAAATGTTAATGAGATTCAGTGTGCCTCAAAGGATTAGTTCTGACTCTCGTAGTTGTGTTGGTGATCACATTGTTCTCCGAGATTAAACCCTCCCAACATCATAAAGAGGGGCGTGCTGTTATAAAGGAATAATATATTTCCCAATTAACCTAACTGGATGTGTAAGGTGTCCTGCTCCCCTGTGTGTGTACTAGCAGGGTAAGGCTCTGGTTAATCGCATCTGTTTAAGGGCGGTTTCTTTCACTTTGCTTCAAATAGCTGGCAGACTGGCATGGCAGCTCGAAATAATAAAATGGTCAAGTTACTCATCTCCAGAATTCCTCAGGGTAATGATGACATTTACCAAGAGAAAGCTTTATGGGGAAGGGGAGGTCTTTAGTTCAGAAAGAATGTTGAATTAAATTAGCGCTGGTATAATTTATTAAGAACTGTACCTTATACTGTTAGCCTCTCTGTAATCACAGAAAATGCATGAAAGCACAAATGTGCTAAACAGGAGCAGGAGGAAGCTATTCAGTCCCTCAAGCCTGCTCCACTGTCCAATAGGATCATGGTTGGTCTGTTCGTGTTTTGAATTCCACCTCCGATCACCCTTGATTCCCTACTCTCTCAGGAATCTTGCAGTCCTACAATCACTATCCCAATTTCCCCTGGTCATTTGACTGGTCAGGAATGTCTAAAACACACCAGCTCCTGTTGAGGTCTGGTTTCCCATTTGGAAATGGAGATCGACAATTAGATTGCCTTCTGTGCAGTGTACTATCTACAAGATGCACTGCAGATGTTCACCAAAGATCCTCAAACACACTCCCTTCCAAATCCACCACCACTTTCATCTAGAAGGACAAGGACAGCAGATACATGTGACCCCACCCACTGTAAGGTTCCCTCTAGGCGATTCACCATCCTGACTTGGAAATATATCCTTCACAGCCACTGGGTCAAAATCCTGGAATTCCCTCCCTAAGGGCATTGTGGGTCAACCCACAGCAGATGAACTGCAGCAGTTCAAGAAGGCAGCTCAGCCCCATCTTCTCAAGGGGCAACTAGGGACGGGGTAATAAATGCTGGGTCCAGCCAGTGTTGCCCATGTCCTGTGAATTAACAAGAAATAAGGTCTGAAATAGACCGGTCGACAGAGCTACTGTGGGTGGTGGACACTGAGGACCTGGACCCAGAATGCATTCTGTGCCCTTGTCACCTCTGCACTTCCTCCAGGTGCTGTTTAACATGGAGGAGCACTGAGTGAAGGGAGGGCAGTGGGTGGGACGTAGCGAGGTGTTTGTTCACACACCTTGAGGACAACTGGGGACAGGCAATAAAACACCGGGCTGAAGAAGGGCTTATGCCCGAAACGTCGACTCTCCTGTTCCTTGGATGCTGCCTGACCTGCTGCGCTTTTCCAGCAACACATTTTCAGCTCTGATCTCCAGCATCTGCAGCCCTCACTTTCTCCCCAATAAAACACCAGGCCAGCCAATCATATCTACGTCCCATGAATGAATAAAAAATGTCTGAGAGGACACAGGGTGGCACAGTGGCTCAGTGGTTAGCACTGCTGCCTCACAGCACCAGAGACCCGGGTTCAATTCCTGCCTCAGGTGACTGTCTGTGTGGAGCTTGCACATTCTCCCCGTGTCTGCGTGTGTTTCCTCCGGGTGCTCCGGTTTCCTCCCACAGTCCAAAAATGTGCAGGTCAGGTGAATTGGCCATGCTAAATTGCCCGCAGTGTTAGGGGCAGGGGTAAGTGTAGGGGAATGAGTCTGGGTGGGCTGTGCTTCGGTGGGTCGGTATGGACTTATTGGGCCAAAGGGCCTGTTTCCACACTTTAAGTAATCTAATCAAAAAATGGAAGCATGCTGAGGAGTCTGGAATAAACTGAAAGTTAAATTTGGAGGGTTTTCACAATTTTAAAGGTCACCATTGATTGCTGCATTGTTAGTTGATGTGTTTTTAATGCAGGGATTTATTACAGTGACCTGTCGTTAAAGATAAATTGACCCTTACATTGACAAGCCTTGTGCAACCTTTACTCAGGTACACGGTAATGAAGAAAGGAGCACTGTACAGTGACAAAATGAGATCAAAGTCATGTCAGTCTCTGCTGCCATCTCTTCTATTGTATTAAACAATATAAATCGCAGCTTACAGCACAACTGTGATTTAAACTGAAGCTACATGTATCTGAGGGGCTAAGCTCTGGAACGGGGGTTGAGTGGGGGAGTGAGGGGTAATGCCAAGTGGGATGTTAAACACTGTGTTGGAGAATGGAGATGGAGCAGTTAGGCCTTTGTCTGCGTCCCTCATAGACTCCTGTGTTGTTCGAAACTGGACCATTGTGAAAAGATACAAGATGGAATGTGAAAGTCGCGGGTAGGTTGGGTGTGCGGTTAGCAAGCTGTGAAAGCATGCCGTTTGGTTTTCCCGAGCTCAGAGGGAGATTTGACACGTAGTGTTCAGTAACTCATCAGAGTGTATATTTTGGATTTTCACCCATAAAATGGCCACTTTTACCCAAGTGTGAATTGCACTCCCCATTCACACTTTATTGCTGCAGATTACAGCTTTACATCTTTAAAACAGTGACTAGACTGTGATCACATCACACCATCTCCCTCTCTCCTACTTTGAATGAATAGAGGGTGTAATTTCAACATGTCACTGCATGCAGCCAGGGCCTTGCCTTTAGTATTGATGTGCTCACTCATGGCCAATCATTTGAAGCCAATATCATTTTTATTTTCCCGTTGCCTTTCTAAGAAAGTACAAGGTTAATTTGTGTAACTGTGTTCTGCAAAGTAATTGCTTCTAATATTGAAACAGCCTGAGAATCTCCCTAAGGACAGAAGCAAACTTTAAACTAACAGTTCATTGCTCCTCAATTACTAGTGAGCCATCAAAATCCTCTGTGTTGTGGACTGCTGTTTATTTCAATGCTCAACTCCATTACATTGTCAAAAAGCTCATATGCGTTGCCTTAAAGGGGGCAGTTTGCTTTATGTCTCCAACCCTGATGTCCTTTCTTAAACAGGAAGATTGCCTGCTGCTTACCTTGGTTCTGACCTCACCAATGCCTTTACTTTGTTTTTTACACCTCTCTGTGGATTTGCACCTTCTTCATCTACACAACCATCAAACACCCAGGACCCTACGTTCTTCCAACTCCATGATTTTCTTCAATCCACTGTTGGCCATCCCCTCACATCCCTAAACCTTGGGGTTCCATCCTGAAATATCATTGCTGTCATTGAACATAGAACAATACAGTGCAGTCCAGGCCCTTCGGCCCTCGATGTTGTCCTGACCTTTTATCCTACTCTAAAGATCAGACTAACTGACAAATCCTTCATTGTACTATCATCCATGTGTCTATCCAAGAGTCACTTTAATGGCCTAATGTCTCTGACTTTACTATCACCACTGGCAGTACATTCCACGCATCCACCTACCTCTGACATTTCCCCTAAACCTTTCTCGAATCGCCTTAACATTATGCCCCCTCATGATAGCCATTTCCACCCTGGGAAGAAGTCTCTGGCTATCCACTCTATCTATGCCTCTCTTCATCTTGTACACCCCTATCAAGTCACCTGTCATCCTTCTTCGCTCCAGTGAGAAAGGCCCCAGCTCCCTAAAGGTTTCTTCATAAGACACACCCTCCAGTCCAGGCAGCATCCTGGTAAATCTCCTCTGAACCCTCTCTAAAGCTTCCACATCTGTCCTATAATGAGGTGACCAGAACTGAACACAATATTCCAGGTGAGGTCTAAGCAGAGATTTTTAAAGCTGCAGCATAATGTCATGGCTCTTAAACTCATTTGCCCTGTTAATAAAATGAGCACACCATATGCCTTCTTAACAACTCTATCAACTTGGGTGCCAACTTTGAGGGATCTATTGATGTGGACCTGGAGATCCCTCTGTTCCTCCAAACAGCAAGAATCCTGCCTTTAACCCTGTATTCTTCATTCAAATTTGACCTTTCAAAGTGAATCACTTCACACTTTTCAAGGTTGAACTCCATCTGTCACTTCTCAGCCCTGCTCTGCATCCTGTCAATGTCCTGTTGCAACCTACAGCAACAACTACCCCCCCCCCCCCACTTTCCCACTCTATCCTCAACTCCACCAACCTTCATGTCATCGATAATCTTATTAACCCACTTTTCACTTCCTCATCCAAGTTATTTATAAAAATCACAAAAAGCAGAGGTCCCAGAACAGATCCCTATGGAACACCACTGGTCACTGAGGTCCAGGCTGAATACTTTCCAACTACCACCACCTTCTGTCTTCTATGGGCCAGCCAATTTTGTATCCAGACTGCCAAATTTCCCTGTATCCCATGCCTCCTTACTTTCTGAATGAGCCTAGCATGGGAACCTTATCAAATGCCTTGCTAAAATCCACATACACCACATCCATTGCTCTACCTTCATCAATGTGTTTTGTCACATTCTCAAAGAATTCAATAAGGTTTGTGAGGCATGACCTGCCCCTCACAAAGCCATGCTGACTATCTCTAATCAAGCTATGCTTTTCTAAACAATCATAAATCCTGTCTCTCAGAATCCTTCCAATGCTTTGCCCACCACAGACATAAGACTGGACTGGTCAATAATTCCTACGGTTTTATTCTCTTTCTTGAACAAGGGAATAACATTTGCCACTGTCCAAACATCTGGCACTGCTCCAGTAGACAATGAGGATGCAAAGATCATCGCCAAAGATGTAGCAATCTCTTCCTTCACTTCCTCTAACAACCTTGGGGTATAATCCGTCTGGCCCAGGGGACTTATCTATCCTCATGTTTTTCAAAATTTCCCATCCTCCTTCTTAACATCAACCTGTCGAGTGTATCAGTCTGTTTCACACTGTCCTCAGAAACAACAAGATCCCTCTCAGTAGTGAATACTGAAGTAAGGTGTTCATTAAGGATAAAAGCAAATTACTGCGAATGCTGGAATCTGAAACAAAGGGTCAGTGAGACTGAAACATCAGCTCGTTTCTCTCCCTTTACAGATGCTGCCAGACCTGCTGAGATACTCCAGCATTTCTCTATTCATTAAGGACCTCCCCTATCACCTCCAACTCCAGGCACAAGTTCCCTCCACTATCCCTGATCAGCCCTACCCTCACTCTGTCCATCCTCTTGTTCCTCACATTAGTGTAGAATGCCTTACAGTTTCCTTGATCCCACCCACCAAGGCTTTTTCATGTCCTCTTCTTGCTCTCCTAAGTCCATTCTTCAGTTCCTTCCTGGCTACTTTGTAACTCTCTAGAGCCCTGTCTGACCCTCACCTCCTCAACCTTAAGTAAGCTTCCTTCATCATCTCTTGTCATCCAAATTCCTTCACCCTACCATCTCTTCCTTGCCTCAGTGGGACAAACCGATCCAGCACTTGCAGCACTAAATGATCTCCACATTTCTGTCTTGCAATTCACTGAAAACATCTGTCCCCAATTTATGCTCCACAGTTCCTCTCTAATAGCATTGTAATATCCCCCTCCCCCAAACTATCTGCCCCTATCCCTCTCCATGAGTATAGTAAAGGTCTGGGAGTTGTGATCATAATCACCGAAATGCTCTCCTACAGAGAGATCTGACAACTGACCTGGTTTGTTACCAAGCACCAAATCCAATATGGCCTCCCCTCTAGCCGGCCTCTCTGCATATTGAGTCAGGAATCCTTCCTGGACACCTGATAAAGTCTGAGGTAAAAACAATGACTGCAGATGCTGGAAACCAGATTCTGGATTAGTGGTGCTGGAAGAGCACAGCAGTTCAGGCAGCATCCGAGGAGCAGTGAAATCTGGATGCTGCCTGACCTGCTGTGCTCTTCCAGCACCACTAATCCAGATCCTGATAAAGTCTGCTCCATTCTAACTATCTGCACTAAGGAGGTTCCAATCAATATTCCTGAAAAAGAGCTCATGCCCGAAACGTCGATTCTCCTGCTCCTTGGATGCTGCCTGACCTGCTGCGCTTTTCCAGCAACACATTTTCAGCTCTGATCTCCAGCATCTGCAGTCCTCACTTTCTCCAATCAATATTAGACAAGTTAACGTCACCCATAACAACAACCCTATTACATATGCACCTTTCCAAAATCTGTTTCCCAATCTGCTCCTGTATGTCTGTGTTTGTATTGGGGGGCCTGTAGAAAACTCCCAAATAAGTGACTGCTCCTTTCTTGTTTCTGATTTCCACCCATACTGAATCTGTGAACAAACCCTCCTTTCTGCAGTTGTGACACTATCCCTGATTAGCAATGCCACTCCCCACTCTTTTACCTCCCTCCCTATTCCTTTTGAAACATCAGAACACCCAATAACCATTCCTGTCTCTGTGATATCCAAGTCTCTGTAATGACCACTTTCAAGTACTGATCCATACTCCAAGTTCGTCACCCTTATTCCGACACTTCTTGCGTTAAAATAGACACACTTCAACCCATCACCCTGACTGCAACTTTGCCCTATCAACCGTCTATCCTTCTTCACAGAATCTCTGCATGCTATATTTACCTGTTCACCAGCTACCCCGTCCTCTGACACATAGCTCCTGTTCCCATCCCCCTGTCAAACTAGTTTAAACCAGGATATTGGTGCCCTCCAGTTTAGGTGCAACCGTCTTTCTTGTGCAGGTCCCACCTTCCCCAGAAAGAATCCCAAGATCCATATATCTGAAGTCCTTCCTCCTACACCAACCCTGCAGCCACGTATTTACCTACACTTATTCTCTGTCCCTCACCTCACTAGCCTGTGGCACTGGGAGCAATCCTGTGATTACTACTCACCCTGCCTTCTAGCTTCTAACCTAACTCCCTATATTCAGTTTTCAGGTCACTTTTCCCTACCTATGTCATTGGTACCGATGTGTACCACAACTTCTGGCTGCTCACCCTTCCCTTAAGAATCCTGTCAGCTCGATCCAAGACATCCCTGACCCTGCCACCCAGAAGGCAACTCACTATCCGGGAGTCTCATTCATGACCACAGAATCTCAAAACCTCTCTGCTCAGTATTACTTAACTGAGCTTGGGTCACCAATCTCATCCCCCCCTCCTTTAGTGTAGTATTATTTTATTTCTAATTACACTGCAGTGAAATAGTTAGAGATAAATTACTGTATTAAAAGGTGCCATCTAAATTCAGCCTGTTATTATAAAGGCCCATTGTATTAGTCACTAAAATGTTTTGTCCTATCACTTTTCAATATCATGCATTGCAATACACATTATAAAATCTGCTCCACTGGCCCAGAGCAATCCCCCATTTGTGATGTAAGGCGTCCAATGGCTTCTCTATTGGACAAGTTCACTTCCAGTTCCATGCTCTCCCGTGCACCCACTGACTCACCTCAGATGGCTTGGTGCACCATATAAAACAGCGGTTGACAGATATAATCCAATTAAGTCCCTATTTAAAGTGTTTTGAGATCTCGCTTGGTGATGTGCTGAGGTATGATAGAAACTCATTGTTCTTTTTCTTGTAAGTCACTCTTGAGCTAACATCTTAAATGAGTTCATCATCGCTCGCTGTGAATCCTCAGGCTTCATATATTAAGTCACCTGTTGAAAGATAGTTTAATTTAGTTATTCATTTCCACTGCAATCCAAACAGGTCACTAAAACAGGCTTCATTCCTCCTGAGCACAGGCCAGGGTTCAGTGATTGCAGCTGATATTCTCACTGCTATTCATTTACTAATGCCACGTTTCCTCTTCAGAGACCATTTCAAATGTTAGTGAGAAATAAATTCCTGAGCAATTTGATTGTGCTGCAGCTTAAAAGTCAGTGAAGCCAACCTGAACCTAAATGCCACTTTAAAACAATTACCTTCACCTACACTTTAATTATTGAATCCCATGACCCATTTATTTCACAGTCTGCTCTACAGGTGAGCTGCTTTCCATCTGTGTTGATTGAAACCAATAGAACACCACCTGTTTAAACACAGAGATAACCAAAAAAAAGTATTTTTCTCAAATTGAAAATGGCATCAAATTGCTAAAAGTGAAAGAGCTGTGAATTGAATCTGGAGATTAATTTAAATTAAATTTTGTTTCCTGTTAATTCATCAAGAACATATTGTAAAAGTCACTTAGGAACCGGATGGGTCATTTGTCTTGGTGAATGTGAGATAGTCAGTCCCCACAGAGGAGCGTTCAGGTATCACCACATTATGGAGATGGTAGAGGTTCAAAGGGTGAGCCAGAAACTGTTTGTCTCACCCAGTCCAGCCTGCTGTCAAATTGATACAGGCACTATATCACAGCTGTAGTTGAAAGAACCATCATTCCCATCCTTGTACCATTCCACTAGGGAATCGGTTTAGCTCAGTTGGCTGGATCATTGGCTTACAGAGCAGTGTGATGCCAACAGTGTGGATTCAATTCCCATCACTGGTTTGACGTTACCATGAAGAACTCTCCTTCTCAACCCATCTCCAGCTCCTCCAAGACCGTGTTAGGGAACTGGAGCTGGAGTTGGATGAACTTCGGATCATTCGGGAGGCAGAGGGGGTCATAGATCAGAGTTATAGGGAAGTAGTAACTCCAAAGATGGCAGATAGATGGGTTACAGTGAGGGGGACTGGGAGGAAGCAGCCAGTGCAGGGACCTCCTGCGGCCATTCCCCTCAAGAACAAGTATACCGTTTTGGATACTTGTGGGGGGGATGACTTACCAGGGGTAAGTAACGGGGCTCAGGCCTCTGGCACGGAGCCTGTCCCCGTTACTCAGAAGGGAAGGGTGAAGAAGAGCAGAGCAGTAGTAATTGGGGACTCGATAGTTCGTGGCACAGATAGGCGGTTTTGTGGGAACGAGAAAGACTCACGTTTGGTATGTTGCCTCCCAGGTGCAAGGGTACGTGATGTCTCTGATCGTGTTTTCCGGGTCCTGGAGGGGGAGGGGGAGCAACCCGAAGTCGTGGTCCATATTGGCACCAACGACATAGGTAGGAGGAGTGCTGAGGATGTTAGACAGGCTTTCAGGGAGCTAGGTTGGAAGCTCGGAGTTAGAACAAACAGAGTTGTTGTCTCTGGTTTGTTACCTGTGCCACGTGATAGAGATTCGAGGAATAGGGAGAGAGAACACTTAAATGCGTGGCTTCAGGGATGGTGCAGGAGGGAGGGGTTCCAGTTTTTGGATAACTGGGGTTCTTTCTGGGGACGGTGGGACCTCTATAAACAGGATGGTCTACACCTGAACCTGAGGGGAACCAGTATCCTTGGGGGGAGGTTTGCTAGTGCTCTTGGGGGGGGTTTACACTAACTCGGCAGGGGCATGGGAACCCAGATTGTAGCTTCAGGGTGCAGGGCCTGGAGTGTAGAGAGGTGAGGAACATGGCATCAATTTCCAAGGAGGGTGCCTGTAAACAGGGAAGTGGCTTGAAGTGTGTATACTTCAATGCAAGAAGTATACGAAATAAGGTAGGTGAACTTGCAGCGTGGGTTGGTACCTGGGACTTCGATGTTGTGGCTATTACGGAGACATGGCTAGAACAGGGACAGGATTGGCTGTTGCAGGTTCCGGGATTTAAATGTTTTAGTAGGGTCAGAGGTGGGGGTAAAAGAGGGGGAGGTGTGGCATTGCTTGTCAAAGATAGTATTACAGCGGTGGAAAGGACGATGGATGAAGACTCGCCATCTGAGGTAGTTTGGGCTGAGGTTAGGAATAGGAAAGGTGAGGTCACCCTGTTAGGAGTCTTTTACAGGCCTCCTAATAGTCCTAGAATCATTGAAGAAAGGATTGGGAAGGTGATTCAGGAGATGAGTGACAGTAATAGGGTGGTTGTTATGGGGGACTTTAACTTTCCTGATATTGATTGGGAAAGCTATAGCTCAAGTTCGTTAGATGGGTCAGTGTTTGTTCAATGTGTGCAGGAGAGTTTCCTGACACAATATGTAGACAGGCCAACAAGAGGTGAGGCCATACTGGATTTGGTTCTGGGTAACGAACCAGGCCAGGTGTTAGAATTAGAGGTAGGTGAGCACTTTGGGGATAGTGACCATAATTCGGTGATTTTTACACTCGTGATGGAGAGGGATAAGTGTGTACTACAGGGCAAGAGTTATAGTTGGGGTAAGGGAAATTATGATGCGGTGAGGCATGACTTAGGATGTGTGGCTTGGAAAAGTAGACTCCAAGGCAAGAGTGTAAAGGATATGTGGAACTTGTTCAAGGGGCAACTATTGAGTGTCCTTGATAATTATGTACCTGTCAGGCAGGAAGGAAAGGGTCGTGCGAGGGAGCCGTGGTTTAATAAGGAATTGGAATCCCTTGTTAAATGGAAGAGGGCGGCCTATCTCAAGATGAGACGTGAAGGTTCAATTGGGGCGATTGAGAGTTATAGGGTAGCCAGGAAGGACCTGAAGAGAGAGCTAAAAGCAGCAAGGAGGGGACATGAAAGGTCCTTAGTCGATAGGATTAGGGAAAACCCTAAGGCTTTCTATAGGTATGTTAGGAATAAAAGAATGACTAGGGTAGGAATAGGTCCAGTCAAGGATAGTAGTGGGAAGTTGCGTATGGAGGCGGAAGAGATTGGGGAGACACTGAATGAATACTTTTCTTCAGTATTTACTCAGGAACAGGGCATTGTTGTAGATGAGAATACTGAGTCACAAATAAGTAGAATGGATGGCTTTGAGGTATGTAGAGAAGAGGTGTTGGAAATCCTGGAAAAGGTGAAAATTGATAAGTCCCCTGGGCCTGATGGCATTTATCCTAGGATTCTCTGGGAAGCAAGGGAGGAGATTGCAGAGCCATTGGCCTTGATTTTTATGTCCTCTTTGTCTACAGGAGTAGTCCCAGAAGACTGGAGGATAGCAAATGTGGTTCCCTTGTTCAAAAAGGGGAGTAGGGATAGCCCTAGTAACTATAGGCCGGTGAGTCTCACTTCTGTTGTGGGCAAAGTCTTAGAGAGAATTGTAAGGGATAGGATTTATGCACATCTGGATAGGAATAATGTGATCAAGGATAGTCAGCATGGTTTTGTGAAGGGCAAGTCGTGCCTCACAAACCTTATTGAATTCTTTGAAAAGGTGACGAAGGAGGTTGATGAGGGGAAAGCGGTAGATGTGGTATATATGGATTTTAGTAAGGCGTTTGATAAGGTTCCCCATGGTAGGCTACTGCAGAAAATACGGAGATATGGCATTGAGGGTGAATTGGAGGTTTGGATTAGGAATTGGCTGGATGGAAGAAGACAGAGGGTAGTAGTTGATGGCAAAGTTTCTTCATGGAGTGCCGTCACTAGCGGTGTTCCGCAAGGATCTGTTTTGGGACCATTGCTGTTTGTCATTTTTATAAATGACCTGGAAGAGGGGTTAGAAGGTTGGGTGAGCAAGTTTGCGGATGATACGAAAGTCGGAGGAGTTGTTGACAGTGAGGAAGCATGTGGCAGGTTACAGCAGGATATAGAGAAGCTGCAGAGCTGGGCAGAAAGGTGGCAGATGGAATTCAATGTAGCTAAGTGCGAGGTGATTCACTTTGGGAAGAATAACAAAAAGATGGGGTACTGGGCTAATGGTCGGATACTTGGTAGTGTGGATGAACAGAGGGATCTTGGTGTCCATGTACACAGATCTCTGAAAGTTGCCACCCAGGTAAATAGTGCGGTGAGGAAGGCATATGGCGTACTGGCTTTTATTGGTAGAGGAATTGAGTTCCGGAGTCCTGAGGTCATGATGCAGTTGTATAAGACTCTGGTACGGCCGCATCTGGAATATTGTGTGCAGTTTTGGTCGCCATACTATAGGAAGGATGTGGAGGCATTGGAACGGGTGCAGAGGAGGTTTACCAGGATGTTGCCTGGTATGGAAGGAAAATCGTATGAGGAAAGACTGAGGCACTTGGGGCTGTTTTCACTAGAGAAAAGAAGGTTTAGGGGTGACTTGATTGAGGTGTACAAGATGATTAGGGGGTTAGATAGGGTAGACAGTATGAACCTTTTCCCGCGTATGGAGTCGGGTATTACAAGGGGGCATAGCTTTAAATTAAGGGGGGGTAGATATAGGACTGATGTTAGGGGTAGGTTCTTCACTCAGCGAGTCGTTAGTTCATGGAATGCCCTGCCAGTAACAGTGGTGGACTCTCCCTCTTTATGGGCATTTAAGAGGGCATTGGATAGGTATATGGAGGATAGTGGGTTAGTGTAGTTTAGGTGGGCTTGGATCGGCGCAACATCGAGGGCCCAAGGGCCTGTACTGCGCTGTATTCTTCTATGTTCTATGTTCTATGTTCTTCCCTCGCCTGAGGTCTGGTACCCTCAGATTATATCACCACCAGTCACCCCTCTCTGATGAGGGGGCAGCCCCTATGGTTTGGTAAGACTATGGCAACATAACAACATTCCAACCAGTCCACTGGTCCCATGGTACACTAACAATGGAGCACTTCACTGTCAAACATTTGGTCCCTGGAGCAGAATCTACCATTCAATAAGATTGCGGCTACTCCCTGTTCTTGCCTAACCGCAGAAACCTTTCAAACCTCAACCACCACAACCCCACCCATCCCGAAAACACCCAACCTTTCTCATCAAGAATTTATCAAAATCCACCTGAAAAATATTTGAGGTCTCTACTCCCATTGCCTTCTGAAGCAGAGAGCTCCGATTACCTCATGACCCTGAGGGGGGGGGGGGGGTCAGCATCACCTCATGCCCATCGTAATGGGTGACCCCTGACTTTCAAGCACATGAGGAAACATCCTCTCCACATCCCCCCTGTCAAGCCCCTTCAGTAATTTCTATATTTCAATCACCTCTGACTGACATAAACTCCAAAGGGTACCAGCCTATCCAGTCCCAGTCCAATTTTTCTTTATAAGACAACTCCACCCATGCCAGGGATTAGATCTTTATCAGTTAATTCACAGCAAGTCATGACATGAGCTGAAGAAGATCCAGTGGTGAAGATGTTTGGAAATTTATCAGTTCTAACTTTTCTGTTTCTTCCAGGCATCACAATAGATCATACTCTCAAATGTTAGTTTCTGAAAGATCTCAAAGTAATTCACATTTGAATGAGTGACCCTACTCTTGAGACCCTAGTAAGTCAGTACTGTAGATTCAGCATTCACTCCCCCAGGCGTCTGAAGATTTGTTCAGAATGATCCCCATTCTCTTGTTCTATTGTTTCAAACAAAGTTCACAGATGTCACCTTGTCTTTTCAGAATCCTAAAAATACAAATTATTTACCATGAAAAATAATTCAATTCTGAAGAAGAGTCGTATTGAACTCGACATGTTAACTCTGTTTTTCTCTCTCCATCAATTCTGCAAGACCTGCTGAGGTGCTCCAGTACACTCTGTGTTTGTGATTATTTACCATGATTGGGTGCATTACCGAGCCACAGAGTCATAGAGTCATACAGCACAGAAACAGACCCTTCAGTCCACCTTGTTCATACCAACCAGGTATCCAGACTAAACTAGTCCCAGTTGCCTGTGTTTGATCCATATCTCTCTAAACCTTTCCTATTTCATGTACCTGTCCAAATATCTTTTAAATAAAGTAATTGTACCTACATCTACCACTTCCTCTGGCAGCTCGTTCCATGCAGTCATGGAGCTACATTTCACTGAGTCTTGATTTAGGGACAGAGTATCAGGATAAGGGGCAGGCTATTTCAGGCTGAGGTAGTCAATTATGTCTTCCCTGAGAGATTGGTGAATTGTTGAAGACCTCTGTCCCAGAGGGTTATGAAAACTCAATCATTGAACAGGTTCAAGACTGAATGTGTGAGGAATCAAAGGATATTGTAGGGAAGGGCAGTTGTTGTTGGGTTCAGCTATAATCATATTAAGTAGCAGAACAGGCCATTTTTTATTCATCTGTGGGAGTTGGGCATCGCTGGCTGGCCAGCATTGATAGCCCATCCCTAGTTGCCCTTGAGAAGGTGGGGGTGAGCTGCCTTCTTGAATCGCTGCAGTCCACTTGCTGTGGGTTGACCCACAATGTTGGTAGGGAGGGAATACCAGGATTTTGACCCAATGACTGTGCAGGAACAGTGGTATATTTCCAAGTCAGGATGGTGAGGGGCTTGGAGGGGAACTTGTAGGTGGTGTTGTTCCCAAGTGCCTGCTGCCCTTGTCATTCTAGATGGAAGTGGCCGTGGGTTTAGAAGGTGCTGTCTGACGATCTTTGGTGAATTTCAGCAGTGCATCTTATAGATAGTACACACTGCTGCTACTGAGTGCTGGTGGTGGAGGGAGTGGGTGTTTGTGGATGTGGTGCCAGTCAAGCGGATTGTCTTGTCCTGGATGTTGTCAAGATTCTTGAGTGTTGTTGGAGCTGCCCCCATCCAGGGCAAGTGGAGAGTATTCCATCACACTCCTGACTTGTACCTTGTAGACTTTGGGATGTCAGGAGGTGAGTTACTGGGCGCAGTATCCCTAGTCTCTGACCTGCTCTTGTAGCCACTGTGTTTATGTGGTGAGTTCAGTTGAGTTTCTGGTCAATGGTAATCCCAAGGGTGTTGACAGTGGGGGACTCTGTGATGGTAATACTGATGAATATCAAGGGGCAGTGGTTAGAGCCTCTCTTATTGGTGATGGTCATTGTCTGGTATTTGCATGGTGTGAATGTTACTTGCCACTCAGCCCAAGCCTGGATATTGTCCAGATCTTGTTGCATTTGAGCACGGACTGCTTTAGTATCTAAGGAGTCGCAAATGGTGCTGAACACTGTGCAAGCATCGGTGAACATCCCCACTTCTGACAGAGGGAAGGTCATTGATGAAGCAGCTGAAGATGGTTGGGCCTAGGACACTACCCTGAGGGATTCCTGCAGAGATGTCCTGGAGCTGAGATGACTGACCCTCCACAACCACCACCATCTTCCTTTGTGCCAGGTATAACTCTAACCAGTGGAGAGTTTGCCTCTTGATACCCATTGATTCCAGTTTTGCCAGGGATCCCTGATGCCACACTCGGTCAAATGCGACCTTGATGTCAGGGGCTGTCTCTCTCCCCTCCCCCCTGGAATTCAGCCCTTTTCTCTATGTCTGAACCAAGGCTGTAATGAGGTCAGGAGCTGAGTGGCCCTGGTGGAACCCAAACTGGGCATCACTGAGCAGGTTATTGCTGAGCAGATGCTGCGTGTTGGCACTGTTACTGACCCCTTCCATCACCTTACTGATGATGGAGAGTAGACTTATTGGGCAGTAATTGGTCACGTTGGATTTGTCCTGCTTTTTATATGCAGAACATTCCCTGGGCAATTTTCCACATTGTCAGGTAGATGTCAAAGTTTTAACTGTACTGGAACAGCTTGACTAGGGGAGCAGTAAGTTCTGGAGCACACGTCTTCAGGACTATTGCCGGAATGTTATCAGGGCCCATTGCCTTTGCAGTATCCAGTGCCTTCAGCCGTTTCTTGATATCACGTGGAGTGAATCGAATTGGCTGGAGACTGGTATCTGTGACGCTGGGGATCACTGGAGGAGCCCGAGATGGAGCATCCACTCAGTACTTCTGACTGAAGATTGTTGCGAATGCAGCAGCCTTATCTTTGGGGCACTGATGTGCTGGGCTCCTCCATCATTGAGGAAGGGGTTATTTGTGGAGCCACCTCCTCCAGTGAGTTGTTTGATTGTCCACCACCATTCACAACTGGATGTGGAAGGACTGCAGGAGCTTCGATCTGATCCGTTGGTTGTGAGAATGTTTAGCTCTGTCTATACTTGCTGTTTATGCCATTTGGCAAGTAGTCCTGTTTGGTAGCTTCACCAGGCTGACACCTCATTTTAGGTTCACCTGGTGCTGCTCCTGGCATGCCCTCCTGCACTGTCCACTGAACCAGGGTTGATCTCCTATTTTAATGGTAATGGTTGAGTGGAAGATATGCCGGGCCATGAGGTTACAAATTGTGCTGGAGTACAGTTCTGCTGCTGTTGAGCGCCTCATGGATGCTGCTAGCTCGGTTCGAAGTCTGTCCCATTTAGCACAGTGATAGTGCTACCCAACAAGATGGAGGTTATTCTCAATGTGAAGGTGGGACTTTGTCTCCATAAGGACAGTGTGGTGATCACGTTTACCTATGCTGTCATGGACAGTTGCATCTGCAGCTGATGAGGTCAAGTTTTTATTCCCTTTTGTTGGTTCCTTCACCACTTGCTGCAGACCGGATCTAACAGCAATGTCCTTTAGGACCTGACCAGCTCGGTCAGTAATGCTGCTACCATATCACTCTTGGCGGTGGACAGTGAAATCCCCCACTCAGAGGACATTTTGTGCCCCTTACCACCCTCAGTGCTTCCTCCAAGTGTAGTTCAACATGGAGGATACTGATTCTTCAGCCAAAGGATTGTATGTGAGATGCCTATGGGCCAAATCTGCTCCTTGTTCTCATGATTAGGTGTAATTTGTTGGTTTGTTTGAAGGTCATTGGTCCTTCGGAGTTACAATATCATACAATCACACATTAGGCACGACATAGAGGGGGCGATCATATCTGCAATAGTGAAAGTTTCACATTCACCACAAATATCTAATTCTCAGACACCCAATGCTCCACTAATCGTCCATTCTATTTCCCACATCAGAAGAGAAATTGATCTGCGCAATACCAGCAACTGATGTCTTCCACATCAGCCAACACTGTTTTTTGCAACATTTTAAGAGGGGTTTTAACCCCCTCAATTTATTTTTAAAGTATTCTCATAGTCTAGCTCCAATGCTAGCTGGTATTATCATTGGACAAGTCAGATACCAGGCTGAAATCCAGCTGGATAGATCATGTTTTATGTTCTCTTTTGTTTTATTGAGGTGATATCTCACTGAAACACAAGTAAACCACACTGCATATTTACTTTTAACAATAAAACAGAAGTTTATTATACAAAAGAAATACAGAAAAAAGAAATAGATATATTGTGAAGATGCATGCTGTGGGTTTAAGAGGTGTATTTTATCCTTTTTTTTTGAAAGAGAGGTACTGAGCTACCTACTTGGAAAAACCAGGAAGGTAAACAGCTTGTTGGAACAACAGAAGCAGCCAAAATGGGTGTGGCTGGCTCGCACAGACCAGGATTCCTAGTTTTCTTTAGCTTTTAGATTCAGCAGAAGCTGTTGGAGCTTTGAAGATGTAGAAGCTATGATTTCCCTCTCTCAATTACAGCTAGAAGCTGGAATTTCTCTCTGCTGCTGAGTTACTTGTGAGACAAATTTATTTTTCTGAACTGGCCTTTTTGTCAAGAGCTGTGTTTATAGAATGTTACTGTTTTGGAACAGTCACTTCTAATAGTTACTGTATTTATTGTCCTTTCAAGTTTTCCAATAGAATTAAGTTATTCTAAATTCCTCTTTCTTTTGCTGTATTTTAACGATAGTGTTTGAATAAATTGTGTTTTGCTTAACATGGAGTAGTTTGACCAATCACATTACATCGGGAACATTCACCTTTACAACAAGAAAAAGATAGGGTTAAGGCTCCTTTCCTAAAATATTTGGAGGTGAGTGTGGTCTGGTCCATGACAATACAGAAAGTAAGGTATGGCTCAGCATCTCTGAGCTCCTGAAAAAAAAACAGCCAGAAAACACCAATGAATGACAGCATAACAGGGGACCGTGATGCTTCATGTGACATCTCGATGATGGACTTTGAGCTTCAAACAAGACGGTTACAGACTAACATGCCACTTTATAAGCACAGGCACGTCATCTCCAGTGCAGTCTGCAAGATTGCTGCATCATTGTTAAACCAGGATTGGCCTTTCAGTTGGAGCATCCAATGATACACATTGAAGAAAATCAGGGCACTATTCCAGTCTGTTGGCTGTAGCTCTGCTGACCAATTAACACATTGCTCTGATGGGATCTCATTATATTGAAGTATCCTGTATTTAACTAACAGTAATTGACATCTTCAGTGAAGTGTTTCGGATGTGACGCCCTTTGTCACATGCCCAGGCAATGTGGAATGGCACCAAATGGACACTGATGTCAAGGAAATAGGAAGTGAGGTGACCTGGTCACGACCTTGGGAGGAGAAGGCAGATAACAGCACTTCTCCATCCAGATCACTCCAGCCTTATCTGAATTTTATACATCTCACAGCAACCCCTCTCAATTTTCTAAACTCCAGTCAACACAATCTCTCCTCCTTCAGCTATCCTGCCATCCTAGCAATCAGTCTGGTGATCTGTCACTGCACTCCCTCTATGGGCAATCACTGTGTATCTTTTTGGGTACGGAGACCAAAACTGCACACCATACCCTAGGTGCTAGAACTGTGAAACAAGGTTAAGTCAAAATGGATGAATATTGAATGATAAAGTTAAAAATGTAAGTAAGTTTAAAGGATCTCACTGTGAAACCAGATAGGACTGTGTGTGTGAAGATTGGCTGATACACACAGGGCGGTGCTGCTGCTGAACCACAGTGACACTCTGTGAAAGATGGTCAGGACACAATCATTTCAGAGGGAAGCCAGCTGAAGGAGCCACACATAAGAGGAACATCTTATAAATACCATACACACACACACACACACAAACTCACATACACACCCACACACAGGCACACAAGCACACACACAGGCACACAAGCACACACATACTCACACATTCACACACATGCTCACTCTCTCTACACACACATACCGACACACACAAACACTCTCACACATTCACACATGCACAAATGCACACGCACACTCATTCACACAAACACACTCAAATACATACACACACATACACTCTCTCACAAGCACACATACACACGCACACACAGACACACAAGCACACACACTCACGCATTCACACACACTCTCTCTACACACATATACTGACACACACACGCATACACTCACTCAAATACACACACGCAAAAATGCACACACACATTCACACAAACACACTCAAATACATACACACATACACTCTTTCTCTCACACACACACACATACACACACACTCACGCATTCATACACGCACTTTCTCTCTACACACACATACTGACATACACTCACTCAAATGCACACATGCACATACTCTCACACATTCACACACACAGAAATACACACACATTCACACAAACACTCAAATACATACACAGACTCACATATTCACACACACACTCACTCTCTCTACACACACATACTGACACACACTCACATAGACACACACATACACTCATTCAAATACACACATGCACATACACACACACAAACACACTCAAATACATATACAGACACCCCCCCACTCTCTCACACACACACATTCACACACGCACTCTCTCACACGTACACATACACGCTGTCACACATACGCACATACACACACACATGCACTCTCACACAGTCACATACTCACACTCTCTACACACACATACTGACACACACTCACATAGACACACACATTGACACACGCGCGCGCACTCTGTCTCACACACACACACATACATACACACACAGTCACACATACAGTCACACACAAACTCACATAGACACATTGTCACATGCACACACACTCAGACACGCACACTCAGACACACACACAGTCTCACACACACATACACTCTCTCACACACTTACACACACATTCGCATGCACATGCACTCACACCCACATACATTCACACACAAACATCAACACACACACATACTCTCATACACACACAGCCAGAAATAAATTATCCCCCAGGAAGACTTGGCATTTATCGCAAAGTAGGAAGAGACGAGGTAGAAGATTTGTTAAACATTGATAATTGCAAGGAGGAGGAGGTAAACAAACACTGTGCGATACCAATAGTGAGTAAACTTGTCATGCTGTTTATTTTCAAAAAGGGAAACAGAACAAACACAGGGAACTGCAGCCTAATCCATCTTATTCTAATCCCGTATCAATCACAGTTCAATCCTCAGGGATATGCAATAACGATTCATAAACAATTGTCAATGTTGATTTATAAAGAAAGGAAAAACTGACAAGTGAACTCTGCTGTATCCTACATGTTGTACCTAAACTTTCAAAAGACCATAAGACATAGGAGCGGAAGTAAGGCCATTCGGCCCATCGTGTCCACTCCGCCATTCAATCATGGCTGATGGGCATTTCAACTCCACTTACCTGCATTCTCCCCGTAGCCCTTAATTCCTTGTGACATCAAGAATTTATCAATTTCTGCCTTGAAGACATTTAGCGTCCCAGCCTCCACTGCACTCTGCGGCAATGAATTCCACAGGCCCACCACTCTCTGGCTGAAGAAATGTCTCCGCATTTTTGTTCTGAATTTACCCCCTCTAATTCTAAGGCTGTGTCCACGGGTCCTAGTCTCCTCGCCTAACGGAAACAATTTCCTAGAGTCCACCCTCTCCAAGCCATGTATTATCTTGTAAGTTTCTATTAGATCTCCCCTTAATCTTCTAAACTCCAATGAATACAATCCCAGTATCCTCAGCCGTTCCTCATATGTTAGACCTACCATTCCAGGGATCATCCGTGTGAATCTCCGCTGGACACGCTCCAGTGCCAGTATATCCTTCCTGAGGTGTGGGGACCAAAACTGGACACAGTACTCCAAATGGGGCCTAACCAGAGCTTTATAAAGTCTCAGTAGCACAACAGTGCTTTTATATTCCTACCCTCTTGAGATAATTGACAACATTGCATTCGCTTTCTTAATCACGGACTCAACCTGCATGTTTACCTTTAGAGAATCCTCAACTAGCACTCCCAGAGCCCTCTGTACTTTGGCTTTACAAATTTTCTCACCATTTAGAAAGTAGTCCATGCTTGTATTCTTTTTCCCAAAGTGCAAGACCTCGCATTTGCTCACATTGAATTCCATCAGCCATTTCCTGGACCACTCTCCCAAACTGTCTAGATCCTTCTGCATCCTCCCCACTTCGTCAGTACCATCTGCCTGTCCACCTAACTTTGTATCATCGGCAAACTTCGCTAGAATGCCCCCAGTCCCTTCATCCAGACCAATAATATATAAGGTGAACAGCTGCGGCCCCAACACTGAACCAAAAGACATTTGATAAAGTTCCACGTTGGTGAGCCAGCTCAGACTCTCTTTTAGTTTTATCTTCTATCCTTTTTATTCATAAACTATTCAAAATGGCGGCAGATTGTGGGGACTGTTGAAGCTTTTCACTGTACTTTCCTTATCATTCACTGCACGAGGTCTCAATCATTCATCCTTTCATCATTTTGGAAGAGTTATTGTGGGGGAGTAGGGGTAAGTAAAAGACATTCTGGCTGTTGAGGGAGTGCAGCGTAGGTTCACGAGGTCAATTCCTGGAATGGCGGGACTACCTTATGCTGAAAGACTGGAGCGACTGGGCTTGTATACCCTTGAGTTTAGAAGACTGAGAGGGGATCTGATTGAGACATATAAGATTATTAAAGGATTGGACACTCTGGCAGCAAGAAACATGTTTCCGCTGATGGGTGAGTGCCGAACCAGAGGACACAGCTTAAAAATACGGGGTAGACCATTTAGGACAGAGATGAGGAGAAACTTCTTCACCCAGAGAGTGGTGGCTGTGTGGAATGCTCTGCCCCAGAGGGCAGTGGAGGCCCAGTCTCTGGATTCATTTAAGAAAGAGTTGGATAGAGCTCTCAAAGATAGTGGAATCAAGGGTTATGGAGATAAGGCAGGAACAGGATACTGATTAAGGATGATCAGCCATGATCATATTGAATGGTGGTGCAGGCTCGAAGGGCTGAATGGCCAACTCCTGCACCTATTGTCTATTGTCTCTTGTCAGTCGAAATATAAGCGTCTGATGTTGGTGAGTGGGTCAAACCAATTGTATATGCTTGAAGCCTGAGATCAAAGTGTGTAATAATAAGTTGTTGAAGATGTTTGATGGTCAGTAATTGATTGTGCAGAATCTACGATAGCATCTGGCGCAGGTTTGAAGGGACACAGAGGATTAACCCTGGCAGCAGGGAGGTGTGGGGGGAGGTGTGGGGGGAGGTGTGGGGGGTGGTGTGGGGGGAGGTGTGCGGGGAGGTATGGGGGGTGGTGTGGGGGTAGGTGTGGGGGGAGGTGTGCGGGGAGGTATGGGGGGTGGTGTGGGGGACGGCGTGGTGGGCGGTGTGGGGGGTGGTGTGGGGGGAGGTGTGGGGGGAGGTGTGGGGGAGGTGTGGGGGGTGGTGTGGGGGGAGGTGTGGGGGGAGGTGTGGGGGAGGTGTGGGGGGAGGTGTGCGGGGAGGTATGGGGGGTGGTGTGGGGGTAGGTGTGGGGGGAGGTGGGCGGGGAGGTATGGGGGGTGGTGTGGGGGTAGGTGTGGGGGGAGGTATGGGGGGCGGTGTGGGGGACGGCGTGGTGGGCGGTGTGGGGGGTGGTGTGGGGGGAGGTGTGGGGGGAGGTGTGGGGGAGGTGTGGGGGGTGGTGTGGGGGGAGGTGTGGGGGGAGGTGTGGGGGAGGTATGGGGGGCGGTGTGGGGGACGGCGTGGTGGGCGGTGTGGGGGGTGGTGTGGGGGGAGGTGTGGGGAGAGGTGTGGGGGAGGTGTGGGGGGTGGTGTGGGGGTAGGTGTGGGGGGAGGTGTGGGGGGCGGTGTGGGGGACGGCGTGGTGGGCGGTGTGGGGGGTGGTGTGGGGGGAGGTGTGGGGGGAGGTGTGGGGGGAGGTGTGGGGGGCGGTGTGGGGGACGGCGTGGTGGGCGGTGTGGGGCACGGTGTGGGGGGAGGTGAGGATAGAGGTGTGGGGGAGGTGTGGGGGGAGGTGTGGGGGGTGGTGTGGGGGACGGCGTGGTGGGCGGTGTGGGGCACGGTGTGGGGGGAGGTGAGGATAGAGGTGTGGGGGAGGTGTGGGGGGAGGTGTGGTGGGAGGTGTGGGGGCGGTGTGGGGGGAGGAGTGCGGGGAGGTGTGTGGGGAAGTGTGGGGGCAGTGTGGGGGAGGAGTGGGGGGAGGTGGGGGGGCGGTGTGGGGGGAGGTGTGGGGGGCGGTCTGGGGGAGGTGTGGGGGGAGTGTGGGGGGAGGTGTGGGGTGAGGTGTGGGGGGAGGTATGGGGGGAGGTATGGGGGAGGAGTGCGGGGAGGTGTGTGGGGAAGTGTTGGGGAGGTGTGGGGGAGGTGTGGGGGCGGTGTGGGGGCGGTGTAGGGGGCGGTGTCGGGGGAGGTGTGGGGGCAGTGTGGGGGAGTTGTGGGGGGAGTGTGGGGGGAGGTGTGGGGTGAGGTGTGGGGGGAGGTATGGGGGAGGAGTGCGGGGAGGTGTGTGGGGAAGTGTTGGGGAGGTGTGGGGGAGGTGTGGGGGTGGTGTGGGGGGAGCTGAGGATAGAGGTGTGGGGTGAGGTGTGAGGGGAGGTGTGGGGGGAGGTGTGGGGGGAGGTGTGGGTGGAGGTGTGGGGTGGGTGTGGGGGGAGGTGTGGGGGGAGGTGTGGGGGGAGATGTGGGGGGAGGTGTGGGGTGGGTGTGGGGGGAGGTGTGGGGGGAGGTGTGGGCGGCAATGTGGGGGGAGGAGTGGGGGGAGGTGGGGGGGCGGTGTGGGGGGAGGTGTGGGGGGCGGTCTGGGGGAGGTGTGGGGGGAGTGTGGGGGAGGTGTGGGGGACGGTGTGCAGGGAGGTGTGGGGGGAGTGTGGGGGGAGGTGTGGGGGCAGTGTGGGGGAGTTGTGGGGGGAGTGTGGGGGAGGTGTGGGGAGCAGTGTGGGGGAGTTGTGGGGGGAGTGTGGGGGGAGGTGTGGGGAGCAGTGTGGGGGAGTTGTGGGGGGAGTGTGGGGGGAGGTGTGGGGGCAGTGTGGGGGAGTTGTGGGGGGAGTGTGGGGGGAGGTGTGGGGTGAGGTGTGGGGGGAGGTATGGGGGAGGAGTGCGGGGAGGTGTGTGGGGAAGTGTGGGGGAGGTGTGGAGGAGGTGTGGGGGCGGTGTGGGGGGAGGTTTGGGGGCAGTGTGGGGCGCATGGTGGGGGAGGTGTGCGGGGAGGTGTGGGGGAGGTATGGGGGGAGGTGTGGGGGGAGGTGTGGGGGGGGGTGTGGGGGGAGGTGTAGGGGAGGTGTGCGGGGAGATGTTGGGGAGGTGTGGGGGGAGGTGTGCGGGGAGGTGTGGGGGGAGTGTGCGGGGAGTGTGGTTGGGACGTGGGGTGGGCGTGGGTGGAGGTGTGCAGGGAGGTGTGGGGGAGGTGTGGGGGAGGTGTGCAGGGAGGTGTGGGGGAGGTGTGGGGGGAGTGTGGGGGAGGTGTGGGGGGAGTGTGGGGGAGGTGTGCGGGGAGGTGTGGGGGGAGTGTGGAGGAGGTGTGCGGGGAGGTGTGGGGGGAGTGTGGAGGAGGTGTGCGGGGAGGTGTGGGGGGAGTGTGGGGGAGGTGTGGGGGGAGTGTGGGGGAGGTGTGCGGGGCGGTGTGGGGGGAGTGTGTGGGAGGTGTGCGGGGAGGTGTGGGGGGAGTGTGGGGGAGGTGTGGGGGGAGTGCGGGGGAGGTGTGCGGGGAGGTGTGGGGGGAGTGTGGGGGAGGTGTGGGGGAGGTGTGCGGGGAGGTGTGGGGGGAGTGTGGGGGAGGTGTGCGGGGAGGTGTGGGGGGAGTGTGGGGGAGGTGTGGGGGGAGTGTGGGGGAGGTGTGCGGGGAGGTGTGGGGGGAGTGTGGGGGAGGTGCGCGGGGAGGTGTGGGGGGAGTGTGGGGGAGGCGTGGGGGGAGTGTGGGGGAGGTGTGCGGGGAGGTGTGGGGGGAGTGTGGGGGAGGTGTGCGGGGAGGTGTGGGGGAGGTGTGCGGGGAGGTGTGCGGGGAGGTGTGCGGGGAGTGTGGGGGAGGCGTGGGGGGAGTGTGGGGGAGGTGTGCGGGGAGGTGTGCGGGGAGGTGTGGGGGAGGTGTGCGGGGAGTGTGGGGAGAGGTGTGCGGGGAGGTGTGGGGGAGGTGTGCGGGGAGTGTGGGGAGAGGTGCGGGGGGTGGTGTAGGGGAGGTGTGGGGGGTGCTGTGGGGGAAGGTGTTGGGGGTGGTGTGGGGGGAGGAGTGTGAGGAGGTGTGGATGGAGGTGTGGGGGCAGTGTGGGGGTGCGGTATGCGGGGAGGTGTGGGGGGGCGGTGTGGGGGGGCGGTGTCGGTGGGAGGGGTAGGGGGTGGTGTGGGGGAGGTGTGGGGGGGAGGTGTGGCGGGGGAGGTGTGGAGGAAGGTGTGGGGGGAGGTGTGGGGGGAGGTGTGTGTGTGGTGGGGTGTGGGGGAGGTATGGGGGAGGTATGGGGGGAGGTGTGGGGGGAGGTGTGGGGGAGGTGTGGGGTGAGGTGTGCGGGGCGGTATGGGGGAGGTATGGGGGGAGGTTTGCGGGGAGGTGTGGGGGAGGTGTGGGGTGAGGTGTGGGGGGAGGTATGGGGGGAGGTGTGCAGGGAGGTATGGGGGAGGTGTGGGGGGAGGTGTGGGGGGAGGTATGGGGGGAGGTGTGCGGGGAGGTATGGGGGAAGGTGTGGGCGGAGGTGTGGGGGGAGGTATGGGGGGAGGTGTGCGGGGAGGTGTGGGGGAGGTGTGGGGTGAGGTGTGGGGGGAGGTATGGGGGAGGTATGGGGGGAGGTGTGCGGGGAGGTGTGGGGGAGGTGTGGGGTGAGGTGTGGGGGGAGGTATGGGGGGAGGTGTGCGGGGAGGTGTGCGGGGAGGTGTGGGGGGAGGTGTGGGGGAGTTGTGGGGGAGGTGTGCGGGGAGGTGTGGGGGGGTTGTGGGGGAGGTGTGGGGGGCGATGTGGGGGGATGTGTGGGGGGAGGTGTGGGGGGCAGTGTGGGGGAGGTATGCGGGGAGGTGTGGGGGAGGTGTGCGGGGAGGTGTGGGGGAGTTGTGGGGGAGGTGTGCGGGGAGGTGTGGGGGAGGTGTGCGGGGAGGTGTGGGGGAGTTGTGGGGGAGGTGTGCGGGGAGGTGTGGGGGGCAGTGTGGGGGAGGTGTGGGGGGGCGATGTGGGGGGATGTGTGGGGGGCGATGTGGGGGGATGTGTTTGGGGGAGGTGTGGGTGGCAGTGTGGGGGAGGTATGCGGGGAGGTGTGGGGGAGGTGTGAGGAAAGGTGTGGGGGGAGGTGTGGGTGGGTTGTGGGTGGGGTGTGGGGGGAGGTGTGGGGGGCAGTGTGGGGGTAGGTGTGGGTGGGGTGTGGGGGGAAGTGTGCGGGGAGGTGTGCAGGGAGATTTGGGGGGCAGTATGGGGGGAGGTATGGGGGGGGAGGTGTGGGGGCTGTGTGGGGGGAGGTGGGGGAGGTGTGGATGGGGTGTGGGGGGAGGTGTGGGTGGGATGTGGGGGGTGGTGGGCAGAGGTGTGTGAGGAGGTGTGGGTGGGATGTGGGGGGAGATGTGGGGGGGGTGTGGGGGGAGTTATGGGTGGGGTGTGGGTGGGGTGTGGGTGGGGTGTGGGGGGTGGTGGGCAGAGGTGTGTGGGGAGGTGTGGGTGGGATGTGGGGGGAGATGTGGGGGGGGTGTGGGGGGAGTTATGGGTGGGGTGTGGGTGGGGTGTGGGGGTCGGTGTGGGGAGCGGTGTGGGTGAGGTGTGGGGGTCGGTGTGGGGAGCGGTGTGGGGGGAGGTGTGGGGAGCGGTGTGGGGGTCGGTGTGGGGAGCGGTGTGGGGGGAGGTGTGGGGAGCGGTGTGGGGGTCGGTGTGGGGAGCGGTGTGGGGGGAGGTGTGGGGAGCGGTGTGGGGGTCGGTGTGGGGAGCGGTGTGGGGGGAGGTGTGGGGAGCGGTGTGGGGGTCGGTGTGGGGAGCGGTGTGGGGGGAGGTGTGCGGGGATCCCTGAAGGACCTCAGTGTACCTGATGGATTTTAACACTGATTGACAGTGGTCATATGGTCACCATTAGACAGGATTTTAATTCCAGATTTTTACTGAATTCGAGCATCACCTTCTGGCTGAGGTCATATTTGAACCCAGGTCCCCAGCACATTAGCTTGGAGTTTAGGATGATTAATGCAGTGGCCTGAGCAATGTCTGACCCTGCGGCAATCGGCGAGTGTGACGTGCTGGTTTTCTGAGACTCTCTTCCACAGGTGACTGAAGACGATGTTGAACCTGGTCAGCAGTGATCATTTGCAGCAAATCTGGAAAGTAGTCTACCTTATCCCAGGCCTCATCATGGATTTTGAAAGTAGATGGGGGGTTGTTGTCAGTGCGAGTGTGGTGGGAACAGTTTGGTAGAGGACTTTGTCATTATTAATGCTTAATGTAAGGCTCATGCTCTCGTATGCCCCAGTGAAGGCATTGATAATGGCTTGGTGCTCAGCCTGAGAATGTAAACACAAGCATTGCCTGCATCCTGTGGATCAAAGGCAATGGATGAGACAAACTTGGAGCTGACCTGCAGATGGTTGAGGTTGCACAGCAGCCCATTTATCCTGTGGATTAGCTCCACTCCAGCAGGGAGCTTGCTGAGGGTAAAGTGGAGCATCACACCAAGGAAGATCAAGAAAAGGATGTTGCATTCACATGGCTTTGCTTGACCCAGTCTGAACGTGAACTGGATCTGTGGCGAATACATTGCTTAGGGTCACGGCTTGCTTGTCATCATGGAGCAGGCAGAGGATGACGATAAACCTCCAGGGCAATTAAACCAGCAGAGTATACTCCATAATACCTCAAAGCTGACAGTGTCACAGATCTTACTGAGCTCAGAGAAGGCCATGCACAAGGGTTGGTGCTGCTCCCTGTGTTTCTCTTGTAGTTGCCAGACTGTAGAGCATATCTGTGTGCCTCTTAGAGGATGGAATCCACATTGTTACTCTGAATGCTCTTCAGTCACCAGAAGAAAGTGATTGAGGAATTGAGTGGAAAGTGAAGCAGAGGTCCCAGCCGTGTGCTTGGTAATTTGGGGAACCTGTGATCTCAAAAAGCAGGATGTGCCTTCAGTCTCCAACTTAATGCTTCTCTCTCAAACAAGGCCACCACGAGCACATGGTTTGGTCTTTCATCTCATTACAATTCATAGGATCTTGATGTACTCCATGTGCCCACAAACCACTCACTATCATAGTAATTTTCAGCTTGGGAAATGGGAACGTTTTGCAGGACATGCTTATACCTCCACTCTATTCCCGTTTTCAGTAAAACAGAAACTGTTAAAGAAAGGGACTCTGTTTCTTTCAAGAAAGTGGTGTGAAACCATCAGAATTCCTAAGGATCTACACTTTCTTCCTTCGCCCAGAGGCGATAAGGTGTTTACACTTCTAGGAAACTCTTTCTTTGGACAGCTCACATTGCCTCCTGACAGAGTCTTTCAGCTATTAACTGGTACTCTGATACTGCCTTATTAATGTAATTGGATTTTAAAAAGAATGTATAATTTATGGTGCAGAGTGAGACTACATTTGCGAAAAATAAATAAGCACAGCTGGGGCAGAACTAAAATCAAAAGGAATCTTGGGACAAACAGAAATGTACAGCAGAAGCAAAATAAAGCAATGGTGTTCAACAAAACCACATTAATCATTTTACAAAGAGGATTGCTAAAGGTCAAAAAGCTTGGAAAATAAACAAACATCTAAGTGGTGAGCACTGCTGCCTCACAGCGCCAGGGACCCAAGTTCTACTCCACCCTCGGGTAACTGTCTGTGTGGAGTTTGCACATTCTCCCCGTGTCTGCATGACTTTCCTCCCACAGTCCAAAGATGTGCAGGTTAGACGGATTGGCCATGCTGAATTGTCCATAGTGTCCAGGGATGTGAAGGCTAGGTGGCTTAGCCGTAGGACATGCAGGGTTACAGGAATATGGGTCTGGGTGGGATGCTCTGCAGAGGGTCAGTCGGGACTTGGTGGGCCAAATGGCCAGCTTCAACACCGTAGGAATTCTATGAATCTATAAGTATATCCAGTGCATTAATGAAATTGAGATTTCCTGATTTATGTCAGGATTTATTTCCTGTGTCAGGATTTTGCTGCCAATGTCATGCTATTTCTGTCATAATCGTCTGATCCTTCAGTATCATCTGCTTCCCAGAGTCCTTACTGAAAGATTCTACCACTCCAGTACCATACCTTCCCCCAGTGCCAACTGTTAGTGCCCAGTGCATTCTCCCTCCAGGAAAAGTGTCACTGTATCCTGTATCCATTGGCCTGAGTCCCAAGCCTGGCCCCTTCTTTACCTGAAGAAGGGCTCATGCCCGAAACGTTGATTCTCCTGTTCCCTGGATGCTGCCTGACCTGCTGCGCTTTTCCAGCAACACATTTCCAGCCCTTCTTTACCTGCAGGTTGTGCCAAAAGTCTTGCACTTGGGGAAAAAAGAGCACAGGCATGGGCTATTTTATTAACAATGAGAAAATTCATGAAGCCAAAATGCAAAGGGATCTGGGAGTGTTAGTACAGGATTCTCTAAAGATTGGCTTGCAGGTTGAGTCCGTGGTTAAGAAAGCAAATGTAATGTTGTCATTTATTTCAAGAAGATTGGAATGTAGAAGCATTGATGTGCTACTGAGACTTTATAAAGCTCTGGTTATGCCCCATTTAGAATACAGTGTCCAGCTTTGGGCCCCACACCTCAGGGAGGACATACTGGCATTGGAGCGTGTCCAGCGGAGATTCACATGGATAATCTCTGGAATGGTAGGCTTAACATACGATGAACAGCTGAGGATCCTGGGATTGTATTCATTAGAGTTTAGAAGGTTGAGGGGAGATCTCATAGAAACTTATAAGATAACGCATGGCTTAGCAAGTGTGGACACTGGGAAATTGTTTCCGTCAGGCGGGGATACTAGGACCCGTGGGCAGAGCCTTAGAATTAGAGGGGGTCAATTTAGAACAGAAATGAGGAGACATTTCTTCAGCCAGAGAGTGGTGGGCCTGTGGAATTCATTGCCACGGAGCCCAGTGGAGGCTGGGACGTTAAATGTCTTCAAGGCAGAGATTGATAAATTCTTAATCTTGCAAGGAAGTAAGAGCTACGGGGAGAGTGCGGGTAAGTGGCACTGAAATGCCCATCAGCCATGATTGAATGGTGGAGTGGACTCATTGGGCCGAATGGCCTTACTTCCACTACTACTTCTTATGGTCTTCTAAGTTAATGCATCAGAGACAGAGGCCATCTAATTAATCGCACTCCCTCACTGGTTCTCTGCATTTATGCAATTTTGTTTCCTTCAGTCATTTATCTAATTTCCTTCCACACGACGACAGAGTCTATATTGAGAAATTGAACTGGGAGTGCTTTTCAGATTCGAACCACTCTTGCACTTTTCACCTCATGATGCCACATGATGGGTTTGAGGTCTTTACAGAGATGGTCAAGGAGAAAAAAAGAACTGGCTTCAGGCTAGGTTTCAAAGTGACACTGTTTATTACACATTAATATCAAATACTGCATTATCTAGTCATTGCAGGTACACCTGGCTCTGACCTTACAGTTACCTTAGGGCAGCACTAAGGTACTCCTTTGTGTGTTCATGTCTGCATGCTCATGTGGGTCTTCCAATCCTGATGTTCGCTGTCTGGTGATCTTCATCCAGAGGGTGCGGTACATTCTAACTCCACCCACACTGTGCTATTTATCCCTAGTGATTTGCAGCTTTGCGATATCGTTACAACATTGCTATAGGAACTGAAGCATTTTAATTTCCCCTGTCACAAATATAAATTTACAGTCATCTGCAAACTCAAATTAGTAGCTCCAATTACATATATTGACAACATTTACTGTACATTTTATCTTTTTTTCTCTTTCTCTTCCCCAAGACTTTGACTTGAGTTGTCTGTGTGAATAGAGAGTTCAGGAAAAGTCCATAATCAGTTTTAGAAACACTTGAAGGAGTTAGCACGTTATCTATCCACAATTGGCTTCCATTCAATCAGAGATTCAATTGATCCAGTTGAAAATACTGAGAACCATAGAATCAAACAGCATGGAAACAGACCCTTGGGCCCAACGTGTCCATACCAAGCAGGTTTCCTGCTTGTGTTGATGTAACTGCAGGAATGGATGAGAATGAAAAGGTGGTGATATATCTCCTGCTCCAGTAATAGTGTAGGAAATAAGTTTTAATTCGTCTTGAAAGAAATGAAGTAGCCTTGCAAGTGGTTTTGATCTTCATGTGAAGATTTGGAGGTGCTGGTGTTGGAATTGGGGTGGGCAAAGTTAAAAATCACACAACACCAGTTATAGTCCAACAGGTTTATTTGGAAGCACCCTAGCTTTTGAAGCGCTGCTCCTTCATCAGGTGGGTGTGACACCCTAAATAAACTTTTGGACTATAACCTGGTGTTGTATGATTTTTAACTTCATATGAAGAAGTTTATTTGCTCAAAGTATTGATGAGATCTTCAATGTTCTGTTGCAAGGCATGAACGTAAGATTCGGATGGAAATGGTTTGATTTCTTACTTTGAATGTTCTTCAGACTGTAGTATGTCTCAGAGGCATGCATGGTCCTGGCAGTGCATAAAGATAATTAATGTAACTATCTACAAACTCTCATCAATGTCTCTGAAGTGAAATATTGATCAAAGGCGAGCAGGAGGTTGTCAAACATGATTTGTTTCTGATTGATCTGTTGTTGTGTAACACTTGATAAAGTGTTAGCCTCACGTCATAGAGCAGTGCACTAACTCATGCTGTATTTGATTCAATGTCTGATCCCAAAGCTGTTCAAAATCTTGTGCTTTCCACATTCTCTAATTTATCAAATAAATCTGAAAGTTTAATTATTACTGGTGGGAAAATTAGTACTGAGAAATGTTGCTACTTTGGCAGATTTTTGGTTTGGCATTTGAAATTGTTGATTATTCTCTTGGTTTGGATAAAGATTTTGAATTTTGATCTCTGTGTGCTGTGCCCATTTTGTTGCCTTGTGGTCACTGATTAAAATGATTGTTGACTCCTTGCTGTCATAAAGGATGTTGTTGCAGCGATGACATGGAAAGCTATTGAAGTTTCTGCTGCTCCAAATGCATAATGTAAAGTTCAATTCCCTTTACCAATATGGCATCTTCATTCATATAAATTGAATATATTCCTTTCCCAAGATGGGTGAAGGATTTCTAAAGACCTATAGATGAAAATGATATCAAAACGGCTTCATTTAATAAGGATTCAATGACCTTTGGACTGTATCAACGATGTCCACTGTGATGTCATTAATACTGTCTGTTTTCTGTGTCCATGATATTTTTGCTCCAAATTTGACATCACGCATGGAATCTTATTGAGGGCTGGGTGATGTGATTATGGTCTGATTTGGGGCAGAATTGGCTGCAGAGTCTGATGAGGCCTGTCTGGATGTTGCGAGCTGCATTTTTTTCACAAGTGGCTTGTGTAGTTTCTCACTCAGCAGCAGGACATTGCCAAAGGAGCAGGATTTTGTGTTGCAGATGCCGTATCGATGCCCACGCTGCCTCATTAATATTCAGCTCCCAGTCTTGTCAAAGGGGCCAAACAAGCAGGACAGCTAGAAATCTTGACATGGAACTTAGTGCCGGAACCTGCTACCGTTAGCTTGCTGCTCTCTCCAAACAACATCGACATTGGACACCAGGCACCAAAATGTTAGGACACCATCTTTGGGCACTGGCCACTCACACAGCCCACATACATGACCATCGCCATCCAACATGTACCAGTCTCTGAGAACCTCGTGATACATCTCTGATCAACTTACAGACCACTCTGCCCTTCAATGCTGCCACTTGGGTTGTCCCGGTAACTCTCATGATAACACTGCAGTAAGGAGACTGTGTGCGCAGGGACACCACCCCCCACCAACCCCCTCCCCCCTGTCCACTTCACCCCATACCGTAACCCCCTCAGCATAAGGACTCCACCAGGCTGTATTTCTGGGACCCTCACTCACTGTCAGCGCTCCCTCACTCTGAGCTACCCGGATACTCACAGCGTCCCTGCCTCATGATGCCCTTTTGTGTTTTGTCCTCTCAGCCAGAGATACAGGCTCTCAGTACAGCTATCCTGCCTTAATGTATGGTAGTAAGCAGCAGGAGGTTTCCTTGCCCATATTTACCCTGATGCCACTAGACTTCATAGAGTCTAGAGTCAATGTTGAGGACTCTTAGGGCAACTCCTTCTCGATTGTATCCCACTGTACCACCACCTCTGCTGGGTCTGTCCTGTCGGATCTCCCCAGAGCTTTAGCCTGAGGTTTCAGGTTGCTATGCCAGTGATATTACTAGTATGGCACCACCTCCCTCTGTGACTTTTGTATTCTGTACCTTTCTTTATACAACCCGGAAAAAGCATAAGTTTTTATACAAATAAACTTTTTTTTAAATTTGAGGACTTTATCAGACTTCCTTATTCATAGCCTGCAGCCTGCTGTCTCTGGACCAGGGTCCCTGTTGGTGGATGGTAGCATTCTGTCCTGTCAGATGGTGGTTTGTTTCATGGGCAGCAGTTTATGGTTAGCATCTCTGGATGGAGCAGCCATCTCCTCTCTCCCTACTGGAATGGAAGCCAGCGAGATGAGAAAGTGCCAGGATTCACTAGGATCTCCTCACTTTGGGTCCTGTTCTGAACTAGCTGAGCTTTGTGTATCTGCTAACACTCCACTGCTCCCCAAAACAGTCTGTCTCCAGAGGTCAGTGCCTGTCTCCCGGATGTCATTGTCAATGTCCACCACCTTCATATCTCACTGTCACTATCCTTGTAGTAGAGATATGGACAAGCAGGAGGGTCTGACCCAGTAACCAGTTCACCATGGGGAAGAGTTTTACGTATATGACCATCATCCATCCAATGAATAACTGAACAGCAATTTCCAACAGACTCAAACCTCGCAAGCTCATAAACAATTATCTTATGAGCAAGTGAGAATATCCTGAAAGCCAATGAGACATTTTCTTGTTGCATAGGCCCCTGGACAAATCTCAAGATTTGAAAGTGGGAGAATTCTTTAGTAAGTACACACCAACCAATTCACATGGACATTTAAGTCAATTCGATCCACACAAGCAAACATTATCTAAAACTGGTTGCACAACACGTTTGGCAGGAGGGAGATGAAGATCGCCATTGCCTGGTTTTTATGAGAATTGTTTCAATCTCTGTATCCCACTCCGTTAATACATAGTCATTTTCTCATCCCAGACTATATGAACCTGCATCACTTGAATTTGACATTCAGATTTTGACTTCAGAGTCAGATCTGAACTAATTAAAGTTTCCATCCATGACAGGAGCTATTTGGTTAATTCACTCATGAAAATATTTATCATATTGCACTAATTCATTCCGTGGTGTAGGTGATGAATGAGCTATTGGATTACACAGTGACGCTAATGATCACTTACAATTTGCTTCCCCCTTAAACAAATGACTCTGAAAAATGCCCTCTTTATCTTGAGGGACTTTTCAGAATGTTTGTTGTTTATAAACAAAAAAATTTCAGCTCTGCCATGATTTAGAATTCTATTTGTACAAGGCGAAGAGATCGAGCCTGTTACAGAGGGAATGTCCTACAGAGATTACATGGCAATCACCATCAATGCAAAGACACAGCAGGGCACACAAACAGACATGAAATAGCCACAGGACAGACAGCCCCTTGCTGCTTTCCACATTGAGAGCCGGTCACTGAACATCATGTCCAGCTGTTGATCCCAACCACAACATCCTCCTGTTTTCATTAGAATGACACATTATTGACTAGACTGTGAATGTAACCTCATTTAATCTCACTTACTGAATCAGCAACAGTCTGTTCCAGAGGGGATGGTAGTGTAGTCACTAGCTCAGCTCGCCAGCAACTCAGGAAAATCTTTTGGGGTCATAAGTTCAAAAGCTGATTGTTTTAGATGGTTTAAAACTTGAGTTCAGTTCGTAGCTCTGGAATTAAAAACTGCTGTAATAATGACCATAAATTAATTACAATTTAAGAAAAAATCACTTTGGTTAACACATCCTCTTTAGGGATGGAAATCAGCCAACCTTACCAGGGCAAGGCTAAATGTGACTGTAGACCCACAGAATGGGGTTGACTCTAAACTGCCCTCTGAAATGATCTAGTGACCCATTGAGTTATATTTTCCTGTTGCAAAGAGCAATTAGGAATGTGCAGAAAATGCTGACCTAAGCATGGTACCCACAGCCAGTGAAATGCTTTTAAATAAATTTCGACAACCACTTCTTCCTCAGACCCCTGACTGGTCACTCACTGTTTCTCCTATTCCCCAGTGAGCCGACCAACTGATCACCAACCATTCACCAGCTGAGAAAGTAGCTGGCAGTTTAGAGGCTATACAAATGCTCTTTACATTGAGATAACATTGACTGGAGTTATTTGCAACAGTGAGCACATTACTGAAACACTCCATCTATTCCCTGACAACACTTGTGGCAACTTGGGAATACTTTGACAATGGGAAAACACCAATTGAAAACTCTGAAATATTAATGATCATTTTGCCATGCAAAATGTTTGAGAAGTCATAATACATTAATACAGGAATCTTACACAGGAATCTTTTCTTGAGCTTGTTGACACAGGCACTTTTGACACTCTTTCAAAGATTTATTTTTACTATGTACTTGCTTTATTGATGTAAATTGAATTTTAAAAGGTACCATATAATTTATGGGACAATTTACAGCATTCTATCACACAGGCTGGTCTGGCAGCCTATGATAAATTTATTGTCAACATAGCTTGATGTCCATGGAGAGATGGCACCGAATGTAGATAACACAAAAGGAGGAGTTAGAGAGCAAGCATTATTGTCCTACGGCATTCAGATATAATTCAACCATGAGTTTAAAATAATGCATTCTGGCATTTTCAGAGTTTGAACCTAGACTCCAAAGTCCACATTTGTAAAGAGAGAAAAGTGTAATTGCACTGTCCTATCAGCATTGGCACTGTGGAGAAAGCACAATTGACAACGTGATGAGTTTATTTTATAAATTTCGATTATAACTACAGACAGTGGAGTTTATAATGTGAAAAGGCAGCATGATATTTTATTTGTTTTAAATAGAGACCAGAATTACTTTTGTAGAACTTGCAGCATGGAAGGAGAAATACCTTATTACGTTTCTAAATAAGATTAGTGACTGATAAAGAAAATTGTTGGTGGGATCCTATCGCGGTGTGAGTGATCTGGGTTATGGAGAGACATACAAGAGACAAGTCTTGTGAGACTGATCTAGATATTAACATCCTCTCACTCCATCTTCTGTGCTTTTTACAAACTGCACAGCCAGATTCTCCCTGGGCAGTGGCAACGTGGCCATGAATTGGATTAAAGCTGGTTAAATGCCACACATGTCTGATTAATATCCAGCCTCCCACCTTACCAATCCCACCAGAAAACAAACTAAGGAAACCAAAGTCAGCGCTGGGTGATTTCACCTCACTGCTCCTTCACAGAGATATGCAGGTTGGACACTGGGCACCAACGTCTCAAGACACAGTGTTTACTGTGGAGAAGGATATGGAAGATATAGAATGTAGGGAAATAGATGTTGACACCTTGAAAAATGTCCATATTACAGAGGAGGAAGTGCTGGATGTCTTGAAATGCATAAAGGTGGAGAAGTCCTCAGGACCTGCTCAAGTGTACCCTAGAAATCTGTGGGAAGCTGGGGAAGTGATTGTTGGGCCCCTTGCTGAGATATTTGTATCATCAATAGACACAGGTGAGATGCCAACATGGTGCCACTGTTTAAGAAGGGTGGTAAGGACAAGCCAGGGAACTATAGACCAGTGAGCCTGACATTAGCGGTAGTTAAGTTGTTGGAGGGAATCCTGAGGGACAAGATGTACATATATTTAGAAAGGCAAGGACTGATTAGGGATAGTCAACATGGCTTTGTGCGTGGGAAATCATGTCTCACAAACTTGATTGAGTTTTTCGAAGAAGTAATAAAGACATTTGATGAGGGCAGAGCAGTGGACGTGACCGATATGGACTTCAGTAAGATGTTCGACAAGGTTTCCCATTGGAGACTGGTTAGCAAGGTTAGATTTCATGGAACACAGGGAGAACTAGCTATTTGGATACAGAACTAGCTCAAAGGTAGAAGTCAGAGGGTGGTGGTGGAGGGTTGTTTTTCAGACTGAAGGCCTGTGACTAGTGGAGTGTCACAAGGATCGGTGCCGGGTCCACTACTTTTTGTCATTTACATAAATGATTTGGATGTGAGTATAAGAAGTAAAGTTAGTAAGTTTGCAGAAGACACCAAAATTGGTGGTGTAATGGACAGTGAAGAAGGTTACCTCACATTACAATGGGATCTTGATCAAATTGGCCAATGGGCTGAGAAGTGGCAGATGAAGTTTAATTCAGATAAATATGAGGTGCTGCATTTTGGGAAAGCAAATCTTCGCAGGACTCATAACTTAGTGGTAAGGCCCTAGGGAGTGTTGCTGAACAAAGAGACCTTGGAGTGCAGGTTCATAGCTCCTTGAAAGTGGAGTCGCTGGTAGATAGGATAGTGAAGAAGGCGTTTGGTATGCTTTCCTTTATTGGTCAGAGTATTGAGTACAGGAGTTGGGAGGTCATGTTGTGGTTGTACAGGACACTGGTTAGACCATTTTTGGAATATTGCAGGCAATTCTGGTCTCCTTCCTATTGGAAAGATGTTGTGAAACTTGAAAGGGTTCAAAAAAAGATTTTCAATGATGTTGCCAGGGTTGAAGTACTTGAGCTATAGGGAGAGGCTGAACAGGCTGGGGCTGTTTTCCCTGGAGCGTTGGAGGCTGAGGGGTGACCTTATAGAGGTTTACAAAATCATGATGGTCATGGATTGGATAAATAGACAAAGTCTTTTGCCTGGTGTGGGGGAGACCAGAACAGAGGGCAAGGGTTTAGGGTGAGAGGGGAAAGATATAAAAGAGACCTAAGGGGCAATCTTTTCATGAAGAGGGTGGTGCGTGTACAGATGAGCTGTCAGAAGAAGTGGTGGAGGCTGGTACAATTGCAATGTTTAAAAGGCATCTGGATGGGTATATGAATAGGAAGGGTTTGGAGGGACATGGGCCGGCTGTTGGCAAATGTAACTAGATTAGGTTGAGATATCTGGTCGGCATGGACGAGTTGGACTGAAGAGTCTGTTTCTGTGTTGTACATCTCTATGACTCTATGACACCGTCCATGGTCATCAGATAGAGAGCCCATGTCCATGGACATTGGTATTCAACATGTGCCAGTCTCTGCGAACCCCCATGACACATCTCCAATCCACTTACTGGACACTGCCCTTCAATGCTGTACCTCAGGATTTTAGTGATTGCACGAATGCGAGGGATTGCAGTGAACTCTGGGATATCCTGGCAGTGAGTTGTTCCAGGATATTGGATAGTAAAATGGTCTGTAGCCAGATGTGAGTGATACCATGGGTGGGATAGTAGTTAATGAAGTGAGTTTGATGAGATACAATGAGGGAACATTCTCAGAATCTGAATCCTTCCAACAAACCCGGCACAACTCGGACGTAGCCAAAAAATATATGATTCTGCTAATAATTCTGAAAATTTATGGCATGTAAATTGTAATCAGAGAATGGGATAGATCTAGTTAGACCTTAGGCATTCTCCACAGTCATGCTGCCTAACTGACTCCTTTCATTCCCCACTATCAATGTCCTGAGAGTCAACATTGAGCAGGAGCTGAAATGAAGTAGCCACATAATTACCAAGGCAAGTCAGAAATTCAGTATTCTTCAGTGAGTAACTCCCCTCTTGACCCCTCAAGCCTGTTCACCATCGACAAGGCACAAGTCAGGAGTGCGATGGAGTACAGCCAACTGCCTGATGGGTGCGACTCCAACAATGCTCATGAAGCTTGACATCAACCAGGGCAAAGCAGCCCACTTGGTTGGCACCACACCCATAAACATCCACTTCCTCCACCACCGACAGTGGTGTCTGCCACACCACAGCATCTGACTTCTTAGTGATACCTTCCAATCCAGTGAGGTCTGTCACTGAGAAAAACAAACACAGCAAACGCCTGCTGACACATAATCCTTCAGCAGGACTGTCCTCTTTATTTACTGTATCATTTAATAGTCCTCTCACCACCAGCTCCAAATCACCCTTCCCAGTCACACACCATTCTGTCTTGGTATTTCTTCCTCAGCAGTAGGTCACAATCCGAGAATGCCTTATCTAATTGCATGGTGGGACCACCCCCACCTGACCAGGTACAGTTTGTGAGGATGTCCATGGTGCACTGGACAATGAGACTGGGTGATAACTGTGAACCCACCTGCACTCTGAGAATGAAAAGGGAGAAATATTTGTCAGAACTGGACAGTGCATTGTTTTCATAAAAATGTTGATGACAGTTACATTAACATCGGTGGGACAGGCGATTGGCAAAGTGAAGCAGCTTGAACATGTGATCAACTCATTTACGCTGTGAGTCTGAGATCCAGAAAGCATCACATCCTCAAGGTTCTCAAAACAAAATAGGTTTGTTACATGATAAAAATTTGGAGGGCCCCAGGAACTGGTGGAATGGTAGGTGGATAGGAAAAGGTGCATTCCTATGGGCAGAGAGGCATGGGCAGAGAGGCAATAGTGATATTATTGTTACACTATTAATCCAGGGACCTGCTAATATTCTGGGGGATCTGGGTTTGACTTCTGTCATGGAAAATGGTGGAATTTGAATTCAATGAATACCTGGAGTTAAGAGTCCAACAATGAGTGCAGGTTCATAGCTCCAACAAGGATATTGGAGGGCTGAAGAAGGGCTTATGCCCGAAACATCGATTCTCCTGCTCCTTGGATGCTGCCTGACCTGCTGCGCTTTTCCAGCAACACATTTTCAGCCAACAAGGATGTTGCGAGGGTTGGAGGATTTGAGCTATAGGGAGAGGCTGAACAGGCTGGGCTGTTTTCCCTGGAACTTCGGAGGCTGAGGGGGGTCCTTGTAGAGGTTTATAAAATCACAAGGGGCATGGATAGGATAAATAGACAAAGTCTTTTCCCTGGGGTGGGGAGTCCAGAACTAGAGGGCATAGGTTTAAGGTGAGAGGGGAAAGATATAAAAGAGACCTAAGAGGGAACCTTTTCACATAAAGGGCAGTGTGTGTATAGACCAGAGGAAGTGGTAGAGGCTGATACAATGATAACATTTAAAAGGGTGGGTGGGTATATGAAAAGGAAGGATTTCGAGGGATATGAGCCAAGTGGGACTAGATTTATTTAGGATAATGGGTTGGCATACACGAGTTGAACCAAAGCATCTGTTTCCATGCTGTACATCACTGTGACTGTATGACTGTGAAACTGTTGCCAGCTCTTGGAAAAACCCACCTGGTTCACTAATGCCCTTTAGGGAAGGACACTGCCATCCTTGCCTGGTCTGGCCTACACGTGACTCCAGACCCACAGCAATGTGGTTGGCTCTTCCCTACCCTGTGGGCAGTTAGGGATGGGTAATAAATGCTGACATACCCAGCGATACCCACGTTCTGTGATTGAATAAAAACAAAACAGGCACGGGTATGATGGGATGAATGGCATCCTTTCCAGCATTGAGACCATTCAATGATTCTCTCCCTCATCCTCCATTCCCTTTCATTTCCTCCCAACCATTTTTCTTAGGACATTCCCCTTCAGCCTTGGAGCTACATGTGAGGTCATTCTAATCCTCACGTGAATGCTCATTTGGAGCGGATTTGGCCACAGAAACTGGTTGAATTAATGAAACAGCAGGTGTCCACATGTGGACAGTGCTGTTAAAATACATGAAGATAGCTTTTGTTGTATTCAATTTGATCTGAAGGCGTTTTTTTCTGTCATTACAGTAATTACCTTCTGACGATTATGTTGAAAAATGCCTTTTCACATTAAAATCTAGTTATGCACTTTCAGAAAATGAATAGGCAAAGTATAGACTCTTTTCTTCAACAAGCTCTTTAGAATTGGAAGTGGATCGAGGAAAATAGATAAGAGTACTCGAGCCAGTGGGAGTGTGGCTCCATGGGGCTGCTTGTGAGAACAGAACATTGTGTGGAATATATTTGTGACGGAATCAATCTTTGCCAAACCCAGTAATTTGTAGAAATGCGGAATCTACCCACAAGCAAAATGTGTGCGGAGTTCAGCAGCAAAAGCAGCAAGCTCCCAAATGCCAGTAAACAGAAGACAGGACACCAACTTACAGTCCAAATGGCCCACAGCCCACCGTAGATATTTTTATACAACCTGTTTGGCCACATTATGACACATGTCTGGGGCTGTTGGGACTTCCACCTAGACCTTCTGGCCCAGAGGCAGGGACACTGCCACAAAAGCTCTGCACTGCCCAGAGTATGCTGTTGAATTTATCAATACAGTCAATGCATGTGCTGGTTTTAACAAATAAAACAGATTGTTATGTGTTACACTACATGGGATTTGACAATTCAAAAAGTGCAAATCATTCGGAGAGTTATTGACGCTGCCTTTTACACAGAGGGATTTTAACTGCAGCGTGTGAGATGAATGTCTCTACCACAGGCTTGACAATCTGCATTCAGCAGGTAGATGAGGAACACTCTCAATGGGTTGTCACTGCATCTGTTGTGTCATCTCAGACGGACAATCTCAGCACTTCATCCCCGGAGTCAGCAGCTGCTCATGGAAATCAACATAATCGAGTGGAATTCAGAATCTCACCACAGGGGCTTGAGCCTGAAATCCCAGCCGACACAACCGAGGGAATGCTACAGTGTCAGTAACAGCCGCTTTTTGGAGAGATGCCGAACTCAGAAATACATCTGCACTTTCAGATGGCCATAAGGGCTTGAGTAGCACGATAGTAGTGTCCTTTCTTCTGAGCTAGGAGGTTTGGATTCAAGTCCAACCTGCTCCAGGAGCGTGCAATAACATCGCTGAAATGGTTGATTGGAGAAATCCATCAGATGTTATGGCATTCCTCTAAGGGAGAACAGGAAGCTCTCTCTGGTGGTCCTGGCCAATATTTAACCCGAAACAATTGTCATAAGACAGGTGATCAGTCATGGTTTTGTGACTTTGAATAGGAGCTTCCTGATTTCAACATTAATGCAATGATTACGATTCAATGACACTTCCTTTATTGTGAAGATCATGAAGCAATCTAATGTTGTAGAGCCATAGAGGTGTACAGCACGGAATCAGACCCTTCGGTCCAACTCATCCGTACAGACCTGATATCCTAACCTGATCTAGTCCCATTTGCCAGTACCCACCCTATGTTCCTCTAAACCCTTCCCACGTGCATGGAGCAAGTTCTGTATTTAAAAATAAAAACCAGCTCTGTTTCTTGGTGCAATGGCCGATTGAGCTGGGATCCGTTTTTCAACCAACCCTTCAGTAGCTCAATTACCTGCATGTAGCAGCAATGTGCTGTGTGCGTTTCTGTCAGTCCCAATGTACATTTCAATGTTACAGTGTGTACTGAAGAACTGTGTGTCTCATAAATCCCCTCTAGAGTGGACAGGCAAGTGGCTGCAAGAACACAGCAAGCCAGGCAACATCAGGAGGTGGAGAAGTCAACATTTCAGGTGTAACCTTTCTCTATCTCCTGATGCTGCCTGGCTTGCTGTGTTCTTCCAGCTTCCGGCCTGTCTACTTTGGATTCCAGCATCTGCAGTTACAATAATGTTTGGAATGAACAAATAGAACATAGAATATAGATTAGTACAGCACAGTACAGGCCCTTCGGCCCTCAATGTAATGCCAACCTTTCATCCTACTCTAAGATCAAGCTAACCTACATGTCCTTCATTGTATTATCATCCATTTGCCTGTCCAAGAGTCGCTTAAATGTCCCAAATGTATCTGACTGTACTACAACTGCAGGCAGTGTATTCCACACACCCATCAGACTGGGTAAAGAACCGACCTCTGACACCTCCCCTAAACTTTCCTCCAATCATCTTAAAATTATGCCCCTTCGTAATAGGCATTTACCCCTTGGAAAAAAGTTTCTGGCTATCCACTCTATCTATGCCTCTCATAGAATACAATCATAGAAATCCTACAGTGTGGAAGCAGGCCCTTCAGCCCAACAAGTCCCTACTGGTCCACTGAAGATTAACCCACTCAAACCCATTCTCCTACCCTGCTGCTCTACATTTTACCCCTGAGAAATGCAATTAACCTACACCCCTGAACACTATGGGTAATTTAGCATGACTAATTCACCTGACCCAAACATCTTTGGACTGTGGGAGGACACCAGAGCACCTGGAAGAAACCCACACAGACACGGGGAGAATGTGCAAACTCCACACAGACAGTCACCCGAGGTGAGAATTGAACCTGGGTCCTTGGTGTGGTGAGACAGAGGATAGAATATCTGAGTTTTCCAGAAAACCCTTGATGAGGCTTGCATGGAGACTTTAAAAGAAAACCCCAGGAAGACTTCCGAGTGGATTGTAGATGGGGCAGGGGTGGGTGGGTATTAGGCCATTGCCTGGGGCCATTGTGTGGGGGATATGGGGCAGGGACATTGTAGGTAACAGGTCTGCACTGCATCTGCATCATGGTGTGGCTGAGACAGAAATCAAAGGGGTATTTTGGGGGGACATGGAGCGTGAGGGGGGAATTGGGATATATGGAAAATGAAGGGGGTATTGTGTGGAGAACATAGAGAGTGAGGGGGCATTGTGTGAGGGACATGGAGACTGAAGAAGGCATTGGGTGAGGGATATGGAGAGTGAAGGAGGCATTGTGTGGGTGATAAGGAGAATGAGGGGGTTTGTATGGGGGTTATGGAGATTGAAGGGGTTTGTGTGGGGGTTATGGAGAGTGAGGGGTTTTGTGTGGGTGATATGGAGAATGAAGGGGTTTGTAATGGTGATATGGAGATGGGGCAGGGCATTGTGTGGGGATATGGAGGGTGAGGGGTTTGTAATGGTGATATGGAGATTGCCCAGGGAATTGTGTGGGGGATATGGAGAGTGAGGGGATTTGTAATGGTGATATGGAGATGGGGCAGGGCATTGTGTGGGGATATGGAGGGTGAGGGGTTTGTAATGGTGATATGGAGATTGCCCAGGGAATTGTGTGGGGGATATGGAGAGTGAGGGGATTTGAATGGTGGTTATGGAGAGTGAGGGGGTTGTGTGGAGATATGGAGAGTGAGGAGGTTTGTAATGGTAATATGGAGATTGCCCAGGGAATTTTGTGTGGGCTACGGAGAGTGAGGGGTTTGTAATGGTGATATGGAGATTGCCCAGGGAATTGTGTGGGGGATATGGACTGTGATTGCTGGGCTGTTAATCCAGAACCCCGGGTAATGTTTTGGGGACCCGGGTTTAAATGCTGCCATGGCAACTGGTGGAATTTGAATTTAATAACAATCTGGAATGAAGAGTCTAATGTTGATTGTCAGGAAAAACTCACCTGTTTCATTAATGTCCTTCAGGAAAGGAAATTGCCATCCTTACCTGGTCTGGCTGACATGTGACTCCAGGCCCACAGCAATGTGGTTGACTCTTAACAGCCCTCTGGGCAATTAGGGATGGACAATAAATGCTGCCTGGTCATGAATGAATAAAATAAAAGGAGTGTGCCCAGGGTATCATGTGAGGAATATGGGCAGGGGCCAACCTTGGACCAGAAGACAGAAGAAAACATTAACTTGAAATGTCAGGCCTAGTACAGTACACAAAGTACAGACAGTCTTGCAGAGTTTAATTGTAACGTCCCTGATGGGGAAGTGTGGTAGTGGGGGTGCTGCAGAACTGGATTGACATCTGTTTACTCAGCAAAATGCAGCTAAATGGAAAAACATCAGAAGATGAGTGCATGAAATTGGAACCTCTGCTTTTAAATGGTGTCAATAAAGCTTTGCTGATGTTACACTTGGGATTAACAGCCTAGCAATGTATGAAGTGATTGCAAGCTGCATAATTCAGGCCCAATTGTAGATCAGTGTCAAGTGCAGCTCATTTCATTGGAAAACACCACTCTAAGTTGGAAGAAAATATACTTTTATTGACCCATTAATCCAAATTTATTTCGCAAATTATCAGCTGCATTAAATATCTCTGACTCGTTCTGCATGGGTCATCCTGAAATGCCGTAAACAAACTGAAACCATGAAATTGCTTCTACCAGCTGTGGGATTGGCACCTACCTGCCGCATTGTCGGCTAATGTGAGACATTCTGAAAGGCCAAAGACAGAGATCAGGAAAAAAAAACTTGGAAGTGTTACACTTTGAACCACCCTGGAGCCAGAAATAACAGAGAAACACAAAACTTGGATTTGCCTGTTACATTTTCAAAACATCACAAACTGTTTCATGGATTATATCTGAACGATAGCCAATGTGATGTTCTAAGCATGGGATGGTCAATTTGTGCATGGCAAGATGTCATAAATAATATGAGATGAATGACCATTAATCTTTCTCAGTGAGAGATAAATGTCAGCCAAGATACTGGGAGAATGCTGAGTTCTCTTTTGAATAGTGACCTTGGTTTCTTTTACATTCACCTGAGCAGGGAGACAAGACCTCAGTTTTATTTTATTCATTTATGGGATGTGGTGTAGCTGGGCCAACATTTACTGCCTGTTCATTGTTGAGAAAATGGGAGTGAGCTGCCTTCTTGAACTGCTGCAGGCCATGTGCTATAGGTTGACCTACAATGCCCTTAAGGAGGGAATTACAGGATTTTGACCCAGTGACAGTGAACAAACAGCAATATATTTCTAAGCGAAGATGATGAGTGGTTTGGAGAGGAACTTGTAGGTGGTGGCGTTCCCATGTAACTGCTGCCCTTGTCCTTCTGGATGGAAGTGGAAGTGGATTTGGAAGGTGCTGTCTATGGATTTCTGGTGAATTTCTGCAGTGCGTCTTGTAGGTAGTATACGCTACTGCTATTGAGTCTTGGTGGTGGGAGTCAATGTTTGTGGATGAGGCACCAATCAAGTTGGTTGGTTTTTTTTGGACGGTGTCAAGTTTCTTGAGTGTTGTTGGAGCTGCACCCATCCATCACACTCTTGACTTGTGCCTTGTAGATGGTGCACAGGCTTTGGGGACTCAGGAGGTGAGTTACTTGCTGCAATATTTCATGCCTATGACCTGCTCTTGCAGCAATAATATTGATCAGGCGAGTGGAGTTCAGTTCCCCCTTTCACTAGGACAGCATTATGCAGGGTAGCACTCTTATGGTGTCAGCCGAAGTTCAGGTCTTAAGTGTGTGACACTGGAACCAAGCAAACTGTTAATCAATCTGAGCTGACAAGATCAGACAGTCACTAGTTCAGGACATCGCACTAAACCAGTGTTCTATAAATTATTGAGTTATATTAAAGACAGCATTCGCTATTGTCAAAGTGAAAATTCTTGTTACACATTGTTCTAAGCATCTTGAGAAGGATTTCAATTATTTGTGTTGAGTGTTCCTTGAGTGACACAAATGTTAATTCGATATTTTTCAGTTAAGTAGTCGCAGGACATGAGCAGCAATTTTCTTGGGAAGACGGATATTTTACCAAGGTTAAATCAGAAAACTCAGGACTTTTAGCAGAATGAAGGCACAGGGAACATTAAAGAAATGACACAAACAACACTTGCCTGGGAGGCTGCTTCCAGCATCATCTCACATATTGCCTGTTGCTTTGTTCCATAATATAAAAGTTAACACACTGTCAGTCTGTGTGAGTAAGACAGTTCTTGGAGCTGCAGTATCTGTGCTGTTAACTTCATCTACCCAGCAATTAAAAATATGCAGAAAGAGGTCAGTGTGTTCTGGGTCTCTGACAAAATTGGCTTGCTGCTCTGAACGATAATGTGTTAAAGCTTTTAAGAGACTTGGTTACAGGGGGGTCAGGACTGGCAGTTAAACCTCCATGGTTTTTCAATTTATCGAAAAGACAGAGAGGTGGGCAGAGGGGGTGGGGTTGCCTTGTTAGTTAAGAACAAAATTAAATCTATGGTATTGAATGACATAGCGTCGGATGATGTGGAGTCTGTGTGGGTGGAATTGAGGAACCACAAAGGCAAAAAAAACATAATTGGAGTTGTGTATAGACCTCCTAACAGTGGTCAGGACCAGGGACGCAACATGTACCGGGAAATAGAGAAGGCATGTCAGAAAGGCAAGGTTACATTGATCATGGGAGACTTCAATATGCAGGTGGACTGGGTAAATAATGTTGTTAGTGGATCTAAAGAAAGGGAATTCGTGGAATGCTTACAGGATGGCTTTTTGGAACAGCTTGTCATGGAGCCCACAAGAGAGCAGGCTATTCTGGACCTAGTGCTTTGCAATGAACCAGACTCTATAAAAGATCTTAAAGTAAGGGAACCCTTAGGAAGTAGCGACCATAATATGATAGAGTTCAGTCTGGAGTTTGAAAGGGAGAAGGCAAAATCGGATGTAATGGTGTTACAGTTGAATAAAGATAATTATGAGGGCATGAGAGAGGAACTGACTAAAATAGACTGGAAGCAGAGGCTAACCGGGAAGACAGTAGAGCAAAAATGGCAGGAGTTTGTAGGTATAATTGAGGACACTGTACAGGGGTTCATTCCCAAGAAAAGAAAGATTAACCGGGGAGGGATTAGACAACCTTGGCTGACAAAGGAAGTCAGGAAATGTATTAAAGAAAAAGAGAGATCCTATAAAGTGGCTAAGAACAGTGGGAAATCAGAAGATTGGGAAGGATACAAAAGCAAACAGAGGATAACAAAGAGTGTAATAAGAAAGGAGAGGATCAAATATGAAGGTAGGCTAGCCAGTAATATTAGAAATAATAGTAAAAGTTTCTTTCAGTACATAAGAAACAAACGACAGGCAAAAGTAGACATTGGGCCACTTCAAACTGATGCAGGAAGCCTAGTGATGGGAGATAAGGAAATAGCAGGAGAACTTAACAAGTACTTTGCGTCAGTCTTCACAGTGGAAGACATGAGTAATATCCCAAAAATTAAAGGGTGTCACGGGGCTGAGTTGAGTATGGTTGCCATTACGAAAGAGATAGTGCTAGAAAAGTTAAAAAGTCTTAAAATTGATAAATCTCCGAGCCCCGATGGGATACACCCTAGAGTTCTGAGAGAGGTGGCTGAGGAAATAGCAGAGGCATTGGTTGAGATCTTTCAAGACTCACTGGAGTCAGGAAAGGTCCCGGATGATTGGAAGATGGCTGTTGTAACCCCCTTGTTCAAGAAAGGATCAAGGCAAAAGATGGAAAATTATAGGCCAATCAGCTTAACCTCGGTTGTTGGTAAAATTCTAGAATCCATCATTAAGGACGAGGTTTCTAAATTCTTGGAAGAGCAGAGTCTGATTAGAACAAGTCAACATGGATTTAGTAAAGGGAGGTCATGCCTGACAAACCTATTAGAATTTTTTGAAGAGGTAACAAGTAGGTTAGACCAGGGAAACCCAGTGGATGTGGTCTATCTAGACTTTCAAAAGGCCTTTGATAAGGTGCCACACGGGAGGCTGCTGAGCAAGGTGAGGGCCCATGGTGTTCGAGGTGAGCTGCTGGGATGGATTGAGGATTGGCTGTCTAACAGAAGGCAGAGAGTTGGGATAAAAGGTTCTTTTTCAGAATGGCAGCCGGTGACGAGCGGTGTCCCGCAGGGTTCGGTGCTGGGGCCACAGCTGTTCGCATTATATATTAACGATTTGGATGAGGGAACCGGGGGCATTCTAGCGAAGTTTGCCGATGATACGAAGTTAGGTGGACAGGCAGGTAGTACTGAGGAAGTGGGGAGGCTACAGAAGGATCTTGACAGGTTGGGAGAGTGGTCCAGGAAATGGCTGATGGAATTTAACGTGAGCAAGTGCGAGGTCTTGCAAAAAGACCTGCGACTCCACTTTCAAGGAGTGCACTCCAAGGTGTCTTTGTTCAGCAACACTCCCTAGGACCTTACCATTAAGTGCATAAGTCCTGCTAAGATTTGCTTTCCCAAAATGCAGCACCTCGCAAAAGACCATAAGACCATAAGACATAGGAGTGGAAGTAAGGCCATTCGGCCCATCGAGTCCACTCCGCCATTCAATCATGGCTGATGCGCATTTCAGCTCCACTTACCTTTGGCAAAAAGAATAAAAGCATAGACTACTTTCTAAATGGTGAGAAAATTAATAAAGCCAAAGCACAAAGGGATCTGGGAGTGCTGGTCGAGGATTCTCTAAAGGTAAACATGCAGGTTGAGTCCGTGATTAAGAAAGCGAATGCAATGTTGTCTCTTATCTCAAGAGGGTTGGAATATAAAAGCAGAGATGTACTACTAAGACTTTATAAAGCTCTGGTTAGGCCCCATTTGGAGTACTGTGTCCCCACACCTCAGGAAGGACATACTGGCACTGGAACGTGTCCAGCGGAGATTCACACGGATGATCCCTGGAATGACAGGTCTCACATATGAGGAACGGCTGAGGATACTGGGATTGTATTCGTTGGAGTTTAGAAGATTAAGGGGAGACTTAATAGAGACGTACAAAATAATACATGGCTTGGAAAAGGTGGATGCTAGGAAATTGTTTCAGTTAAACGAGGAGACTAGGACCCGTGGACACAGCCTTAGAATTAGAGGGGGTCATTTCAGAACAGAAATGCGGAGACATTTCTTCAGCCAGAGAGTGGTGGGCCTGTGGAATTCATTGCCACGGAGTGCAGTGGAAGCCGGGACACTAAATGTCTTCAAGGCCGAGATTGATAGATTCTTGTTGTCTCGAGGAATTAAGGGCTACAGGGAGAACGCTGGTAAGTGGAGCTGAAATGCGCATCAGCCATGATTGAATGGCGGAGTGGACTCGATGGGCCGAATGGCCTTACTTCCACTCCTATGTCTTATGGTCTTATGGTCTTTTGCGAGGTGCTGCATTTTGGGAAAGCAAATCTTAGCAGGACTTATGCACTTAATGGTAAGGTCCTAGGGAGTGTTGCTGAACAAAGACACCTTGGAGTGCACTCCTTGAAAGTGGAGTCGCAGGTAGATAGGATAGTGAAGAAGGCATTAGGTATGCTTTCCTTTATTGGTCAGAGTATTGAGTACGGGAGTTGGGAGGTCATGTTGCGGCTGTACAGGACATTGGTTAGGCCACTGTTGGAATATTGCATGCAATTCTGGTCTCCCTCCTATCAGAAAGATGTTGTGAAACTTGAAAGGGTTCAGAAAAGATTTACAAGGATGTTGCCAGGGTTGGAGGACTTGAGCTACAGGGAGAGGCTGAATAATCTGGGACTGTTTTCTCTGGAGCGTCGGAGGCTGAGGGGTGACCTTATAGAGGTTTACAAAATTATGAGGGGCATGGATCGGGTAAATAGGCAAAGTCTTTTCCCTGGGGTGGGGGAGTCCAGAACGAGATGGCATAGGTTTAGGGTGAGAGACAAAAGATATAACAGACCAACGGGGCAACCTTTTCACACAGAGGGTGGTACGTATATGGAATGAGCTGCCAGAGGAAATGGTGTAGGCTGGTACAATTGCAACATTTAAGAGGCATTTGGATGGGTATACGAATAGGAAGGGTTTGGACGGATATGAGTTGGGTGCTGGCAGGTGGGACTAGATTAGTTTGGGATATCTGGCCGGTATGGACGGGTTGGACCGAAGGGTCTGTTTCCATGCTATGCATCTCTCTGACTCTATGACTCATTGTTTATCTTTAAAAGTTTTAGCAGGGCATGTAGGATCCACTGGCAGTTTTAATATGACTTATTATTTTACTCTGCTCCTCTGGGCTGATGGACAAGATTCAACTGTAGCCAGTCTTATAAAGCAATGAAATAAAGAGAGGGAGACCTCTTCAACAAAGGTCTGAAGCATCAATGTCATGGTTTGTCATGATGTTTTGCTGATGTCACTGATGAGACTCTCATTAGACTCCCAGTGACACCTCCTTCTCCTTCAGGATCCCTACAGGAAAACACGTGGGTTCTCCTACACTCATTTTTCATCATTTCTGTTTTCCCTTTCTAAGTGGTGTGTGATTGATGTATGTATTGATATCATTTTTAGAGTTTGGATTTCAAACTAGTGACATATGAGCACTGGTTATTTTTGTGAAGAATTTAAAAAAGATCAAGTCAGAAAGCCCTACCATGACCAAGTCCATGACCGAGAGCATGTGACTGCAAAAGCCCTGGAGTGTCAATGGGAAATTATTGATACCCATGTGGTTTACAACAGAGACAGTAAACATTGGAAAAACATCTGCATGCTTTTGGTTTAGAAAAATCAAAGATTGATTTTACCTTAAAAAAACTCAGAGGATAAATGCTTTTAGGGAAGTTTTGTAGGCAACCTGACTGAGATCCGAAGCAAGTATAGTGTCTCTCCTAGAAAGGCAGATAGGACAGCGCACGGAAAGCTTTCTTATCTTAGTGTAAACATTTAGCTTGTGAAGTTTCCCGACCAGAAGGCTTTCATTAGGAATCTGTACATTGTTAAAAGACTGAGAAAAAGTAAGCTTTCAGTTTTATGAGTGCTCACATAATTAAACTTCATAGTTCATAGTTCACAGGAAGAACCTAAAGATTAATCTAGAAAGATAATTTCTCTGGATATGTATTGCTGGAAAGTGATTGTGTTGGGAATAGATTGACTTTTCCAAAGAAAACCTACGCTGGACTCACAACACTAACTCTGTTTTTCACTGCACAGATACTGCCAAACCTATTGAGTTTCTTTAGCTATCTATGTTTTCATTTCAAATTTCCAGCTTCTGTAGTATTTTGCATTTATTAGATGTGACTCTGTTTTGCTCTGTGTTTTAAGATCTTTCAACTGTGTTGCACATATCAATAGCTTTCCTGTGAAATATGTGTATTATTCAAAAAATCTGTAAACTTAAGTGTCCAGGTTTCAGTGAGTGAGCAGCACCACATTAAACACAATATGATCTATCAAGCCAGATTTCATTCTGGGATCGGACTTACCCAGTAATAACATCAGCTGGGATCAGAAAACCTGGACAGGAAGATATTACCTGTTGTGAATTTCTCAATGGAGTTGTAAGAATGGGATTAACAAGGTAAAAGGGGTAGCCATGGGCCCCAGCTATGCCTGTCTCTTTGTTGGATACGTAGAACAGTTGATCTTCCGTAATTATACCGGCACCACTCCCCACCTCTTCCTCCGCTACATTGATGATTGCATTGGCGCCACCTCGTGCTCCCGTGAGGAGGTTGAGCAATTCATCAACTTCACCAACACATTCCACCCTGACCTTAAATTTACCTGGACCATCTCTGACACTCCATCCCCTTCCTGGACCTCTCCATCTCCATTAATGCCGACCGACTTGACACTGACATATTTTACAAACCCACCGACTCCCACAGCTACCTGGATTACACATTTTCCCACCCTATCTCTTGCAAAAACGCCATCCCGTATTCCTAATTCCTCCGCCTCCGCCGTATCTGCTCCCAGGAGGACCAGTTCCACCATAGAACACACCAGATGGCCTCCTTCTTTAGAGATCGCAATTTCCCTTCCCACGTGGTTAAAGATGCCCTCCAACGCATCTCGTCCACATCCCGCACCTCCACCCTCAGACCCCACCCCTCCAACCGTAACAAGGACAGAACGTCCCTGGTGCTCACCTTCCACCCTACAAACCTCCGCATAAACCAAATCATCCGCCGACATTTCCGCCACCTCCAAAAAGACCCCACTACCAGGAATATATTTCCCTCCCCACCCCTTTCCGCCTTCCGCAAAGACCGTTCCCTCCGTAGCTACCTGGTCAGGTCCACGCCCCCCTACGACCCACCCTCCCATCCTGGCACTTTCCCCTGCCACCGCAGGAACTGTAAAACCTGTGTCCACACCTCCTCCCTCACCTCCATCCAAGGCCCTAAAGGAGCCTTCCACATCCATCAAAGTTTTACCTGCACATCCACTAATATCATTTATTGTATCCGTTGCTCCCGATGCGGTCTCCTCTACATTGGGGAGACTGGGCGCCTCCTAGCAGAGTGCTTTAGGGAACATCTCTGGGACACCCGCACCAATCAACCAAACCGCCCTGTGGCCCAACATTTCAATCCCCCTCCCACTCTGCCGAGGACATGGAGGTCCTGGGCCTCCTTCACCGCCGCTCCCTCACCACCAGACGCCTGGAGGAAGAACGCCTCATCTTCCGCCTCGGAACACTTTAACCCCAGGGCATCAATGTGGACTTCAACAGCTTCCTCATTTCCCCTTCCCCCACCTCATCCTAGTTTCAAACTTCCAGCTCTGCACTGTCCCCTTGACTTTTCCGGACTTGTCCGACCTGCCTATCTCCTTTTCCACTATCCACTCCACCCTCTCCTCCCTGACCTATCACCTTCATCTCCTCCCCCACTCACCTATTGTACTTGCTACTCTCTCCCCACCCCCACCCTCCTCTAGCTTATCTCTCCACGCTTCAGGCTCTCTGCCTTTATTCCTGATGAAGGGCTTTTGCCCGAAACGTTGATTTTGCTGCTCGTCGGATGCTGCCTGAATTGCTGTGCTCTTCCAGCACCACTGATCCAGAATGGGATTAAGCAAAGGCCAAGGGAGTTGTAACTTTTTAGGATGGCAAAGTAAAAAAAAATTGCAGTTTTTAAAGTTATAAATAAAATCAGTGAAACAACTCGAGGCAAATTGTTGCATAACAAAGGATTCAAATTCCTGGGGCACCATTAAAACCGGACGGAAGTTTAGGCTTATTGCAGAGTAGGAGTTACCCAATGGCTTCATCATGTCTGCTCTGAGCATTTTGATTCAGTGATGATCTCCTACTTTTTCTCCATTACCTTGGAGTTTTTTTTTGTTTAAATAATCATCTAACACCCTTTGGAATGCCTCATTTGAAGCTGCCTCCACCACACACACAGGCTGTGAATTCTAGACCTGAGCCACTTGCTGTTTCTCTCACCTCACATTCACTTCTTTTGTACAGTCCTTTAAACCTGTTCCCCCTGCTCTTGGTTCATTTATGAGTGGGAACAGTTTCTCCCTATCCATTCAATCTAGACCCTTCATGGTTTTGAAAGCTTTTATGAAGTGTCCTCTCAAATAAGAACAGGCTCAGGTCACTTGAGCCTTTGAGAGCTTATTCCATGAACAACAAAGATAACTGCTGGATGTCAGAACAAATGATTTTACCTAATGGGTAACTAAATAATACAATGAGCTGTCAAGACAGTACATCTATACAGGGAACTGGGTGAATTCAGGAATTGGAAAAATGTAATTATGACATAAGACCCCAGATATTGAGACTATTTTTTAACCGCTGGAGAGAAAAATTAGAGGCAATTCAATGGAGGTTGTGGGGTGGGGAGAAGGGAATTCCAAACCAAGGGGTCACTGTCTCTGGATATGGGGTAGGGCATTTCAGACGAAAATGAGGTGAACTGTCTTCTCTTGAACATGGTCAACCTGTGGAATTATCTATTGCAGAAGTTTGTTGAATCCAAGTCACTGAATATGTTGAAGGAGTAAAGAGATATGGGACAGCACGGGAGTGAGGCATTGAGAAAGGATCAGCCATGGTCTTGTAGCCAATGTATTTATGTGGCTGGTCCAGTTGAGTTTCTTGTCAGCGGTGACCGCGCCCCCCCACCAGGATGTTGATCTTGGAGGCTTGAGCAACGGTAATGTCCTGCTGCATTTGAACATAGATTGCTTCGGGATCTGAGGATTTGTGAATGATGCTGAATATTGTGTGATCATCAACAAACACGACAAAATCTGATTTTACAATGGTGGGAAAATCATTGATGTTACAGATATGTCAAGGCTGAGTGGGAGGGATTTTTGATCAACAAGAGAATTAAGTCTAGGGACAAGCTACAGTTAGATTAGCTCTGATGGTGCTGAATCACACTGATAGACCACATGGACTCATCCTGCTCCTAATTTGTCTCATTTTAGAAATATTGTATCCTCGTAAATGATTGATGCAGAAACTATTACATAGTTTAAAGAAAATTTGGTGCATATCAGAGGAATTATTTAGAATCCCTACCCTGTAATAGCAGGCCATTCAGCCCATCAAGTCCACATTGACCCTCCAAAGGACATCCCACTCAATAACCCTGCATTTCCTAACCTGTTCATCGTTGGACTATGGGAGGAAACCGGAGGAAACCAAGCAGATACTGGGAGAATGTGCAAACTGCACACTGACAGTCACCCGCGACTGGATTCGAGCCCGAGTCCCTGGTGCTATGAGGCAGCAGTGCCAACCACTGAGGCACCATGTCACCCTTTGCTGGGCCTTTGTTCATTCTGCTATTCCTGTACATCTTCAATTTTTTTACCCTTTTTCCTGAAGTCTCAATCCTGAGATTCCTTGTTGTACCTCATGTCAAAACTATAAAGTCTCAATTGGATTATTTTTCACAGTGCTCCTTTCCTGAAATAATTTGGGACATCTATAAGGACCTGATGAAGGGCTTTTGCCAGAAATGTTGATTTTCCTGCTCCTCAGATGCTGCCTGACCTGCTGTGCTTTTCCAGCACCACTCTAATCTTGCCTCTAATCTCCAGCATCTGCAGTGCCCACTTCCACCAAATGTATTTTGTGGCCCTCTTTACCCTCATCATTTCTTTTTTAAGCAACCCCCACCCCAGTGACTTTTTTCACTGGAACACAGGAGGCTGAGGGGTGACTTTATAGAGATTTATAAAATCACAAGGGGCATGGATAAGATGATTGACAAAGGATTTTTCCCTCAGCAAGGGAGTCCACAGGCAAAGGTTTAAGATTTAAAAGGAACCTGAGAGGCAATTTTTTCACACAGAGGGTGGTGTATGGAACTGAAAGGCCTCCGCAGTTCTGAAAGGGGTGGGAAGAGGAGATGGAGGGCTAGGATTAAAACATTGTTGCATTGAAACAGGCCCTTCAGCCCACCATGGCACCGCTGAGCAACAAACTACATTAATCCCAGTTACCATTGCACTTGGTCCATAGCATTCTGAGTGCACACTCCCTGCCTTTTCAACGTTATACCTGCCTCCACCAGATTCTCAGGCAGCACACTCCATTTTCCTACTCTCTCTGGGTGAAAATGTTTTTCTCAGATCTCCTTTAAAGCACTTACTCCTCACTATAAACTTATGCCCTCTGATCTCAGATTTATCTGCCATGATCTATACATCTGTCTGTGCCTCTCATAATGGTGTATACCTCAATCAGATTCTCCAACCCCCCACCCACCCCTCAGCCTCCTCTGATCCAAGGAAAACAAACCCAGCATATCCAGTCTCTCCTCATAACTGAGACTTCCCATTCCAGGCAACATCCTGGTGAATCTTCTCTGCACCCTCTCCAGTACACCCTCTCCACCACATCCTTCTAATAGTGCGGTGACAAGAACCACACACAATATTCCATCTGTGGCTTAACTAATGTTTTATAAGATTGTGGCTAGACCTCTTACACCCTGGCTAATGAAGTCTAGAATCCTGTCTTCAGCACTTTGTCACCCTGTGAATGGTCATTCTAAGAGATGAGAGACTTAATAAACAATCCAGATCTTTTTCAATATATAATTTCAGTTACATCACACTGTAAGCTTTTGCCATAAATTCTGTGCCTCACAATCTTATTCTCCACAACCACCTGATGAAGGAACAGTGCTCTGAAAGCTAGTGCTTCCAAATAAACCTGTTGACTATAACCTGGTGTGACTTTTAACTTTGTCCACCCTGGTCCAACCCCGGCTCCTCCACATCATGTCTATCACTGGTGTCAGACTAACTGGTCTGTAATTACCCGGCCTAACCTTGCTGCCCTTCTTGAACAAAGGAACCACATCATCTATCCCTGAGCCATCTGGCACTTCACCTGTGGCCAGCGAAGTATTAAATATCTCCACCAGGTCCCCCGCAATCTCCTCCCTTACCTCCCATAGCAGTCTGAGATGCATCTCTTCGGGCCCTGGGAATTTATGTACCTGTGTGTGTGCTAAAACATCTGGGACTGCCTCCTTATTAATCTCAATGTGCTCTAAATCCTCATCATCCCAATTGAAATCCTGAGCTACAACGCTTTTTTCCTTTGTGAACACAGATGAGAAATATTCATTTAAGACCTCACCCATGTCGTCTGGCTCCACAGACAGATTACCTCTTTGGTCTCTAACAACCCCCACTCATTCCCTGAATCCTCTCTCTCTTAATGTACTGATAAAATGTCATGGGGTTTTCCTTAAAGCTAACTGTCTGAGGTATTTTGTGACCCTCATTACCCTCATCATTTCTTTTTTAAGCAACCCACACCCCCCTCCCCGTGACTTTTTTCACTGGAGTGCAGGAAGCTGAGGGGTGACCTTATAGAGATTTATAAAATCACAAGGGACATGGATAAGATGAATAGCTAAAGATTTTTCCCTCAGCGAGGGAGTCCACAGGCATAGGTTTAAGATTTGAAAGGGACCTGAGAGGCAACTTTTTCACACAGAGGGTGGTGTATGGAACTGAAAGGCCTCCCTAGTTCTGAAAGGTTTACTTTATAATCCACCTTGTAATGGCACTGAGTGTATTTGAACACCCAATTTATTATGAGATAATTTAAAGAAAAATCTACCCGTAATAGATTGTTTTTTTTGTGAAAGAGGAGTTTTCAAAGAGAAAGAGAACGAATAATTAACTCCCAGATGGCAAATAGCTTTCAATAAATTGAGCAAATATGCCTTCCTTGTTATAATCAAAATGCAACATCCCAGTTCATTGCAGAATCCAGAGTATGAGAAAATGTATCAAGTAAGCCATTGAGAATAAACTTTTCCTGTGATGGCATCACCAAGAGATCACTTGAAGATAAATCTTGAATCTTCAGCTCTTGTTGTCTTTCAGTCTTGCACCTTGTTCTCTTCCTATAATAAAAATGAGAAAAAAACAGCCACTGTGTAACTGAACTTACCAGCTGTGTCCCAATGCACTCTCAGTGTAATTGTATGTTTCTGAGTTCTCAGCTTTTCTGACATTATCGGGCCACCCTCGCTAGTTTGTTGCTCTCGGGGGTTCGCCTGACTTGGATCAGGAACTGTTGTTGTTTAATCAAGCCCATGAGTACTGAAGCCAATTTGTGTTGTCTGAATAAAATTTAACTAATTTAGCAGAATTGAAGGATTTGCCACTTCACTTATTTATTTAAACAATATAAGTTAAGCAGAAAATGCCCAGAGACGAGAATGTTCCATCTGATGCAATGTTATTGTTGGGACTTTTTTCACTGGAGTGCAGGAGGCTGAGGTATGACGTTATAGACATTTATAAAATCACAAGGGGCAGGGATAAGAGGACTAGCAAAGGATTTTTCCCTAGGTTTAAGATTTGAAAGGGACCTGAGAGGTAACTTTTTCACACAGAGGGTGGTGTATGGAACCGAAAGGCCTCCCTAGTTCTGAAAGGTTTACTTTATAATCCACCTTGTAATGGCACTGAGTGTATTTGAACACCCAATTTATTATGAGATAATTTAAAGAAAAATCAACCGTAATAGATTGTTGTGGTTCTGTTCGCCGAGCTGGAAGTTTTGTTGCAAACGTTTCGTCCCCTGGCTAGGTGACATCATCAGTGCTTGGGAGCCTCCTGCGAAGCACTTCTTTGATGTTTCCTCCGGTGTTTATAGTGGTTGACAACTGGAAGCGGCAGGGACAGACCACTATAAACACCGGAGGAAACATCAAAGAAGCGCTTCGCAGGAGGCTCCCAAGCACTGATGATGTCACCTAGCCAGGGGACGAAACGTTTGCAACAAAAACTTCCAGCTCGGCGAACAGAACCACAGCAACGAGCACCCGAGCTACAAATCTTCACACAAACTTTGGTAATAGATTGTTTTTTTTGTGAAACTTTTTCACACTAAAGATGGTGTATGGAACAAACTGCCAGAAGACATGGTAGGGTGGGTACAATTACAACATTTAAAAGACATTTGGGCAGGTACATGAATATGAAGGCCAAATGCTGGTAAATGGGACTAGTTTGGTTTAGGAAACCTTGATGGCATGGACAGGCTGGGCCGAAGGGCCTGTTTCTGTGCTGTCTGACTCTAACTCACTCTCTCTGTCTATCTCCCTCTTTATCCCAGCTTCTACTCACTGCTTCTCCTGCAGAACAGATTTCATGCAAAACAACAGTTTGCTTTAGTTCTGTGAGAAGCTGGTGTCGTGTTACTGGAGAAAATAAGATTAAAAGAGATAGCTAACAGAAATGTGAACGTTTTGAAACAGTGTGAGAAAGAGTAAGTCATAAGGAATGAGCTCAAATCAGTGACTAAATCTGTGAATTTCAGCTTGTGTCTGACACATGAAGCAGAAGGTCAGAAACCATTTCTCAACCTCGAGGTATTAGAATACAGAATCCGCGAACATTGTAAAATACTGAAACATTTAACAATAAAGCTATAAGATTTGGAAGCAGGTGTAGGCTTATTCTCATCATATACAAAACCCCAGGTTAATATTTTGGGTCATGGGTTTGAATCCCATCAGGGTAAAGAGGATAGAAATTTGAGTTCAATAAAAACCTAGAATGAGAAAGCCCCCTAATGGTGACCATGAAACCATTGTCAATTGTTACAAAAACCGAATCTGGTTCACTAATTCCCTTTAAGGAGGGAAATCTGTCACTCTTACCTGGTGTGGCCTACATGTGACTCCAGACCCACAGCAATGTGGTTGATTGTTATCTGCCCTCTGGGCAATTAGGGATAGGCATTAACATCATAAGAAATAGGAACAGGAGTCGGCTGTTCAGCCCTTCGAACCTGTTCTGCTTTTCACTAGAATCAGGGCTGATGCAATCATTCCTCGCTTCCACCTTCCTGCCCTGATGAAGGAGCAGCGCTCTGAAAGCTCGTGCTTCCAATTAAACCTGTTGGACTATAACCTGGTGTTGTGTGATTTTTAACATTGTACATCCCAGTCTAACACCAGCTCCTCCACATCATGACTGCCATTTCCCTGTAACCCTTGATTCCCTGAATGATCAAGAGTATAAGACCATAAGAAATAAATGCCAGTAACACCCATGTCCCATGAACAAATGAAAAACAAAACTGACCTGCTTTGTCTGCTCTACGGTTCAATGAGATCACAGTTGATCTGTTGATCATCAACTCCACTTTCCTACCTTTACCCCGTGGTCCCATCTCTGTTTAACTGGGAAATCCCTGACTCTGAGTCTGTACTCTTGTCCTAGACTCACCTACAAGAGGAACTATCCTCTCAGCATCTACTCTGTCAGTCCCCCTAACAATCTGATATGTTGAAGTAAGATCACCTCTTATTCTTCTAAACTCCAATGAGGACAGACCCGACCACATCTCATAAGAAAATTCATCCATAATCAGCCTTGTGTCCATTCTCTGGGAAACCTCCAATACCAACGGACCTTTCCTTTCAATACTGTTCACAGGATTCCTGCTGAATTCTGGCTAATGCCATTATAGATTTTAGGAAGTTTTTCCTATTTCTATATTCCTTTTCCATAGATCCAGGTGGCTTAGTCGTTAGCACTACTACCTCACAGTGCTAGGGACCCAGGTTTGATTCCAACCTTGGGTAACTGTCTATGTGGAGCTTGTACATTCTCCCCGTGTCTGTGTGGGTTTCCACTCACAGTGCAAAGATGGGTGGGTTAGGTGAATTAGCCATGGTAAATATGGGGTTGCAGAGATAAGGTGGGGTTTGGTCTTCAGAGAGTTGGTGCAAACATGATGGGCCCAATGGCCTACCCCCACACTGTGGGTTTCGAAATAAAGACCAACCGTCCTTTTCCCTTTCCTATTATCCACTAAACCTGGATGCTAGCATTCAAATCTCTCTGTATTCCTGCAGTCTTTCTCCATTTAAATAACAATCAGCTGCTCTACTTTTCCCACTTGTTCTATAAATTCTCAAGGATCGGGTTCGCAGGAGAGTAGTCTGACACAGACCAGGAGAAAAGAACTGAGAGACGAGTTTGCTTGAATATAAGTATTTTATTCCCCGCAGTGTCGCCTCAACCAGGTCTCGTACTTACAACGGGTCTGGTTTATACTCACTCTACATGTTACCGGAACTGGGAGCCGTCAGTTCTCGTAGAGCGGTTGCCAACAACCCACGCTCGGCGGTTAAACGTAACCTGGAGCAGACTCTACCGAACTGGGAACTTTCCCAGCTTATATACTCTTTCGAGATCTAAACATTCATGCGAACAACAGGGCAAGACTCTTTACGAGTTTCAGCTGGAACCAATTAAGCTTGCAACATCCTGTTTGACAGTGTCTGTTCCTTATCAAGGCTGGTAGCATAAACACCATAAGCAACACATTCCATTCCGGCAACATATTCATGCGAACAACAGGGCAAGACTAAGCAACACATTCCATTCCGGTTACATACAGATAATAAGATCCACACATGTATTGGGACATAATTTTAACCCTTTCACCACATTCCACTGATTGGCCCAAGACATGTGTTACATCATGCCCATATATATCTTTTCCAACAAGCGTCTACGTACACGCCAAATATACAAGCAAGTCAGGATATTACAGCATGTTACGATCACCAGGACTCCTACCAGGATCGATGAGGGTGGGAATAGGAACTTCCCCGCAGTGGAGGACATACCACTCAACATATCCCACCAATGATGAGCTGACTCTACTTCCACTACATGGGCAGCGTGTACTACCTCCTGTATAAAGGTAGACACTGTAACCTTGGTGACATTGGTTTGATGCTTTCGTAATATCTGCTTAAGCTCCTCGGATCGGTCCAATGCTTGCTTAAACCGATCCAGGGAAATGTTCCAAGGATTCATCAGCACTTTCCACTGTACCTTGGTAAGTTGATGGTCACTGCTATAATTGGTCAACAGGTAAGTCTGATTCTGCCATTGCCACTGATAGACATTCGAGAGACATCCTGAGAACGGTACCGTGGGGAGCATGTGATGCGGGTTTTTGGTAGCCACACAGAGCGTGTGTGGCCCAATCTGCCACATCATGTCCCTTGAAGCTTCAACAGTCCATTCGCACAGGGCCGTTCCCTTAGTCAAGCAAGGGTCTCGATATCTGTCCATCAGTAGACAAGCTTTACCTTGATCAGTCTGTTCACAAGCGGACAGATCATAGGTAATATTGGTATCTGGGCTAAACCACTGCCCCCTTGTCTTCAGAAAATAATATCCAGAAGATGTAATCACTGGTAATACATAATATCGACAGACCGTAACAGTGTGGGTTACATTCATGGTAACAAAGTATCCTCTACACATAGTTGCGTTACACCATGTTCTTTCTGGATGGGTTATCATCCACAATTTCTCAGATACATTCCATATTCCCCTCCACGCTTGTACAGTGGGGGATGTTACCACACGCAAAAATCGTTCTTTCTGTATTTGTGCGTGCAACATTTGAATATGACAGGCAGTCCAATTTAACTGAGCTGTAATGTTCTCAAACAGTTCCTGGGTGGCACCCCAGACATCTAGTTCCCATTGCAGGGATTGTATCAATATTTTAGCTGTTTCTCCTTGAGTCATCATTACGGATGGCATCCATCTTCCAATAGTATGTAGTCCTTGTGAGGTGGCTTGTCCCGTGTTAGATAATTTAGTACGGGTTACCTCAGAGTCAATAGCATTCGAGATACCCATAACAGTTCCTGCACCTCCCAGCAGGGTGTTGTACCACGCTCGTCGCCGTCTCTTGCGTTGACACTCTGGGATAGCCGGCAGCCGCACCCGCCAGTGAACATCAGTGTGCAGTACTGCCTGGGCCATCTGCTGACAAGTTGACATAATGGGAGCCAACTGTGTGCGGTGCGTGTCAGAGACGTTAGGGCGCACCAAGATCAGCCATAACATTCGAGCCCGGTTTTGAATAACTGTTCCATTGCTGATCCAGATGTCCTCATCTCCAGTCGTAATGTTCCATCGTGTCCCGTTTGAGCTTTCACATTCACGAGCGGTTATATTCCAATGACACATATTCACCGTTGCATTCAACATCAATGTACAGTTAGGGGTTATCAAAGTTACATTTCTCCCCTTATAACATCGTACACAAGTATACATTTGACAATCACTCGTGAGATCTAAAATTGTACACCATTGATTTGCCGCGCACTTAAAATCATCTTGCTGTCGTTCCTCACTACTAATTTTCCAACCTACATTTTGTTTCGATAAGGGTACCAACGACTGAGCTGGCACACTCCTCCAGACTGATTCCCCAGGATACATAATGGTGACCAGACTGTCTTTTCCTTGGGCTATGATCTCTGCCGGTTTGGGGGGACCAGTTGTCTGGCGTACCCATACCTTGGCACCCTTAGTGTCAGTAGACCCAAATCCCCCCGTCCCAGGCTCAGTAACCTTAACGGGAGCTCCCGTCTCTTCCACCGTTGTAAGGTTACATGGTTTAATAACTAATTGTGCTATTCTGTCTCCCTTCTGTATCACATAAGGTTCAGATGTGATGTTGACCAGGACTACTCCCAATTCTCCTTGGTAGTCCGCGTCAATTACTCCTGCCATTACATCAATCCCCTTTAGTGACAATCCCGATCGCGGGAGGATATGCCCATAGGTTCCAGGGGGACAAATCAATCCTAATCCGGTCTTAATCACCGTAGGTTTTTGTTGGACCAAAGCCTGTGTAGTTAACGCTCGTAAGTCCAGTCCAGCCGAAGCCGGTGTGGCCCTTACGGGAATATTAGCTTCCTTAGCAAATTTCCACATTTTAATAGGCTGTGCCTTTGGGGTATCACACACCCGTATCATCCGATTCAAGGGCGTCACCCCGTTTCCCAATGGGCGGTTATTAATTTGCTTTACTACCCGAATCAATTGTTTCTTCCAACCTGTTAAATTATTACATCCTCCTGCCTTTCGCAGGGAGGATTTTAGAAGCCCGTTCATTCGTTCAATAAGTCCCGCAGCTTGCGGATGGTAGGGCACGTGATAAATCCACTCCATATGGTTATCATGACACCACTGCTTCACCATCCCTCCTGTGAAATGGGAGCCATTGTCACTCTGGACCTGTATGGGCAATCCATAAAATTGTTCGATCAAATCTAAACACCGTAAGGTAGCCTGTTGGTGGTTATGTCGACAGGGATGGGCTACCAAAACCCCAGACATAGTGTCCACAGCTGTACATATATGGTTACATCCTTGTGAGGAAGGTAATGGACCCACAAAGTCCATTTGCCAGCTCTGTCCCGGTCCCTCTCCTCGGTGTATATGTCCCATCATATGTTGGGGCACTCCCTGCCGTTGATGCTGACACTGCTCGCATTGATTTACTGCAGTCTTGACATCTTCTACCATAAGATCTATTCCCCGATCTCGAGCCCACTGCAAGGTTCCTTGCACTCCCCAGTGTCCGGCCTTAAGGTGTGCCCATCTAGCCAAGTCCACTGAGGTGCCCCTTTGTACACTCATGGCTCGGACAATGCCGTCTACATATCGGTTATGTAAAGCTTCCGCATCATTTCGGGATGTATGAGCGTCTACATGGGTAATATATATATCTAGATGTCGAGCCTTCTCCCATATATCTTCCCATAATTGTTTACCCCATACCTCCCTATTCTGAATCATCCACTGATTGGCCTGCCAAGTTGGCATCCATTGGGTCATGCCATTAACCACTGACCAGGAGTCAGAAAACAAATAAACTCCCATGACCCCCGCTTGCATGACCACCATATGTACTGCTTTTAATTCTGCCCACTGACTACTTTTCCCCTCGCCTAGTTCTTCTAGGGTTATACCTTGTTTCGGATTAAAAGCGGCAGCTTTCCATCTACGTTGTCCTGCCTTCCATTGGGCTGACCCATCTACAAACCAAGCCGTGGTTTGTTCATCCAGGGTCAGTTCATCATACCGTTTGCCCATCTTGACGGGTGATTCTTTATACTCAATCACCTCAAACCGCTTTTCCCCTTCCTCAGGGGCCTCCGCCACTTGCTCATGCAGGACTGACACTCCCTTTTGTCCAGTCCGCACTCTTTCTGACACGTACCATTTCCATTTGATAATGCTGCTCTCTTGGGCAGTTCCTATCCTGTGGGTAGTGGGGTCACTGAGTACCCACGGGAGGATAGGAATAGCTGTTCTCATGATCACTTCATGTCCAATAGTTAGAGCTTCAGTTTCCACCAAGCTCCAGTAACATGATAACAATTGTTTCTCAAAGGGGGTGTATCGTTCCCCTGCCGGGGGCAATTTCCGGGACCAAAATCCCAATTCCGCAGGAGGCTGAGCCCGCGGTAATTCATGCATAATTGCCTCCCCCTGTTCATTCCGTATGGGATTCCCTTCCCCATCTAACATTACTTCCCGCTGCACCGGGAGGCGTCTCTGGACTTGTTTTCTCCTAACTACTGGTTTAGCCTGGAGTACGGGTGGGTCATCTTCATACTGATCATCTGAATCTCCCCAAATATTTCCGTCCCAATGGTCGATATCCCATCGATCCCCATTATTTAACTGGGCTACAAACGCCCGTACTTGTACTGGGTCCGGGGTTCGAGGGACCTTCCTTTTCTCTTTCCGTTTCTTAGCAGACAGATACATAATAGTTCGTCCTGCTAGTTCAGTTAATGCTGTCAATTCAGCTTTTAACTTCATAATTTCCTGCCTCAACATAGAGGCATCTCCCGAACTGAGTCCCTGCTCATGTTTCAGGAGGGCTAATTCTGCTTCAGCTTTTTGGCGCTTCTCTGACTGTTGTCTACAAGCCGCCGCACATGCCCACATCCTCCGCTGTACCCCAGGCAAGGGGTTCTTCGGCAGGACTGAGATCTTCTCAAGGGTGGACAGCAGCGACACTGGGGTTCCTACGCCCTCGGCTTCCCAGTTTTCCGGTCGCCCCCCACCATTCCTCAAACAAACTGCCACGTCATGCCACGGTCCCTGCCATCCCGGGACGGTTGGGACCTCCACAGTTTGTTCTTCTGGTTTCTTAGTCCTTTTCCCAAACATTGTTCTGTATCAAAATCTCTCCCCAATTGCGATTGATCCTGCCGACTACGCCAAAAATGTTTTATAAATTCTCAAGGATCGGGTTCGCAGGAGAGTAGTCTGACACAGACCAGGAGAAAAGAACTGAGAGACGAGTTTGCTAGAATATAAGTATTTTATTCCCCGCAGTGTCGCCTCAACCAGGTCTCGTACTTACAACGGGTCTGGTTTATACTCACTCTACATGTTACCGGAACTGGGAGCCGTCAGTTCTCGTAGAGCGGTTGCCAACAACCCACACTCGGCGGTTAAACGTAACCCGGAGCAGACTCTACCGAACTGGGGACTTTCCCAGCTTATATACTCTTTCGAGATCTAAACATTCATGCGAACAACAGGGCAAGACTCTTTACGAGTTTCAGCTGGAACCAATTAAGCTTGCAACATCCTGTTTGACAGTGTCTGTTCCTTATCAAGGCTGGTAGCATAAACACCATAAGCAACACCTTCCATTCCGGTAACATATTCATGCGAACAACAGGGCAAGACTAAGCAACACATTCCATTCCGGTTACATACAGATAATAAGATCCACACATGTATTGGGACATAATTTTAACCCTTTCACCACACCACTGAAGTGTATAACCTCACATGTTCCTACATTATAGTCCACCTGCCAAATTTCCACTCACTTACGTACATTGCCAAAATCCCTCTGTGGACTCTTTGCGTCATCCTCATCACTTGCCTTCCCATCTAATTTTGTGTCACCCACAAACTTAGTGATCATACATTCACTTTCCTCCACAAGTCATTTAGATACATTATCAATAATGGTGGTCCTAGCTCTAATCTCTGTGAGACTCTACGAGTTATATTCTGCCGTCTGAAGATACCCTCCCCATTCCTATTCGATTTGTCGGCCAATCCTCTATCATGCTGATGTACCAGCTCCGATAAAGTGAGAATTATGCTGCAAACTTTTCACATCCATCCTTCCGGTCTCCTCCTGAGCCTCGGTGTCTATTATTGAAGGCAGTAACTGCTGACCTTTCTCACTGTGTGATTTTTCAGACTGTGCTTCGATACTGAAAAGGTTGAGAGCACCAGTAATATATTACCCCAACACCAGGTGTCTTAATAAGCAGCCTCAGGTGCAGTATCTTGTCAAATACTTTTCCGAAATCCAGATATATTGCATTTGTACTGCTTGTTATCTCCTCAGAGAAATCTGATAAATTTGTCAGGCATGATTTTGTATTTCTAAATATCCTGCTTTTCTTTCCTTTGTAACAGACTCTAATATTTTCCCAATGTCAGATGTTTAGCTCACTGATCAATAATTTCCTATGTTTTGGCTCTTTGGGAAATTATGTTGCATTGGCACTTTTTCAATCATCTGGGACTTCCCTGAAGTTGAAGAATTATTGGATGGTTACTTGACAGATTGGAAAATTGGTGAAATGATCTGCTCCTCTTCCATTTCCTCTGTTCTGATATCTTATTTTCCTCAGAGAACTTTATTAAACTTGTGAAACTGATTTTCGTTTCACATAACCTTGTTGACACTACCTGATCACAATATTTCCCCATTTAAATAATGCTCTCTTCTTTTATCCTCCCTTCCAGAATGAACAACTTCATATTTTCCCACGTTATACTCCACAAGACAATAAGATATTGGGGCAGAATGAGGCCATTCGGCCCATTGAATCTGTTCTGCCATTCAATCATGGCTGTCATGATTTTCAACCCTATCCTCCTGCTTTCTCCCTGTAAACCTTGATCCTGTTACTAATCAAGGACCTATGTATCTCTGTCTTAAAGACACTGAATGACTTGTCCTCCACAGCCCTCTGTGGCAATGAGTTCCACATATTCACCACCCTCTGGCTGAAGAAACAGCTCTTCATCTCAGTTCTACAGGGTCGTCCCTTTACTCTAAGGCTGTGCCCTCACATCCTGGTCTTTCCTACTAATGGAACCATCTTCTCTACATCTACCCAATTCAGGCCTCTCAATATTCTCTACGTTTCAATCAGATCCCCCTTCATGCTTCTAAACTCCATCGAGCACAGACCCAGAATCCTCAATCACTCCTCATATGATAAGCCCCTCATAGAACATTGAACACAGAACAATACAGTGCAGAACAGGCCCTTCAGCCCTTGATGTTGCGCCAACCTGTGAACTAATCTAATTCCATCACCCTACACTATACCACCATCATCAATGTGCTTATCCAAGGATTGTTTAAATGCCCCTAATGTGGCTGAATTAACTACATTAGCAGGCAGGGCATTCCTTCAATGCCAACACATCTCTCCTTAGATACAGGGCCCAAAACTGCTCACAATATGCCAAAGGCCGTGTGATCAGAGCCTTCTACAGTCTCAGCAGTCCTTTTATTCTAGCCCTCTTGATATTAATGCTAATATTGCATTTGCCTTCCTGGCTGCCAATTGAACTTGCATGTTAACCTTTAGAGAATCCTGAACTTAAACTCCTCAAATGTCTGAAGCCTTTTCCCATTTAGAAAATAGTCTACACCTCTATTGTTTCTGTCCACGTGCATGACCTCACAGATTCTCATATTGTATTCCATCTGCCACTTCTTTGCTCACTCTCCTAGCCTGTCCAAATACTTCTGCAGCCTCCCCACCTCTTCAATCCTACCTGTCCCTCCACCTATCATTGTGACATCTACAAACTTAACAATGCCTTCAGTTCCTTCATCCAGATCGTTAATGTATAATGTGAATAATTGTGATTCCAACACTAACCCCTGAGGAACTCCACTAGTCACCAGCTACCCTTCTTTATCCCCCCTGTCTGCCCTCTGCCAGTCACCAATCCTCTGCCACGCCAGTACCTTGTTCCGAACAGCAAGGGCTGTTATTTTACAGCCTCCCATGTGGCATCTTGCTCAAGGCCTTCTGGAAATCCAAATAGATCACCTCCACTGGCTCTCCTTTGTCTAACTTGGCTTATTATCTTCTCAAAGAATTCTAACAGATTTGTCAGATGTGATTTCCTCTTGACAAAGATGTGCCAACTCAGCCATATTTCACCAAGCAAATCCAAGTTCTTTGCAATCTCATCCTTAACAATGGTCTCTAAAATCTTATCAATGACCAAGGTCAGACTGAGCAGCCTATAATTTCCCATCTTCTGTCTCTCTCCCTTCATAAGCAGGGACGTTCCGTTAGTCATCTTCCATCCTCTGGGACCCTCCCTGATTCTAGTGTTTCTTGAAAGATCACCACCAACTCTATCTGCTTCTGGGCTCTGTCTCCAATTATTGCTTATTCCTGTAGCCCCCACAGCCCCCACCCTCCTGTCTTCAGCATATATACCACCTTTTCCCAGATACCATCAGTTCCGAAGAAGAGTGAGTGGACCTGAAACAGTAAGTCTGCTTTCCCTTCACAGACATTGCCAGACCTGCTGAGTTTCTTCATCTCCACAACGTCAGGTGAATTGTCCTATAGTTTCCTGCTTCTCATTTCCCTCTTTGCTTGAACAAAATAATTACCGTGTCCATACCTCAATCCACTGGGATCCTTCCAGAACCTAAGCAATGTCAGAACATTAGAACTAAAACATCTGTAATTTCTGCAGACATTCCTTTGTTGTCCCGAAGATGTATCTGTCAGGTTCTGGGACCGTCGGTTGAAATAGTTTTCCCAGCGCTATTTCCCAGGTGATTGTATGTTCCTCCCTTTCATATCTTGATTTTCAAGTGTGTTTGGGAAGTTTTCTACAGTGAAGACCAACACAGAACATTTCCACTATTTTCTCTGTGACTATCTGATAGACTCCACAGGTCCTGTTAATATCACAAACCGCCTTTTATGATGAGAATGTTATCGAATGATGATGTAAATACAGAGACCACAACTGTTTACAATATACTGTAATGTGGTTATACTGTACCTTTAAGAGAGTTAAAAGCTGCTAGAGGTACCTGAGAGCACCAAGTGTTCTCAATAAGGGAACAGTATAACACTTGGTCGAAAGCTAAATTAACTGGTTGCCTGGAAACGGCAAAACAGATTCAAATTAAACTAATCAGTTTAAATTATACCCCAAAAAATATCAAATTCTAAATAAGTTTGAATTTAGTATACTGACAATCTTAAAAGCCAATGACACAATTTGATGCTGGGAGTATAAGACTGGGGAAAATTGAACAGTTAGGAGGAGAACTGCCAAGCCACCAGCAGGTAAAAAGGCTGCCTGAAAAATAGTTCTCTCAATAGTACCTTTATCAATCATTAACCTCTGAAGCAGAATCCACTCGAAGAAGACAGGAATTCAGAGAAAACTGAAAGCTGCCTGGTTTCGAGATAAGAAGTTTTGTTTTGTAAATCTTAATCGGGGGTTTTATTGGACCAGTATTGTAGAAGGGGGAGGTGAAAGATAGGTTAGAGGAACAAGTTGTAAATAGTTGTTAGTTAATAATCTATGTTATATTTTAAGAAATAAAGTTGTTAATTTTTACTTTAACTAGTGGGCGGCACGGTGGCACAGTGGTTAGCACTGCTGCCTCACAGCGCCAGAGACCCGGGTTCAATTCCCGCCTCAGGCGACTGACTGTGTGGAGTTTGCACGTTCTCCCCGTGTCTGCGTGGGTTTCCTAGGGGCGGTTTCCTCCCACAATCCAAAGATGTGCAGGTCAGGTGAATTGGCCATGTTAAATTGCCCGTAGTGTTAGGTGAAGGGGTAAATGTAGGGGTATGGATGGGTTGCGCTTCGGTGGGTCGGTGTGGACTTGTTGGGCTGAAGGGCCTGTTTCCACACTGTAATGTAATCTAATCTAAAAAAAATGTAATCTAATCTAGCTCTTGGCCTCTTGAACTTTCACGGGATAAATCTTTTCTGTATTGATGGTTTTAAATTGAGCAGGAGGGTTTACCCCGCGTCATAAAAATACATGAGTGACTTAGAGGAAGGAAGCGAATGTATTGTAGCCAAATTTGGGGATAACCCAAAAATAGGTGGAAAGGCAGACTGTGAGAGGGATACAAACAGCTTACAGAGAAATATGGATAAGTTAAGTGGGCAAAAGGAAGGTAACTAGAGTGTAATGTGAAGCTGTTCATTTTGGAAGGAAGAACAAAAGAACAGAGTATTAATTAATTGGAGAAAAACTGCAGAAAGCTGCAACACAAAGGGACTTTGGGAAACTTATGCATGAAACACAGAAAGCTAGCACACATGGGCATCAGCTAATCAGCAAGGGTGATGGACTGTTGGCCCTTATTTCAAAGGGGTTGGAGTGTAAGAGTAAGAAAGTCTTATTGCAGCTGGACAAGGTGCTGGGGAGGTAAAAACAAGGACTGCAGATGCTGGAAACCAGAGTCTAGATTAGAGTGGTTCTGGAAAATCCCAGCAGGTCAGGCAGCATCCGAGGAGCAGGAAAATTGATGTTTCGGGCAAAAGCCCTTCATCAGAAATTTTGATCGACATGGACCAGCTTGGGCCAAAGGGCCTGTCTCCGTGCTGTAGGACTCTATGACACATAACCACCTGAGAGAAGAAATTTGTTCTCATCTCAGTCTTAAGTTGGTGTCCCTTTATTCTGAGACTCTGCCTTCTGGTCCTAGATTCTTCCATAAGGAGAGGTGCTGGGGAGACCGTACCTGGAGCACCGTGAGCAGGTTTTGTCCCTTATTTAAGGAAAGATATCATTCCACTGGAGGCAGTTCAGAGAAAGTTCACCAGAATGATCCCCTGTGTGGAGGGATAGTTTTATGAGCAAAGGCTAAACAGGTTGAGAGTCTACTCACTGGAGTTTAGAACAATGAGGTGTGATCTCACTGAAACATATGGAATTCTGAACAGGCACGACAGGGTAAATGCTGAGAGGATGTTTCTCCTCGAGTCCTCAATTCCCCAACCCTGAAAAAAAGACTGAGTGTATTCACCCAATCCATGCCTCTCCTGGTTTTATACACTTCTGTAAGATCCCCCCTCAGTCTCCTAAGCTGTAAAGAAAAAAGTCCTAGCTTGTCCAACCTCTCCCTATGACTCAGACTGTTGAGTCCTGGCAACATCCTTGTAAATTTCTTCTGCACACTTTCCAGTCTTTGGACCTCCTTGTGTATATTTAAGGCGGAGATAGGTAGATTCTTGATCAGTCAGGGAATGAGCACAAAAAGAGGGTCCAAGGAGGTTCCTGTGGATTGAAGAGTGAGGCTTTAGCTCAGGAGTCTTTGACAAGGGGGTTGAGTGAAGTGATTACGCCACAGTTGAAGAGGGTGAAGACATGACTGCCAAGCTGGTTCAGTGCGCTACGTTCTTGATGTGGGAGGTCAACGACTCTGGTGTGTCTGGCTCGTATAAGTGTGGAAAGTGTGTGCACGTTCAGCTACTGACAGAGCATATTGCAGCGCTGATGAAAGAATTCGAGGACCTTAGACTCATTCGAGAGAACGAGATCTTTCTGGACAAGACCTTCAGTGAGGTTATTACACCGACCATACCAGAAGAGAGCAGAAGAGAGCAGACGATGAAGAAGGCAGAGAGGAGACAGGTGCAAGAGACCCCGGGGGAAGTACCTGTCAGGAACAAGTTGAAGTTTTTGGAAACAGTAGAGACAGATGACACTGCCAGTCCGCGAGGCGGCCAGGTCTGTCAATCAAAAGTTGGCGTGGAGGCAGAGTGGAAGAGTCAGACATCGCACAGAGCTGTGGTGATAGGGGACTCCATCGTGAGAGGAACTGACCGGGGTTTTTGTGGCAGCAGACAGGACTTAAGGATGGTGTGTTGCCTTCCTGGTGCCAGGGTTAAAGACATCACAGACAGAGTGCAGGAAATCCTCAAGGACGAAGGTGAAGAGCCCGAGGTGGTGGTACATGTCGGCACAAATGACGTCGGGAAGAAGAGGAGGAACATACTACAGCGGGACTTCGGAGAACTAGGAAGAAGGCTGAAAAGCAGGATGTCCAGAGTGGTTATCTCCGGTTTGCTTCCAGTTCCTTGGGCTGGTGAGGCCAGAAACAGGGAGATAATGGACTTGAACGTGTGGCTGGGGAACTGGTGCAGGAAGCAAGGATTTAAATTCTTGGATCACTGGGCTATGTTTTGTGGTAAGCATAAATTATACAAGAGAGACGGTTTGCACCTTAATAGGTTAGGGACCAGCATTCTGGCAGGCAGGTTTGTTACTGCAACACAGCTACGTTTAAACTAAGTAGCGGGGGGAGAGGACAAACTGGATGTTTAAGAAGGAAATTGAAGGGAAAGTTAGGACAAGGGAAGTCAAGAAAGACAACTGTATCCATGAGGCAGAAAACTCAGAAAGGGATCATGCTGTAAGGTTGAGTGAAATAGGAGTTGATGGGAAGGGTGAGAGCAGTAACAAATTAAAAATACTATACATGAATGCACGAAGCATTAGACATAAGATGGATGAGCTTGAGGCTCTTTTGGAAATTGGCAGATAAGATATTGTGGGGATAACTGAGACGTGGCTTCAAGTGGACAGGGCCTGGGAAATGAATATTCAAGGCTACACGTGCTATCGTAAGGACAGACTGATGGGCAGAGGGGGTGGGGTGGCCTTGTTGGTAAGGGATGATATTCAGTCCCTTGCGTGGGGGGACTTAGAGTCAGGGGATGTAGAGTCAGTGTGGATAGAGCTGCGAAATACTAAGGGTAAAAAGACCCTCTTGGGAGTTATCTACAGGCCACCAAACAATAGTCTGGATGTCGGATGTAAGTTGAATCAGGAGCTAAAATTGGCCTGTCGCAAAGATGTCACTACAGTTGTTATGGGGGATTTCAACATGCAGGTAGACTGGGAGAATCAGGATGGTATTGGACCTCAAGAAAGAGACTTTGTGGAGTGCCTCCGAGATGGATTCTTAGAACAGCTGGTGCTGGAGCCTACCAGCGAGAAGGCAATTCTGGATCTGGTATTGTGCAACGAACCAGAATTGGTCAGAGACCTCGAAGTGAAGGAGACATTGGGAAGTAGTGACCATAATACAATAAGCTTCAATCTGCAATTTGAGAGGGAGAGGGACAATCGGAAGTGACAGTATTTCTGTTGAGTAAAGGGAACTATGGAGCTATGAGGGAAGAGCTGGCCAAAGTTCAATGGTGCAATACCTTAGCAGGGATGACAGTGGAGGAACAATGGCGGATATTTCTGTGTATAATGCAGTTCATTCCAAAAAGGAAGAAAGATCCTAGGAGGAGGCAGGGGTGGCCGTGGCTGACGAGGGAAGTTAAGAAACATACAAAGTTAAAAGAGAAAAAGTATAACATGGCAAAGATGAGTGGGAAAACGGAGGACTGGGAAGCTTTTAAAGAACAACAGAGGATTACTAAGAAGGAAATTCGCAGAGAAAAAATGAGGTACGAAGATAAACTGGCCAAAAATATAAAGGAGGATAGTAAAAGCTTTTTTAGGTATGTGAAAGGCAAAAAAATGGTTAAGACTAAAATTGGGCACTTGAAGACAGAAACAGGAGAATATATTACGGGGAACAAAGAAATAGCAGAAGAGTTGAATTGGTACTTCAGATCTGTGTTCACTGGGGAAGACACAAGCAATCTCCCAGAGGTAACAGTGGCTGAAGGACCTGAACTGAAGGGAATTTATATTTGCCAGGAATTGGTGTTGGAGAGACTGTTAGGGCTGAAGGTTGATGCATCCCCGGGGCCTGATGGTCTACATCCCAGGGTACTGAAGGAGGTGGCTCGAGAAATCGTGGATGCGTTGGTGATTATTTTCCAGAGTTCGATAGATTCAGGATCAGTTCCTGTGGATTGGAGGGTGGCTAATGTTGTACCACTTTTTAAGAAAGGTGGGAGAGCGAAAGCAGGAAATTATAGACCAGTTAGTCTGACCTCAGTGGTGGGAAAGATGCTGGAGTCAATTATAAAGAATGAAATTGCGACACATCTGGATAGCAGTAACAGGATAGGTCAGAGTCAGCATGGATTTATAAAGGGGAAATCATGATTGACTAATCTTCTGGAATTTTTGAGGATGTAACTTTGAAGATGGACGAGGGAGATCCAGTAGCTGTAGTGTACCTGGACTTCAGAAAGCATTTGATAAAGTTCCATATAGGAGGTTAGTGAGCAAAATTTAGGGCTTATGGTATTGGGGGCAAAGTACTAACTTGGATTGAAAGTTGGTTGGCTGACAGGAAACAAAGAGTAGTGATAAACAACTCCATTTCGGAATGGCAGGCAGTGACCAGTGGGGTACCGCAGGGATCAGTACTGGGACTGCAGCTTTTTACAATATATGTTAATGATATGGAAGATGGTATTAGTAATAACATTAGCAAATTTGCTGATGATACTAAGCTGGGTGGCAGGGTGAAATGTGAGGAGGATGTTAGGAGATTACAGGGTGACCTGGACAGGTTAGGTGAGTGGTCAGATGCATGGCAGATGCAGTTTAATGTGGATAAATGTATGGTTATCCACTTTGGTGGCAAGAACAGGAAGGCAGATTACTACCTAAATGGAATCAATTTAGGTAAAGGGGCAGTACAGAGAGATCTGGGTGTTCTTGTACACCAGTCAATGAAGGTAAGCATGCAGGTACAGCAGATAGTGAAGAAGACTAATAGCATGCTGGCCTTCATAACAAGAGGGATTGAGTATAGAAGCAAAGAGGTGCTTCTGCAGCTGTACAGGGCCCTGGTGAGACCACACCTGGAGTACTGTGTGCAGTTCTGGTCTCCAAATTTGAGGAAAGACATTCTGGCTATTGAGGGAGTGCAGCGTAGGTTCACGAGGTCAATTCCTGGAATGACGGGACTACCTTACGCTGAAAGACTTGAGTTTAGAAGACTGAGAGGGGATCTGATTGAGACATATAAGATTATTAAAGGATTGGACACTCTGGAGGCAGGAAACATGTTTCCGCTGATGGGTGAGTGCCGAACCAGAGGACACAGCTTAAAAATACGGGGTAGACCATTTAGGACAGAGATGAGGAGAAACTTCTTCACCCAGAGAGTGGTGGCTGTATGGAATGAACTGCCCCAGAGGGCAGTGGAGGCCCAGTCTCTGGATTCATTTAAGAAAGAGTTGGATAGAGCTCTCAAGGACAGTGGAATCAAGGATTATGGAGATAAAGAACAGGATACTGATTAAGGATGATCAGCCATGATCATATTGAATGGTGGTGTAGGCTCGAAGGGCAGAATGGCCTACTCCTGCACCTATTGTCTATTGTCTATCCGATAGAATAGCAGGTCAGGCTCAAGGGACCAGATGGCCTACCGCTTTTTAATTATACTTTTGGAGAATGAATTTGGCCCATAAATTCCACACCGACCTGCTAATGATAGCCCACCCCATCCCTGCATTTCCCAGAACTAATGCAGCTCGCCAATATATCTATGGACATTACAGGGCAATTTCCCATGGCCAATCCACCCTACCCTGTACATCCTTGGACTGGGAGGACACCGGAGGAAACCCACGCAGACACAGGGAGAACGTACAAACTCCACACAGACAGTCAACCAAGGCTAGAATCAAACCCGGGTCCCTTACACTATGAGACAGCAGTGCTAACCACTGAGCCATCAGTGTGCCATAGTTCACGGTCTTGTCAGCATGTAGACAGTACACGAACCACCTCATTGGTACTTCATTTGTACCAAAGTGCCAATGAATGTGGGATATTATAACCCAGAGTGGCACCAGTCTCTCTGGGATCAAATGATCAGATCCCTGGCAGTAGAGCAGCATTGGCCGAAGGCTCTGTGTCAATGGGAGGTTACAAACCCATTGAAAATAATTATTGTGGCTGAGGAACATCAGCTGGAAACCTGATCAGTCCACAGAAGGTCCTGAGCTATTGATTCAAGAGGAGAAAGGATGTTACAGCAGGTTAGCCTGCCCCACATGGTGAGTAAAGTGGAGGTTTACTCCCCCTCTGCCTAGGGCTCACAGTGAAGCATTGCATGCTCTAACCTTCACCAACGGTAGAATAGGTTTAACTTCATGTTTCCAGTGGGCAGCACTGAAAGCATTCATTAGATATCTCCAGAGTGCTGTTTGTGCAATTCCCTGGCCATGAGCAGTCCACTTGTTCGTGCCTTTGAGGTAAATTGTTTTCATAAATGTGATCCTTCAATGAAAGCCTTGTGTAGTAAATTAATCTGAGTTGATTAAGAAGATGGATAACAGTTAGCTGAAATAATAACAATCAAAGCAACTATAGCAGATTGAATGGTGAGCTGTTGGGCCATTTCCTCATTATTAGTGGACAGGAACAGCTTGTTATCCAAGTTATTCTGCAGTTTCAGATGCATGCAATGAATATTCAAAAGGGTCCAATGGTTATTGTGCAGGTTATATTCTTGCTTATCAGACTCTGAAAGAAGCTTTGTAATTACAGGGGATGACAACGTTCTGAGAAAGCAAGGGTGCAGCAATATGAAGGTTATGTTACTCATTCCCTTAATTAAAAAGAGCTGTGGAGCGCAATTGATTTTTCAAAATAATGTTCCATTCATTCAATAACATCCCGTAATATGACTCACAGCCATGAGGAGGATAGGAAGAGCTGATTTACATTTAACATTTCATATTCAACCCTCTTTGTTCAACCCATCAGAGACTGAAACCTGCAAAATAAATAATCCAAGAGCTGTATTAGAGAGGCCTCAAGCAACTTTTCTGTGAAATTTTGGAAAACTTTACATTAAGAAATTATAAAAAGTAATATCACCGATGATTGCTTAACAAATGAATACCAATATAGCAGGTAATTACAGACCAGTTAGTCTGGAGGCAGGGGTAATTGTTGGGAAAAAAAATTGAGAAACTGGATTAATAAACACTTGGAAAGGCAAGAATTGAGCACGGACAGTCAGCACGAATTTGTTAGTGTGTGATCCTGTCTGACTAATTTGAGTTTTTTGAAAAGGTGATGAAATATATTGATGAGGGTTGATGTGGTTTACGTGGAGTTCAGTAAGGCCTTTGATAAGGTCCCACATGGAAGGCTGGTCTGAAAGGGAAAAGCCGATGGGATCCAAGGCAAGTTGACAAACTGGATCAAAAATTAGCTTCCAAACAGGAGATAAAGGGTGATGGTGGAGGATTGTTTTTATGATTGTGACCAGAGATGTACCACAGGGATCAGTGCTGGAACACTTGTTGTTTGATATGTGCATGAATGACTTGGCTTTAAATGTAGATAGTAGAATTAGTAAGTTTGCAGATGAAAATTGAGGAGGATGGTCTCAGGCTGCCATTGGTATTGATCAGCTGGTAATTGGGCAGAGCAATGACAGATGGAATTTAATCCCGATCAATGTGAGGTGATGCATTTTGGGAAGTATAATAAGGTAACGATTTATACAATGAATGATAGATCCCAAGGGAGTACTGAGGAACAAAGAGACCTTGGTGTGTGGTCCATAGATCCCTGAAGGTGTCAGCACAGGTAGACAAGGTGGTGAGGAAAGCATATGGGATGCTTGCCTTCATTAGGAGGAGGATTGATATAAGAGCAAAGAAGTCTTGTTACAACTTTATAAAGCATTGGTGAGGCCACCGATGGAATACTGTTTGCAGTTCTGGTCACCGCACTATCAGAAGGATGTGATTGTACTGGTGAGGGTGCAGAGGAGATTCACCAGGATGTTGCCTGGGATGGGAAGTCTCAGTTATGAGGAGAGACTGGGTAGGCTGGGTCTGTTTTCCTTGGAGCAGAGGTGGCTGAGGGGGGATCATGAGAATCTCTTCCCCATGGATGGAGAGTCTCAGACCAGTGGGTATGTATAGGTTTAACATGAGGAGTAAGTAGATTCGAGGAAATATGAGGGAAATCTTATTCACCCAGGGGGTTGTAGGAATATGCAAGGTGCTGCCTGAGAGGGTGGTGGGGACAGGTACTCTCATATTATTTAACAAACAACTGGGCAAACACTTCAAATGTCAGAGTGCAATGGGCTATGGAGTAACTGGGATCAGTGTAGGTTGGCGATTGTTGGTCAGTATAGACATGGTGGGCCGAAGGGCTTGTTTCTTTGCTGGATCACTCTATGACTCTGTGACCTTGACACAGTAATTGACCATAGGTTCAACCTGTGTTACACACTGACCAACTGTGATTCAGTCTGTGTTACACACTGATTCAGTATGTGGATGTACCTACTAGAGAAGGTGCAAAACTTGACCTACTCTTGGGAAATAAGGCAGGGCAGGTGACTGAAGTATCAGTGGGGGAGCACATGGGGCCAGCGACCATAATTCTATTCATTTTAAAATAGTGATGGAAAAGGATTGACCAGATCTAAAAGTTGAAGTTCTAAATTGGAGAAAGGCCGATTTTGACGGTATTAGGCAAGAACTTTCGAAAGCTGATTGGAGGCAGATGTTCGTAGGTGAAGGGACGGCTGGAAAATGGGAAGCCTTCAGAAATGAGATAACAAGAATCCAGAGAAAGTATATTCCTGTCAGGATGAAAGGGAAGGCTGGTAGGTATAGGGAATGCTGGATGACTAAAGAAATTGAGGGTTTGATTAAGAAAAACAAGGAAGCATATGTCAGGTATAGACAGGATAGATCAAGTGAATCCTTAGAAGAGTATAAAGGAAGTAGGAGGATACTGAAGAGGGTAATCAGGAGGGCAAAAAGGGGACATGAGATAGCTTTGGCAAATAGAATTAAGGAGAATCCAAAGGGTTTTTACAAATATATTAAGGACGAAAGGGTAACTAGGGAGAGAATAGGGCCCCTCAAAGATCAGCAAGGCGGCAAGGAGCCACAGAAAATGGGGGAGATGCTAAATGAATACTTTGCATCAGTATTTACTGTGGAAAAGGATATGGAAGATATAGACAGTAGGGAAATAGATGGTGACATCTTGCAAAATGTCCAGATTACAGAGGAGGAAGTGCTGGATGCCTTGAAACATTTAAAAGTGTATAAATCCCCAGGACCTGATCAGGTGTACCCGAAAACTCTGTGCGAAGCTAGAGAAGTGATTGCAGGGCCTCTTGCTGAGATATTTGTATGATCGTTAGTCACAGGTGAGGTGCCGGCAGACTGGAGATTGGCAAACATGGTGCCACTGTTTAAGAAGGGTGGTAAGGACAAGCCAGGGAACTATAGACCAGTGAGCCTGACGTCGGTGGTGGGCAAGTTGTTGGAGGGAATCCTGAGGGACAGGATGTACATGTATTTGGACAGGCAAGGACTGATTCGGGATAGTCAACATAGCTTTGTGCGTGGGAAATCATGTCTCACAAACTTGATTGAGTTTTTTGAAAAAGTAACAAAGAAGATTGATGAGGGCAGAGCAGTAGATGTGATCTATATGGACTTCAGTAAGGCGTTCGACAAGGTTCCCCATGGGAGACTGATTAGCAAGGTTAGATCTCATGGAATACAGGGAGAACTAGCCATTTGGATACAGAACTGGCTCAATGGTAGAAGTCAGAGGGTGGTGGTGGAGGGTTGTTTTTCAGACTGGAGGCCTGTGACCAGTGGAGTGCCACAAGGATTGTTGCTGGGTCCTCTACTTTTTGTCATTTACATAAATGATTTGGATGCGAGCATAATAGGTTCAGTTAGTAAGTTTGCAGATGACACCAAAATTGGAGGTGTAGTGGACAGTGAAGAGGCTTACCTCAGAATACAACAGGATCTGGACCAGATGGGCCAATGGGTTGAGAAGTGGCAGATGGAGTTTAATTCAGATAAATGCGAGGAGCTGCATTTTGGGAAAGCAAATCTTAGTAGGACTTATACACTTAATGATAAGGTCCTAGGGAGTGTTGCTGAACAAAGGGGCAGCACGGTGGCACAGTGGTTAGCACTGCTGCCTCACAGCGCCAGAGACCCGTGTTCAATTCCCGACTCAGGTGACTGACTGTGTGGAGTTTGCACATTCTCCCCTTGTCTGCGTGGGTTTCCTCCGGGTGCTCTGGTTTCCTCCCACAGTCCAAAGATGTGCAGGTCAGGTGAATTGGCCATGCTAAATTGCCCGTAGTGTTAGGTAAAGGGGTAAATGTAGGGGTATGGGTGGGGTACGCTTCGACGAGTCGGTATGGACTTGTTGGGCCGAAGGGCCTGTTTCCACACTGGAAAGTAATCTAAAAAAAAAGAGACCTTGGAGTGCAGGTTCATAGCTCTTTGAAATTGAAGTCGCAGGTAGATAGGATAGTGAAGAAGGTAATTTGTATGCTTTCCTTTATTGGTCAGAGCATTGAGTACAGGAGTTGGGAGCTGAAAATGTGTTGCTGGAAAAGCGCAGCAGGTCAGGCAGCATCCAAGGAGCAGGAGAATCGACGTTTCGGGCATAAGCCAACAACACATTTTTCAACAGCAACATTTTCACAACTGTCAAAAATCTGAATCTCCTTAACTAATATCCTTTATGAAATAGAATCATAGAGTCATACAGATGTACAGCATGGAAACAGACCCTTTGGTCCAACCTGTCCATGCCGACAACACATTTTTCAGCTCTGATCTCCAGCATCTGCAGTCCTCACTTTCTCCTCAACTTGCTGTACCTGCAGACTAACCTTCAGTGATTCAAGCAAAAGGACACTAAGATCTCTCAGAGCTCTGCAACCTCTCACTGCTTCGATAATATGCTCCTTTTTTTACTATCCCAGTCTGTCCAGTCTTTCCTTGTAAGATGACCTTCTCATTCCTGGTATCAGTCTAGGAAACCTTCTCTGAGCGGCTTCAACGTCGATTCTCCTGTTCCTTGGATGCTCCATGACCTGCTGCGCTTTTCCAGCAACACATTTTCAGCGCAGGTACAGCAAGTCATCAGGAAAGCTCATAGAATATTGTTGTCATTGTGAGGGAATTAAATATAACAGTAGAAGGTTATGTTTTAGTTATACAGAGCATTGGTGAGAGCATATCTGGAGTACTGTGTATCGTATTGGTCACCTTATTTAACAAAGGATGGAAGCACATTGAAGCCGCTCAGAGAGGGTTTCCTAGACTGATACCAGGAATGAGAAGGTCGTCTGGACAGACTGGGATTATATCTGCTGGAGGTTAGAACAGTAACAGGTGATTCGACAGAAACGTACAAGATCCTGAGAGTTGTTGACACAGCCGATATAGAGACAGTAGATTGGTTGAATATTTTTATATCTTTTAGAGATGGAGAGATATGTGTTAAGCAAAACGATGTCAAATTATCAGGGGAATGTGAGGTAAGCAGATCACTCCTGAGAATAATGGAACAGGCTTGAAGGGCCAAATGGCTTACGCCTGCTGTTTCTAAAGGAGGAAGGTTTGAAGGGGAGATTGCTAATTGAATAAAATAATGTTTAGGGTAGAACTTCTATTTCAGGTTTTTATTAGGATGTTTTACATACTGAGTAACTTGCTGATTCCCAGAAACCGGCAGTGTGAATGAAGGGTGACGATTTCCTGCAGCGTATCACCCCACCTCTCCGTTCCCCTCACTCACTCTTCCTGAATATGGTATAAAGCTCTTTGGCCTCAAACTCTGTCTCTTACAAACTGTAAACAGTGGCCGTGTGACAGATCGTGGGAGCACATGCATGTGCGTGTGAATTAAAAAATGTATTGATCTAAGGAAAAGTAGAAACCAAAGGAAACCTTTGCAATCTCAATTACATTTGAACTTGTTGAGTTTCTGAGCTGCTCATTCAGTGTTCAGCTGAAAAACAGGCTGTCCCACTTCCAACTAATTCTTGTTAGCTTTGAGTGACTTCCAAAAGAGTTTGGGATTCCTTCAGCTTTAGGGGGTTTCTGGGGAGTTGGGGAGACACAAATAATTCTGCAAGACAGAACCATCCATGGGGAATGTGGGAATTCTGCCAATTTCCTTTTGCAACCCAGACCAGGCAGTTGGGGGAAGATATTCCAGGAATCTGGAGGATTTGGGGTTAGGTTGGAGGACATTATGCAAATGATGTAGGAGTAGGGGGTGGGGACAGGATGGGTCAGCTGATATCTGTCTTGCAAAGTTCATGCTGCCTTCCTTGAGTTTTGTCTAAGTAGTGAAGATTTGTTTTGTACTGGAAGTGCTGCTGCTCTGACAGTGAATACCAAGGGAACAAATTTCAAAATGCATTCTGTTCCAATGTGGTACAGGTACCCACATTACTCGAGGTCACATCTACATCTGTGATTGGGTGAGGTTTGTTTTCATTAATGGCCCGATTTACCAGGGACATCAAACAGATGTATTAAATTGCAAATATCTACTAATGGTCAATCTCTTATTATCATCACCCTAATATACTACTTTATCAAAAGGATGGCTAGGTTACACTTACCAGTCCATTAGGGAATTAATATGGAGCAAGTCTGAATTTGAAGAACACCCTGTCCTTTGATGTGTTTTCTTTAATGTTTTCCTGTTTTTTGAAGCCTGAACTAAAGTGGTTTTTCTGATTAAGTGTAATCCCCTGCTCAGAGAGTTGTCTTTTCTGCTTTCATTTCCATTTCTTTGCTCATATCTGCTGTGATTTCATGTTGCTCATTGATAACATGAACATTTTGAAAATGATTTTGTGTCTATAATTTTGTAACACAGACGCTGGTGTGTGGATTATTGAATAATTAATTGCAGTGCTTCCTAAACCTTTGTCGAATCATAGAATCCCTAGAGTGGGGAAGCAGGCCATTTGGCCCATCAAGTCCACACCAACTCTCCGAAGACCATCCCACCCAGACCCAAGCCCTATCCCTGTAACCCTGCATTTCCCATGGCTAATCCACCTAACCTGTACATCCCTGGACGCTATGGGCATATCTTTGGACTGTGGGAGGAAACCAGAGCACTCGGTGGAAACCCACACAGACATGGGGAGAATGTGCAAACTCCACACAGACAGAGGCCTGAGGCTGAAATCAAACCCAGGTCCCTGGTGTTGTGAGGCAGCAGCACTAACCACTGAGACACAATACTGGCCTGAACCTTTTCACACTGTGACCCCAATTTGAGGCTTGGGAATAATTGTAATCTCTTTAGTGAGGACTATGTGGGGGTGGAGGACTGTGTAAGCAGGAGTGTAGCTGTTTTACTCAGTCAGAACCGCACAGAGACATTGCTGCATCAGAACTATGACCCCACTGTGGCACGTTGGAGAAAACACATGTTGGTGAATCTCAGAAAGCTCAAGTCTCCAGAGTGCCAAACTCTCATTGCAGACAACTAGTGATAGTTTAACCTGAGGGTCACCATGCCTTAGGAGAGGGGAGAGGTTGAGATTCCTTCATGATAATCTCAGCTGAAACTGATGTACAGGTTAGTGAATTAGCCATGGGAATGCATGGTTACAGGGATAGAGCTTGGATCTGGGTGGTATTTCACAACCTCCTGATGAAGGAGCAGCGCTCTGAAAGCTACTGCTTCCAAATAAACATGTTGGACTATAACCTGCTGTTGTGTGATCTTTAACTTTGTACGCCCCAGTCCAACACCAGCATCTCCAAATCATAGAACCAGAAAGTGATGGAAATACTCAGTATCTCTGGCAGTATTTGTGAAGTGAAGCAGTGGTAATATTGTGATGGTCTGTCATTGGGCTTGCGCTGGTTTCAGATTTCTTGCTCCCGCAGTGTTAGATTTTTGTTCATGAAAGGTCTGCAGAAACCACATGTTCTGGGAGGCCATCCCCCACAGCATGTCTGCTTGTCACTTCCTTCCTATTTTTAAAACCTCCTTAAACCTGCTACTTTTGATTTTGCCCTTTTAACCCTCTCTCCCCTCTATTGTGTCTCTAATCTCTTATCTGTGTCAGGAACTCGAAATAGATGTAAGTTTGTGATTGATAGGCTTGAGACTCTCAACGCCACAACTGAAAGGGAAGTCCACAAGGATCCAGCATGACCTGAAAACACTCTGACCCTGTATGTGCTCAGAGACCATTGTCTGTCCACTCACCGGGCCATTCTAATGCCAGATGAGATGCCGAATTCATGTTCCAGTCTAGTTTTGAGAAAACAAATTTATCTTCAATAGAAAAGTAACATAATAATCTACAATAGAAATATAACTTATACTCTAACATCCAGAATCAGTATGAGTTAAATATGAGTCAACAAGCAATCTGTGGTTGGGCAGCTGTAAAGTTTCATTTTAAATGGCTAATGTGGTCAAATCAAGATCACACCCAGATGTTAGTGACACCATGGGTCACCAAATCTTATTAAACTGTGCCTCCTTTGCAACAGATTACAAATCTTCACCTTTGGAGAACTTGCCTTGTAACATGCTCAAAGCTTCTCTGATCCAAAGTGCCTCAATGACTGCTCATGTCTTGAGTAATTGGTTTGTCCTTAAAATAACTGTGAGGTCACCTCTCTCATTTACAATGTTGTCTTTGATCTGTTGGAGTAAATAGTTTTCATTGAATGTCAGAATTCGATGAATGCTTTTAACTAATTTAATTCTGAAAATGAACAATCTGTGGATTGCCATTATTCGAAGTAATGTAAACAAGATATTTCCAGCTCAACAAGTTCATTGTTCCTTACCCTACCTTCCTAGTGTTAACCTCTTCAAGTATGTGTCCCCAACCTTTTATGTGTAATTGACTTTCATGTACGTTAGTTCTATTTATTCCACATTTTACAATTAAAATTTCAATCCAAGAGCGAAAAGTTATATTCTAATGTGAATATTAGACCATGAACTAGATATTCTCAACACAAGCTAGATCTCATAGGAAGTAGGACTTTGTTTGATTAGTCTACATAACAGAACTGTTTATGTTGTTACAATCTTGTGAACTGTGGATGTAAAGAGGTGTTTGCAAGATAGGTGTGATGGACAAAGGCAGCACACTGCCCGACGTTTTTAAATGGAGGATGGTTTTGTTCCATTTTAATTCATCGATGCAAAGGAGAACACAGCGCACCTTCTGAGTTTCTCATCTCTTTCCTCTTTTTACTGACTGCCATGTCACAAGGGCTCAGGTACTTCCTCAGTGATTCTTTGAGATTGTCTTTACGATGTTGACTCATTTTATTGAGACTTCCCTTGTGCCATAAATATTATGTTAAACAAAATGAGGCTCTGGTTTTGTTGTCGTGGGTTTTGTCCCATCACCTCAGTTTGTATTGTTCATGAATGGGGCGGTTATGATATTACAATTTTGTAATAAGCTAACCCCTCTTTACATGGTCACAAGGAGCCTTAAAAATGCCTCGCAAAGTCACCAAATTTAGAAACTGTGATGTTGCTGAGCTTCTAGAAAACTTTAAGTGGATTTGCAGATGGACTTAGCCAGGCATGTGCAGACATTAGAAACCTGATGTGTATTTTCACAAGGGTCAATGGAAACTGATTGATGCTGAGTTCCCTTGAGGTGTGATTCACTCTTTTCTATCTCGTTATAGTTTGAAGAAGACAGTCAGTCAAATGGCTGAGACATTTAAGAAGTGACTTACCTTGTTAAATGACAAGGGATAGAACTCTGGACCCGCACTCATGCAATACCTTAGATAGAAGCAGCATGCGAAAGTTTAGGATATCAGTCATGTCAGATTTTCAACTGGAATAAAGGTTACCTGACAACTGCTATTCTGTGCAGAGGCCTCATGAGAATCGCAGCTCCAGGTTACAGTTATCAGCGGAATTAACTGTGGACAGCATGAGAGTTTTGGGTTTTCTCTCTGTCCCTGGGATTCCTTGCCTTCATTAATCTGCCTGCCACTGATACGTCTGTCTGTGACAGTGTCCATAAGGGAGGGAACTGCACAGTCCTTGAGAAGATGAAATCCCATCTTTACCTTCAGGACACTCTCCATTATGTTGAATGGCACTATCACCATGCTAATTGGAACAGATTTTTAACAAGTCTAGCAACTCAAGGCTGGGTATTCATGAGGCACTGTGGACTGTCAACAGCAGCAGAATTGTACTCCAGCATAATCTGTAGCCTCATGACTTGGCTTATCCCCCATTCAAGCATTACCATCAAAATAGGGGATCAACCCTGGTTCAATGGAGAGTGCTGGAGGGCACGTTAGGAGCAGCGACAGACATACCTGAAAATGAGGGGTCAACCTGGCGAAACTACCAAAGGACTATGTATCAATCAGCATAAGCAGCAAGTGATAGATAAAGCTAAGCGATCCCACAACCAATGGATCAGATCTAAGCTTGGCAGTGCTGCCACATCTAGTTGTGAATGGTGCACAATTAAACAATCGCTGGAGGAAGAGGATTAGGAGAAGACTTCACAAACATTCCTAACTTCAATGATGGAGGAGCCCAACATACCAAGCAAAGGATAAAGCTGAAACATTTACACCTATCTTCAGCCAGAAATTGCCAAGTGGATGATCTTCCCTTGGAGTCCTCAGCTTCACAGATACCAGTCTCAGCCAATTCAATTCACTCCACATGATATCAAGAAGCAGTTGGAGGCACAGGATACTGCAAAGGCTACAAGCCATGACAACATTCCAGCCATAGTACTGAAGACCTGTCCTCCAGAATTTACTGTATTCTTGGCCAAGTGTTCCATAAAAAAATACAACACGAGCATTTACCCAGCACTGTGGGAAATTGCCAAGGTATGTAGATTAGATTACTTACAGTGTGGAAACAGGCCCTTCGGCCCAACAAGTCCACACCGACCCTCCGAAGAGCAACCCACCCAGACCCATTCCTCTACCTTTACCCCTTCACCTAACACTATGGGCAATTAAGCATGGCCAATTCACCTGACCTGTACATCTTTTGTATTGTGGGAGGAAACCGGAGCACCCGGAGGAAACCCACGCAGACACGGGGAGAATGTGCAAACTCCACACAGTCAGTTGCCTGAGGCGGGAATTGAACCTGGGTCTCTGGCGCTGTGAGGTAGCAGTGCTAACCACTGTGCCACCATGCCACCCACCGTGTCTAGTGCATACAATCCAACCTGGCCAATTCCCACCCCATTAGTCTACTCTCTATCATCAGGAAAGTGATGGATTGTGTCATCAGTAGCTGAGATACCTACTCAGCAATAACCTGCTCAGTGGCGCCCAGTCTGCGTTCCACCAGGGCCCCTCAGCTCCTTGACCCCATTACAACCTCGGTTCAAACATGGACAAAAGAGTGGAATTCTAGAGGGGAGGGGAGAGGGACAGCCCATGGCGCTAAGACCACTTTTAACCAAGTATGGCATCAAGGAGCCCCGGCAAAACTATAGTCAGTAGTTTATGAAGAGGAGTCATTGCACTCAAATAATGACTTCTTCTACAGAAACTACCAGACCTAGTGAGTTTCTCCAACTTTTTCTGTTTTTATTTCCGATTCCCAGCATCTACAGTATTTTGCTTTTTATTTTAGAGTCAGTGGGTTTTGGGGAAACTGATTGGCATCATATATGGTACAAAAGAAGATTAGACTCCCTACAGTGTGGAAACAGGCCCTTCGGCCCACACCAAACCTCTGAAGAGTAACCCACCCAGACCCATTTCCCTCTGAATGATGCGTCTAACACTACAGGCAATTTAGCATGGCCAATTCACCTAACCTGCACATCTCTGGACTGTGGGAGGAAGCCCATGCAGACATGGGGAGAATGTGCAAACTCCATACAGACAATTGCCCAAGGCTGGAATTGAACCCAGGTCCCAGGTGCTGTGAGGCAGCAGTGCTAACCACTGAGCCACCGTGCCACCTAAATGTTTGCGTTATTGTAGGTCAGTCATCTCAGCCGCAGGACATCTCTGCAGGAATACTTAAGATGGTGTCCTGGGCCCAATCATCTTCATCAATGACCTTCCCTCTGTCATAAGGTCAGAAGTGGAGATGTTCACTGATGATTGTTGTTATGATCCCACCTGATGTTATTACAACGCAAGTTAGATCGCAAACCGAAACCTTGTTTGATGGATCATTCTTTTGTTTTAGCAAGGTAGTCTTTCACTGAAACATAAGATCGAGATGCTGCAGATCTGCTTTTAACAATACAACAGTTTTATACACAAATGAAATTAAAATAAAACATAATAAACAAAAGTATTTACATATAACAAATATTTAAAGGTTTTGAAACACATGCTAAATTAAAATTCCATTACCCCCAAGGGCAGTCCTTTACAGTCCTCACACTAAGGAGACAATATTAGCCTGGGTCTCTGCATTCCAGGAAAGAATTCTATAAGGTGGCACATTAAACGTTATTGTGGAAAATGAAAGCTTATGGTATAGAAGACGGAAAGACCCCTTTTTGCTTTAGACTGTGGACTAAAACTGAGCGTAGATACAGCTTTAGATCAAGGAAACTGTGGAAGACGATGCCTGCAGTTTTAAAAGTTCCGAAGCATATTGTGAGTTGTATCTTTAATGTTGGATTACTCAATGACTGAGAGAGCATTCACGATAGAATGGCACTGCCTGTGTGTGTTCAGGGCACTATGCCAAGAAACAGTCTTTTGGTTGGTTTTCAATCAGCATCAGTTAGCATGGGCTCAGCAGAGCAACCAAAACTGACAAAGAGTCACCGCACTCGAAACATTAACTCTATTTTCTTCCCATAGATGCTCCCAGACCTGCAGAGAACCCCAAGAAATTTTGTTTTTGTTTCAGATCTCAGTCATTCTTTGGTTTATTTTATTTGATTGGTTTCCTGGACATGTGGCTCCGACTTTGGATATGGACAATGCAGCAAAAACATCAGGCTCTGTCTCCGTCTCTCTCTGTCTGTCTGTCTGTCTCTCCCTTTTTTCTCTCTCTCTCCCTCCCCCCCTCTGTTTCCCTCCCTTTCTCTCTCTCTCCCCCCCTCTCTGTCCCTCCCTCTCTCTTCCTCTCCTCCCCCCACCCCACCCCACCCCCCTCTCTTTCTCCCTGTCTCTCTCTTTCTCTCTCGCTTCTGTCTGGAGAGGTAAAAGAAACCCTCTAGCTAACTGCTCATGCTCTCTTGTCTGTGAGCTGCTGACTGCAAATCCCTGTTGAAAAGGAATAGGCAGAAATCACTTTCAGAGGCACTGAAAGATCAAATTCTCAACCAGTAAATCAGGGTGTCCACAAATCTGTCAACAATTACCAAAAAAATTAGAAGGAGCGTAAGAAAACAACTTATCAACATCCATGATCTGGATTAGGCCCAAAATGGTGCTTCTCTGATTTTGTTTCCTTCCTCACCCATACTTTTCACTCCTTGTTTTGCTCTTCATGTGTCTGTCTGTAAAGAGAAATTTTTCAAAAAGGCATTTTTTTGTTTAAAGTCATGAGTTGCAATTCATGTTTCTTTCTTGCCATTGGTTTAAAAACAGTTTGACTAGAACGAATAATAATTTTCATGTCAACAAAATAAAACTGGTGCATATTCTTTTAACTGAATATAGACAGTCAGTAAAAAAAAACAGGCAATTTGGTGTTTTAATCAAATTTCTACATTTGTGATGATTGCAGGAGTAGTGGGTTGATTTTCGGTGCCCCATAGCTAATGAGTCGTGATATTTTGGGTCACGTTTACTGGAATTTTGGAACAAAGACTGCGTAAGATTGAGTGTCGAGTAAGACTAAATGATAAAGGATAAAAAGAAGTCACCAATCTGTTTGAAAGTAAAAGCACTGAGTCTGAAGCCCTGTTCCAGAAATGTGAAATGCATAATCTTTAATAACAATGGGAACAGAAGTCTGTTCGGTGTCCTCTAGCAGAATCATCGATACCATCAGGTTTAAACCTTGACTGCTGAGCTCAGGAAGTAATAACTTTACCCATTGAGCAGGAGAACAAGAAAATGCAGATAGATTCTGTGCAATTAGATGAACATGATGTAATTGAGCATCATTTAACAGTTTCCTCAGAAAAGTCATGTCCATTTCTTGCATATTGTGCTCTAGAAATGGCAGTATTGCCCAGTGAAAGGGACAGTAAGGATATACAGATAGTCCTTGTGCAGTTAGAATCACTCCCTACAGTGTAGAAGCAGACCATTTGGCCCATCGAGCCCACATTCCACCCAATCCCTGTAACCCTGCATTTCCTATGGCTAACCCACCTTGCCCATACATTCCCTGGTTATGATGGGCAATTTAACATGGCCAATCCAATAATTAAAAGGATGCAAAATGGATGTTGAGACTTCTCCTCAAAATTCTCCTTTAGAATCTGTCAAAATATGTTCACGTGATATCAATATTTCCAAAGTGTTCGATGAAGGTTTTAAAGGATTTTAAAGAAATTTCCTGATGACTCTGATGAACATAAAGCAATGCCAACAGTCAGTTAGAAAAGGCGGGAAATTCAATAAACTCTGAAGTGCAAGAAATTAATGTTCACTCAAAATCATCAAAATTGCAACTGGAGCCCAAAGTCCCCCACTGAGATTTAAATTCCTTACATTGATTGTTTTCCCAAAACAACATGAGGTTTTTATACAGACAGCCCAAAGATCAGGAAACAGGATTCATTCCATCATTATTCCATTGATATGCGGTCATTACCAACACAGAGGGAAACTCAGGTTAAACAAGGATGTATTTACAGTGTTTTATATGGAATAAAGCCTACGGTTCACATTGGGTTGAGGAATACTTTATTTTGCTGTTCTTCCTTCCCATCATTCCTCATTCCACCAAGACACATTTGGTTACAGAAACTGCCATCCCTCACCATCATTATTTGCAGATGGAGGTCCTGGCACAGCTGCTTGAGCTCCCCTGCTCGGTCCCCTCCCTCACTACCTGCAGCTGGACTGTCTGTTACTCTGATATTCAGTTCACTGAGCTAAAAGATTTGAGACATTTGGATGAAACAAAAGGGTCAGAAAGTTTAAATGCTGTTGTTTCAGACATGATGACCATATGTAACTTGGCACAATGGTTTGGAAAGGGACCTCTCAAAGCAGATTTTGAGTCCGATGTCAAGTTCTGATTTTTAACACAAATATGGATCAGCTATTTGAGCAAATCAGATTTCTCCTCCAGTTTGGGGAAATGGGTATGTAATGAAGCAACTGCAGCTGGAAAACAGATGTGTGGGACAATGTTCTCATTCAGGCTTTGAGGATATTATTCTTGAAGCAGGAATATGAGTGTATTCATTTCAGTCACAATCACAGGACAAATCCGTTGTTTAAAATGTTTAAATATCAAATGCAAGATTGCTTAGATGAAGTTTGTAATTTTCAGAATATTTCTTGAAAATAAAGATTTTCATATTGCAATTAAAAACAATGTGATACTGGATATATTGTTCCAAATGTAAAAATGATGGAATAAGGAAAGAATTTCTGAGAAAGATATGAAAGATTGTACGAATTGATAAAAGGATGGAAGATAATGAATGGATCTAAGTCTCATGTTCTGTTCTCTATGTGTCACATACCTTGTGATGAAAGGAAATGGTGTTTCATCTCTCCAGGATAGAGAAATGCAAACACCAATTTCTTTTTAGATTGTGGTCTAAATAAGAAAAGCATACTGCTTTAAACCAAGGAAACCATAGAGAAAGATATTTGCAATCTTAGGAACAAGTTGCTGAAGCACATTGTGAGTTGTAGCTCCATTGTTTCCTTATTGAAGTATTCAGGCAATGTTTTAGTTAGTTTTCGATCAGCATCAGTTGTTGCGGACTCAGGAGGGCTCAACATAGCAACAACCATTTGATTGGTTCCTGAGCAGGTGGTTACAGCCATAGCAGAAAGATATAGTCTGTGAAGAGAAAGCACCCATCCCCCTCTCTCCAGTCTGTGTGGATTTATGGAGGTAAATAGAGGGAGCTACTGTCCTGAGTTTTCTTTGTGTGTTGCTATCTCTGTAAATTTTCCATTAAGGGGATAGACCACCTTCAGAGGCTTAGAAAGGGGGAATCCTTGACTAAGTGAATGGAAGACCAAGGATCAGTATACCCACAACCTCATTTTGTCTGCAAAGAATTGGAAGGAATCAAAAGAAAGCTGAAAAATAAACAACTGATTGACACCCGTGATCCAGACTGGTGCCAGGACTGTGCTCCTCTGACTCTTTTCCTTCCCACCCATAATACTTACATATTGTCTTGTCTCTTTTTGTGTCTGTTTGGATGTGTTTAGGGAATCTTAATAAAAATGGCTGAGTTATAAGTTAACAATTTGTGTTTCTCTCTTGCTATGGTTAAAAGCAGCTTGATTGCAAGGAGTAGTTGTTCCTTGTTACTGAAAAACCTAATGTTTATATTCTGTAAACCCAAATGAAACCCAAAATCAGATTGTTGGGTACAATTGGGAAATTTGATGATTTAAATACATTTTCAAGTTAGTGATGACTCTCAGAATAATGGAACTTGATTTCAAACCCCCTACCCCAATCAGTCACAACAGGGGCAACATCAGCATAGATAGAAGACAGGCTGGCTGCCAGAAACAGAGAGGATACATGAATGGATCTCTAATTGGCAGGATGTGATGAGTGTATTCCCACAGGAGTCTGTGCCAGGGCCTCAGTTTTTCACAATTTATGTCAATGACTGAGATGAAGTAGGAAAGGTATATTTATTAAGTTTATAGGTAACTCAAAGGAAGGTAGAAATGTTTGTAGTGCACAAGACATAAAAATTGCAGACTGGTACAGAGTGAATGGTCAAAACTCTTGGCTTAGTGGCACAGTCACAATGGGTCAAATAACCTTCTGCTGTTCTTCAAAATGTCTCTATGTCCATGTTTCTACATCATGCTTCAGTATATTCAGGACATCAGTGAGACTACATCTCGAACACTGTGTGCAGTTTTGGTCTTTACATTTAAGGAAGGATCTAAATGTATTGGTGTTGGTCCAGAGAAGGTTTCCTGGATTGATCCCTGAAATGTGGGATTGTCTAATGAGGAAAGGTTGGCAGACTGGGCTTGCACCCAGTGGCGTTTAGAATAGTGAGGGATGATTTGATTGAACTGTATCAGTTCCTGAGTAGTCATGACAAGATGGATGTGGGAAGGATGCTTCCTCTTGCGGGTCAGTCCAGAACTAGGGGATGCTGTTTTAAGATTAGGGACACCCTTTCAGGACAGAGATGAGGAGATTTTTTTTTTCTCTCTCCAAGGGTTGTGTGACTTTGGAACCCTCTGCCACAGAAGGCAATGGATTTGGGAACATTAAATATTTTGAAGACAGAGGTGGATCAATCCTTATTATGCTGGGAATACAGGGCTTTTGTGGATAGACAGAAATGTGAAACTTGAAGCCCAAATCAGATCAGCCATGATCTTATTGAATACAAAGCATGCTCAGGGGCTGAATGGGCTGCAGCTGTTCCTATTTCATATGTTAGTACGACACTTACGATGTTTCACTTCTTGTGGTCTTTTGCAGGCAGTGGAAACAAATTTGGCTTCAAAGGACAGCCACTGGGTCTTTGTAAATGAGGTAAGCCCAGAACCATTGTTACTTGTATGAAAGAGCACAGTTCTGCTTGAGAAACTGAGGAATGTTATTAGGAGCTCTCTCACAGATAGCTGGCCTACCGTGTGAAGGCCATTTCTCCAACAGGAACAAGAGAAAAGAATGTTTCAGAGTCATCCTCAGGATTTCAATAAACCTTTGTGGATGGTGAAGGATTGCAAACATCAGCTTTTCAGACACCAGCTGATTGATGGACTCTACTATGTCAGGTCTGGTTGGGAACAAGAGGCAGGTTTAGGAATTGGTTGTAATCAGGTGATGATTGCTAAATTTAAGGATAGTTTTCTGACTTCAATCTACAACCTTCAGGCATTGAGTTCAGTGTTTGCAGCTCATTTCAAATCGGACCCTCATGCTTATAAGCAAAACACTGCCGTAATTTCTACTAATTCATTCACTCTGAATTTGAATACAAGCTCCACAGTTGAGGGTCTGGTGCCCAATGTGTCAGCTGACCTTATTTACAAAACAGTTGATGAAATCTTGCCAACTCCAAGCCTACATAGTATCCAATCTGGTCCCCTGTATCTGAGCTCCTATTGATCAAGAAACTAGACATGTCAACCTTTAATATACATGAAGCTCTCATAGGAACTTACAAATTGCAACAGAACTAGGCTGAGTAGCTACAGGAAGGATGTTCCTAAAAGCAGTGGAATCTAGAACCAGGCATCACATTCTAAAGATACAACAAACAGGAACAGGCCCTTCGGCCCACTAAGACTGTGCTGACACATGATGCCGTTCTAAACTAAAATCCTTTTGCCTGTACGTGGTCTGTACCTCTCTATTCCCTGTCTATCATATATCTATTAAGATGCCTCTCAAACGTTGCTACTGCATCCACCTCCACCACCTCCTCTGACAGCATATTCCAGGCACTCATTACTTTCTATGAAAAGACTTGGAAGAGGGAGTCGAAGGGTGGGTCAGTAAATTTGCAGATGATACGAAGATTGGTGGAGTTGTGGATAGTGAGGAGGGCTGTTGTCGGCTGCAAAGGGACTTAGATATGATGCAGAGCTGGGCTGAGGAGTGGCAGATGGAGTTCAACCCTGCCAAGTGTGAGGTTGTCCATTTTGGAAGGACAAATAAGAATGCGGAATACAGGGCTAACGGTATGGTTCTTAGTGAGGTGGAGTAGCAGAGGGATCTTGGGGTCTATGTTCATAGATCTTTGAAAGTTGCCATTCAGGTGGATAGAGCTTGTAAGAAGGCCTATGGTGTATTAGCGTTCATTAGTAGAGGGATTGAATTCAAGAGTCGTGAAGTGATGTTGCAGCTGTACAGGACTTTGGTTAGGCCACATTTGGAGGACTGTGTGCAGTTCTGGTCGCCTCACTTTAGGAAAGGTGTGGAAGCTTTGGAGAGGGTGCAGAGGAGATTTACCAGAATGTTGCCTGGAATGGAGAATAGGTCGTACGAGGATAGGTTGAGAGTGCTAGGCCTTTTCTCATTGGAACGGCGAAGGATGAGGGGTGACTTGATAGAGGTTTATAAGATGATCAGAGGAATAGATAGAGTAGACAGTCAGAGACTTTTTCCCGGGTACAACAGAGTGTTACAAGGGGACATAAATTTAAGGTGAAGGGTGGAAGGTATAGGGGGGATGTCAGGGGTAGGTTCTTTACCCAGAGAGTGGTGGGGGCGTGGAATGCGCTACCTGTGGGAGTGGCAGAGTCAGAATCATTGGCGACCTTTAAGCAGCAATTGGATAGGTACATGGATGGGTGCTTAAGCTAGGACAAATGTTCGGCACAACATCGTGGGCCAAAGGGCCTGTTCTGTGCTGTATTGTTCTATGTTCTATGTTCTCCTTTAAATTTGTCCTCTTTTACTTTAACACTATGTCCTATAGTAATTGACCCTAACTGTACATTCTTTCCATGCCTCACATAATTAGAACATAGAACATAGAACATACAAGAATACAGCGCAGTACAGGCCCTTAGGCCCTCGATGTTGCGCCGATCCAAGCCCACCTAACCTACACTAGCCCACTATCCTCCATATGCCTATCCAATGCCCGCTTAAATGCCCATAATGAGGGAGAGTCCACCACTGCTACTGGCAGGGCATTCCATGAACTCACGATTCGCTGAGTAAAGAACCTACCCCGAACATCTGTCCTATACCTACCACCCCTTAATTTAAAGCTATATTTTATAATTTTATAAGCTTCTATCATTGAACATTCTTCGATGTTCAACTGAAGACAAACCAAGTTTGTCCAATCTCTCTCCATAGGCTAATGCCCTCCAGAACAGGCAACATCCTGGTAAACCATTCCTATACCCTCTCCAAAGACTCCACATCCTTCTGGTAGTGTGGCGAGTAGAATTGTACTCAATATTCCAAAAGTGATCTACCTAAAGCTCTATAAAACTGCCACAAGACTTGCCAATTTTTAAATATTCTATGCCCTGACCAATGAAGGCAAGCATGAAGCTTTCTTGACCACCTTATCCACTTATGGTCCCACTTTCAGGGAACTGTGGACCTGTACACCAAGATCCCTTTGTATGTTGATGCTACTAAGGGTTCTGCATTCGAGTTTCCAAAATGCATCATCTCCCATTTGTTGAGATTAAATTCCATCTGCCATTTCTCTGCCCAAGAACCCAGCCTATCTATATCTTGCTGTATCTTCTGACAATCCTTCCCACCGTGTGGAGCTCACCATATTCTTTTGTTGTCTGCAAAGTTACACATTCTACCACCTACAGTTTCTTCTAAATTATTTTTGTACATTGCAAATAAAACAGATCCCACCACTGATACCTGTGGAACAACACTGGTCACAGATCTCCAGTCAAAGGTATACACTCCCACTACGACTCTCTATCTGTCTCCATCTTACCAGCTCACTGTGGATCCATTGTGACTTCACCTTTTATATCAGCCTGCTATGAGGGACCTTGTCGAAGGACTTGCTAAAGTATGAGAAAAACCACTTAGGACTGAAACATGGAGAGATTTAATGGAGCATAAGAGGTACCGTTAGTAATTTTGCAGATGGAGGTGTAGTGGACAGCAAAGAGGGTTACTTCAGATTACAACAGGATCTGGACCAGATGGGCCAATGGGCGAAGAAGTGGCAGATGGAGTTTAATTCACATAAATGTGAGGTGCTGCATTTTGGGAAAGAAAATCTTAGCAGGATTTCTGGCTTTTATTGGTAGAGGAATTGAGTTCCGGAGTCCTGAGGTCATGTTGCAGTTGTATAAGACTCTGATGCGGCCGCATCTGGAGTATTGTGTGCAGTTTTGGTCGCCATACTTTAGGAAGGATGTGGAGGCACTGGAACGGGTGCAGAGGAGGTTTACCAGGATGTTGCCTGGTATGGTAGAAAGATCATATGAGGAAAGGCTGAGGCACTTGGGGTTGTTTTCATTGGAGAAAAGAAGGTTTAGGGGTGACTTGATAGATTAGGGGTTTAGATAGGGTCGACAGTGAGAATCTTTTTCCACGTATGGAGTCAGCTATTACAAGGGGGCATAGCTTTAAATTAAGGGGTGGTAGGTATAGGACAGATGTTAGGGGTAGGTTCTTTACTCAGCGAGTCGTGAGTTCATGGAATGCCCTGCCAGTAGCAGTGGTGGACTCTCCCTCATTATGGGCATTTAAGCGGGCATTGGATAGGCATATGGAGGATAGTGGGCTAGTGTAGGTTAGGTGGGCTTGGATCGGTGCAACATCGAGGGCCGAAGGGCCTGTACTGCGCTGTATTCTTCTATGTTCTATGTTCTATTTATACACTTAGTGGTAAGGTCCAGACCTTGGAGTGCAGGTTCATAGCTCCTTGAAAGTGGAGTCACTGGTAGATAGGATAGTGAAGAAGGTGTTTGGTATGCTTTCCTTTATTGGTCAGAGTATTGAGTACAGGGGTTGGGAGGTCATGTTGCAGCTGTACAGGACACTGGTTAGGCCACTGTTGGAATATTGCATGCAATTCTGGTCTCTTTCCTATCAGAAAGATGTTGTGAAACTTGAAAGGGTTCAGAAAAGATTTACAAGGATGTTGCCAGGGTTGGAGGATTTGAGCCATAGGGAGAGGCTGATCAGACTGGGGCTATTTTCCCTGGAGCGTTGGAGGCTGAAGGGTGACCTTATTGAGGTTTACAAAATTCTGAGGGGATGGATAGGATAAATAGGCAAAGTCTTTTCCCTGCGGTGGGGAAGTCCAGTACTCGAGGGCATAGGTTTAGGGTGAGAGGGGAAAGATATAAAAGAGACCTCAGAGGCAACTTTCTCACACAGAGGGTGATATGTGTATGGAATGAGCTGCCAGAGGAAGTGGTGGAGGCTGGTACAATTACAACATTTAAGAAGCATTTGGATGGTATATGAATAGGAAGGGTTTGGAGGGATATGGGCCGGGTGTTGGCAGGTGGGACTAGATTGGGTTGGGATATCTGGTCGGCATGGACGGGTTGGACTGAAGGGTCTGTTTCCATGCTGTACATCTCTATGACTCTATGACTCTATTCACTCAGAGAATAGTGAGCCTGTCAAATCCATGACCACAGAGAGAAGCAATGCCAAAACGTTGCATGATTTCAAGTAGTTGGGTATCACATTTGGGGCTATCGGGATCAAAGGATATGGGGGAGAAACTGGGACAGGCTATTGAGTTGGATGAGCAGCCATGATCCTATTGAATGGCACATCAGGCTCAAACAGCCAAATCGCCTACTGCCGCTCCGATATTTTATATTACTGAGGAATCCAACATTAATGTCAGTTATAGGGAATATGATACTGTACTGAATGTGTTTATACATTTGTCTGAATGACTGTGCTATTTTAAAGAGGAACATTATGCCATTGATTATAAATGATAAAGCATTCATTAAAACCGTAAATGGGATTTCTTTTTCTGACTGCTTTAAATGTCAAAAACTAAAGGTTCAAAGCTCTGCTTAAATTCTGGGGAGAGAACGCATGAACAGTATTCTAAGCTTGAAACTTTGTTCAATATTTTTGACTTGCATTGGTGTTTATCACACATGCTAGAGACATCTAGTATCAATGTTTTGGTGTTATACCAATCGTTATGTCAATGAGAGATGGGACTAATTGCAGTGATGGAAGACTAAGATGTACAAGGATATATAGAATGTGAACATTGCATGGACAAAATTGAATCATTCTATTCAGCCATAATTATCCTTTTCAGAAACAAAAACAATGATTTCTGAATTGCTGCTGTTTTAATACTCTTTCTAAGTGGTTAGATTGCAAAGAGCAACAAATGTGCAAATGTTAAGTTGGATTAACAAATTCTGCCTGATTGCACTTAGTGTCTGCTCCCACTGGCACATTAGTTACCCTGGGGTAATGTAAACTATACAGCTCTTCAGGAAGCTGCCTCTTCCCACCAACAATGAATATTTGAAGATCAATGCTGGGCACATAATCAGAGCTCTATTTCAGATATTGATCTGTGTGCTCACAAGTTGTTTCTTTCCCCTGTATTAATTATGTAGCAGCCATTGGTTTCGTACTGCAGAAGGAACCATCCTGAACTAACTGAAGCAAAATCCAACCACAATAAAACTTCATGCAGCCTAAGGCTGATATGATCCTCCTTTGCAGATTTATATCACAATCCAATTTCTGTATCACTTCCCAATTCTTTACACAATAATTAAGATTCTTGCATCCAATTCTAGGTGACAAGAGGATATGAAATTGGGAGAGACCAAGTACCAGAATGAGAATAGTCATAAGGGAAGTCAGTTATGTGCAGAGATTAGAGATGGCAGATGAAAAGAGTAGAACTGTTGGAAATTGTACAAGGTTTTGTCAGGAACTATTCCAATTGTAATAATCCAGTTGGGACTAGTCTCCAGGAGTTGCTGGTTGAGGGTACTTGGCAGAAGTTTCAGCAGGGACTCTGTGCTCTATGCTATCACTTGTTGTGAAGTGTAATGTACTGTCTCAGAGAACAGTGAAAGGAGATTTCAGAGTGATGCTGCTCTGTGGGATAAGAAGACTCATTCCCGAGGTAGGCTGAAAATCTGTGGCTTGTGAATGAAACTGCTTTGAAACATCAAGGATGCTGAAGAAATTGCTCCTGAGGCATCACCATATACGGTGTGTCATGTTTATTCTTCCTGTGAGGCCTAATAAATCTCTTCAGCACTTTAAAGACCATATTTAGATCACCACTTGGCCTTCCCAAAACAAAGTGATTGTTACTTGAAGGATTTGCACAAGATGTGCAGTCTACCTTGTAAGTTTGCCATTTATCCCACTCTCCTTAATACGTCTATGCCTGTACCTATTTCTTATGGTCTCATATACCCAGCCTCAGTACAATTGGATGACCAGCCATTGTAACATAAATGACAGAGAAGGCCTGAGGTAATGCCTGATCTGCTGCACCTCTTTTTGCTTAAATCACAAGTGTCTTTTTAGTGTAATGTATGGACATTCTAGGAAGTAACCATTTCCTTGGCCTCAGTCCGGTTTCTGTAGATAGTAGGCATTTTCAGCACAACAGGCAGAGAGATATTGGCAATATAGAGGTGCTTTAAGCAATTCTGACATTGTGAATCTGGTTTATGAACCATCAAGTAGGCAGGGATGAAGGTAAATGGGATTGAATAGTGTCAATTCAGTTAATGTTGAATACAAATTACGTCAGTCTCTTTAACATGAAACAGTGATCTTGCTAATGGAATAAGAATGGTAGGCGATATACAGAAATGTTTTCCTGACAGTGTAGATACAGTTTGGTTTTAAATTGTTAAACTAGAAATTGCTTTATGAGGATAGAGGAGATTTAGGGCTTGTCTCTGCACAGAATCCTGGCATAAGGCTGTGAAACTCTCTCCTACTAAAAGATTATCTTCCAGTACATATTCTGTCTAGATTGAAAGTACACTATGTTGATTTGTCACAACCATTTGTCAACAGCTTTGAGGAAATAGAAAAGAAAGACTAACTTGCATTATCCCATTGCTCTGAACGGTCTCAGAATACCTCACACACTGAAGTCTTTTGTTAAAAGGACCTGGGAACAATAGGCGATGGAACATTTTTCTTAGAACGTTGGAAGTTGTTTTATTTAGAATGTCGCCAATTATCTTGTAGAACATTGTAGGTTGTATCAGCGGTTCTGGGGCAATTTGTCACAGCTGCCAAAATGCAAGAAGAGTTTTCAGAGCAGGTTGTTGGATATGGATCAACAGGATGCCTCCTCTGAGATGGAATCTCTTAATAAAAAGGTTTATTTTGCCAGCGTTGTAGTAACAGATCTTCAGGCAGGCAGGGGGACCGCTCCAGGTTAAGTTGTACAGTGAGAATAGCCTATGACAATGTGGGTTTCTGTTCTAAATTCTCTCAGTCACAGTATCTATCTTGTCAAGCCTCTTTAGGGTTTCTAAGTTTAAATGAAATCGCCTGTCACTCCTTTTAGCTGCAAAGGATATAGTTCTGTTTTCTGAGCCCCTCCTCAGAACACAGCCCTGTCATTCCTGGATCTGATTTAGTGAACCTTCACAGGATTGCCTCCAATGCAAATATATCTTTCTTAAATATGTTGAATAAAAGTGCAAAGTCATTCCAGGGGTGGTCTCACCAATTGTAGCAAAACCTCCTTTCACCTGTCCTGCAATTACCTTAAACAAGGTGTGGAGGTGCTGGTGTTAGACTGGGGTGGATAAGGTCAGACGTCACACCACACCAGGCTGCTCTGAAAGCTTGTGACCTCAAATAAACCTGTTGGACTATAAGCTGGTGTTGTGTGGCTTCTAATTTCTATTGTACCTGTATGCTGCCCTTTTGTGTTTCTTGTACATGACCTTCCAAGTCTCTTTGAACATTGACATATAGAAACTTCACTCCCAAAAGGTGTTCTGTTTTCCTTTTCTAAGCTAGAACATAGAACATGGAACATTACAGAGCAGTACAGGCCCTTCGGCCCTTAATGTTGGTCCGACCTGTGGAACCAATCTGAAGCCCATCTAATCTACACTATTCCATTTTCATCCACATGTTTATTCAAGGACCATTTAAATGCCCTTAAAGTTGGCGAGTCTGTTGCAGGCAGGGAATTCCACACCCTTACTACTCTCTGAGTAAAGAAACTACCTCTGATATCTGTCTTATATCTGTCACCCCTCAATTTAAAGCTATGCCCCCTTGTGCTCACTGTCACCATTCTTGGAAAAAGGCTCTCCCTGTCCACTCTATCTAACCCTCTGATTATCTTATATGTCTCTATTAAGTCACCTCTCAACCTTCTTCTCTCTAATGAAAACAGCTTCGAATCCCTCAGCCTTTTCACATAAGACCTTCCCTACAAACCAGGCAACATCCTGGTAAATCTCCTCTGCACCCTTTCCCACGTCCTTCTATAATGCGGTGACCAGAACTGTACGCAATACTCCAAGCGCAGCTGCACCAGAGGTATGTACAGCTGCAGCATGGCCTTATGGTTCTGAAACTCAATCCCTCTACCAATAAAAGCTAACACACTAAACGCCTTCCTAACAACCCTATCAACCTGGGTGGCAACTTTCAGGGATTTATGTACCTGGACACCGAGATGTCTCTGCTCATCTATACTACCAAGAATCTTACCATTCGCCCAATACTCTGTATTCTTGTTACTCCTTCAAAGTGAATCATCTCACACTTTTCCACATTAAACTCCATTTGCCACCTCTCAGCCCAGCTCTGCAGCTTATCTTGTCTCTCTGTAACTTGCAACATCCTTCGGCACTATCCACAACTCCACTGACCTTAGTGTCGTCCGCAAATTTATTAACCCACCCTTCTACGTCCTCACCCAGGTCATTTATGAAAATGACAAACATACAAAGTTGTTCAAGTTGTTTTAAACTGCCAGGTCAACTAGTTCAACTCGGTAAGTTTGTGTTTTTAGCTCAAGGGAGCTAGATATTTGCTGCTAGATTAATTCCGTGTCACAGACAAAATTCAGCATTAAGACACTAACTGAGCAGCAAATCTATTGTTTCCCAATTGTACTTAAATTGTTCAAGTAACGAACTCTGGCGAATCATCTAAATGTTCAATTTCTTCCTTAGTCGTCTTGCTGCTTTGGCAAATATCTGAAGTTCTAATTGTTTTCCTAATTATAATTATAATTGGTTCATCAATACCTATCAAAAGTAAACCCTTACCTGTTCCATGATGCTAAGTGATGGAGCCACCCCGCTATGTGAATGCTGAAAATGAGTCTGCTGGCCCTGTTAACAAGACCCCAATCAGTAATTTTATTTAAGAGAAAGCAAGACAAGCATGTAATTGACTTAACAGAACAGGAAACGAACTAGAAAGATTCACCCATCCAGTCTGTCAAATTCAATTAAACAGAACTTCAGAGAGGTTGCCCACATTAAAGATCTGTGATGGGCTTTGAGTTACGTGGAAGATGCTAACAGCCTGTGTATTAGGTAGAGTGACCATTCTCTGTTAAACAAAGTTTTGTCAGTCTGAGTTTATTCATTGTTAATGAGATGACTTTGGGGATTCTCATTTGTTCATGGATTCCCCTCTTGCAGCACAGAGTGAGACCGTTTGCTCAACTGCATTGTGTCTTTGCTCAAACTACATCCTCAACCACTCGACATATCCTGCTTCTGCCATTTACTGCCTTTTCATTGAATACTTACCTGGCTTGTGACGAGGCATCCCATCCTTCAATCAATGGAATGTATTCCTTTCTGCTTCTAATAACAGTTAGACCTGGATGCAGATAGCACACAATGCTACGTAGCCCAAATATTATCCCAGAAACTTGGATTGATAATCGAGAGAGTAGCAACTTGAATCTTGTGTGACAGGTTCAAATAACTGGAAAAATTTGAACATTGCTGAAAAAGACACATTTTGTTGAAGTTTCTTACCAATACTCATCAGGACAGTTCACAAGAATACAAATTCAGAGGGGAAACTCACATTTATGCTGCATAAGAGAAGAATGTTAATTGTTTGGAAAGTGTAATTCTTCATCCTAAAGACTGGAGGATTGTATCAAACAGCATAACCCTTCAGGTGTTCACAACAAGCAAGTTGCTGATTGTTCCTAACCAGCCTACACTTGCAGCATTTGTAACACACTGTCCGACATTAGAAAGGGAAAAGTGAGGACTGCCAAAGCTGGAGGTCAGAACTGAAGAGTGTGATACTGGAAAAGCACAGCCGTTCAAGCAGGTTTCCTGATGAAGGGTTTATGCTCGAAACGTTGATTCTCCTGATCCTCGGATGCTGCCTGACCAGCTATGCTTTTCCAGCATCACACTCTTTGATTCTGTCCTACATTGGATTCTGCAATTGGACAACATTTGCTAAATAATCCTAGGTTTGTAAATCATTATGCTGCCAACTAATTTAGGATTATCAGTCGGATTTACAGTATATGTACTCTAAACTATGTGCACAGCCTTGTTCGTTGTAAACAGAGCAACATGTAGACAAACTGTCAGTTTCAACTTCACAAAATAGATGACAGCAATTCACTGGTTCATTTCTCAGAGCAATGCCCTGACCAATCAGAGTCAACGAACTTGGTTTAAAATTCAAACTTATCAAATTCTGACTGTTAACTGTCAATCAGCATAAATGGGTACATTCTCCATACTAACATCTTTGTCAATCAGAGTCCACTGCCAACCAATCAGCATGCTCCTCTCTTGCAGCATAAACGTTGGTTCTTTTTCCTTGAAATGGTATTCTCGCAAATTTCCTGTTAAGTGTTCGATGGGAAGAACTATCTCCACTAAAAAAGCTGTTGGATCAAAGCCCAAGTGACCTTTCCGAACTGGAATCTGCTCTCCTTACCCACTAACCTTTCTGTGACTCCAGTCCCACACCAACTTCATAGAGTCATCAGTGTTTTCTGAAGTATCTAAACGAGTCACTTAGTTATATCACCTTGTCAAAATCTAAATCACTGGGGATCAGACGGGAAACTCTCCATTGGCTGGAGTCACATCTGACACAAAGACAGGTCACTGGGGCTGTTGGAGTGTCCTAGGCCCTACCATCTTCAGCTCCTTCACCAATGACCTTCCCTGCATCACAAAGTCAGAAATGGTGCCTTTCCCTGATGAATACACAATGTTCAGCACCACTCCTCAGGTACTGGAACATATGTGAAGAAGCACATATCCACTCAGGCTTTGACTAGTAAATAATAAGTGACAGTGAAGGTGTGCTTAGTGGAAGGGCTTTGACTGTGTGGGTTGAAGTTAGTATGGTGGAGGGGTTAGGGAGAAGCATCTGACAAACCCAGAACAGGAACTGAGTAGACAGAGATAGCCAGGGCTGGAACAGGAGCCTTGTTGGAGTGTATAGCTGGCAAAGAATACAAACCAGGTATAGTACACCTACTGAGGGTGGGAAATGAGGATCATGATATTAGCGAATCAAGCAGGAAACATGGGCCACGTGATAGCAAAGTGGTGTTTCCATTGGACATGCAATCTAGTGACTCTGGCTAATGCTCAGAGACCACGTGTTCAAATGCCATGATCGCACATGATGAAATGTGGATTGAATGAAATCTGGAATTCAAACAAGCCAGCTTAATGGTGACCACATGACAGGTGAGCAGATTCCCATACGGCTCTCCAATGACCTTCAGGGAAAGCAATTTGCAGTCCTCATCGGGCCTACACAGGACTCCAGACCCACAGCAATGTGCTTGACTCTTAACTGCCTTCTGAAATGCCTTTAGCCAGTCAGGGATGAACAATAAATGTCAACTTTGCCATTGATACCTACATACCACAGTAAGGGAAAGAAAAAGAGATTGCAACGGACATTGGTGAAGACACAGATGATGTGGAGCAGAGGTTTTGTGTGAGATAAGCAGGAAATTGGTTCATCCAGGATGTTCTGTGAGCACCAGGAACAATAGCATAGGAGAAGTTAACTGCTGAAGTGATGGATTTGTTGTTAAATTTTCCCAGGGCTCAATGGAGCAATAGGTTCCAACTCCAAAGTGGGAGCTGCTGAACGCTGTATAAAACAAGCCACTTAGCACCAATGAGAAGTGTGACCTCCTGCTGTTTGAGCTCCTCCGGGACATCAGAGTGTTGTCATGCCGTGGTTGAAAAGGAAGGTGGAATCCTGAATGTGCTTCCCTTTTGAATAGTGATAGAATTTGCAGGATTTAGATAGGCTCAAGCTCCGGGTGAACAAATAAATTTCATCACGTGGAAAAAAAGTCATATTTCCACCTGTTAAAACATCAAGTAAATAATACTTAGTTCCTGAAACACCCATCAACATTTGTTAGTAGCATGGAGTCCTTCAAACTATGCATCAAAGGGCAGCACGTGTATCTCTGATGAATAAAGAAGCAAATCCACGAGCAATTCCTAAGGTGAAGACTCTGACTGTCTGCTTTCCCAGGATGACTGAAACCCTGGAGTTTCAGATGTAGGACAGCAAACTGCTCACTCTGTCCATGAGCCAACTCCTTGTTTCCCATTCCTGATACAGTCCTGAGTCTCAAAGATCCAGTCCCCCTCTGACCAACACAGAGACCGGTGGATATGGGAGATATTTCAGAGTGACACCACATTGACACTGCAACTATTCCAATGATTAAACTCTGGAATGTTACAGGCCACAGTCCATGTTTGAAACCATTCGGGAAAGTTGCTGTTATTTTGGAATTAAATGCTGAAATGAGGCCTATCTTGTGCTCCCACCACTGCATTTTCAAACTTGAACAGGTGAGAGCTTACGTTATTTGGCCAGTTTCTTAGAAATTGTTCAGGGCTATGCTGGCATTTAATGCACAGGTGGATTCGACTACATTGCTGTGGACCTGGACTCACATGTATACCAGACAGGGTAAGGATTGCAGATTTCCTTCCTGAAAGGAACCAGTTGGGTTTTTTACGACATATGATAGGTTTGGAGATGAATAGGAAGGAATTGGAGGGATATGGGCCAAGTGCTGGCAAGTGGGACTAGATTAGATTGGGATATCTGGTCGGCATGGACATGTTGGACTGAAGGGTCTGTTTCTGTGCTGTACATCTCTATGACTCTAATCGACAATGGTTTCCATTAGACTAACTTTTTAATTGCAGAAATTTTAATTTAATTTACATTTCATCATCTGCCATGCTAGGAAACCAAAGCAAGGTCCCATTAGCTTGCTAACACAGTGACATTACCAGGACACTATCATCTCACCACAGAGGATCCCAGTCAGTCCTGCACCCCTGTAGATTTCTCTCCTTCAAGTGCCTGCCAGTTCTTTTTTTGAAAACATTGACTGTTTCCATTTCTGCAAACCCCTCCCATTGGGCACCATGTTGGATATAATTTCCACTCATAGAATCCCTACAGTGTGGAAGCAGACCATTCTGCCCATCGAGTTCACAGCAACCCTCTGAAATGCATCCCATCCAGACCAAGCCTTCCCCCCCACCCCACCAAGGGACTGTGGGAGGAAACCCACACAGACATGGGGAGAATGTGCAAACCCCATACAGTCAGCTGAGGCTGGAATTGAACCTGGGTCCCTGGCACTGTGAGGCGGCAGTGCTAACCACTGAGCCACCGTTCTGTCCTGAGCCACTCACTTTGTATAAAGGTTTTCCTTATATCCCTTGTCCAGGTTTCAAATAATCCTCATTGTTTGCCATTCCCTCAAGTTTGGTATCACTTGGTGAATTTTTAAATTTCGCTCCATACTCCAAGGTCCAAGTCATTTATTTATACCGAGTAAAGCAATGGTCATCCCTCTGAACCTTGGAGAAGGCTGTCCAGGTGAAAAAGTAACCATCTTTTGTGAGTTACTATTTGCTGTTCTTAAAACAATTCTTATTCCCCTGGCCCTCCTATTCCGTAAGGTTCTGTATTGTTAACCAACATTTAATGTATTTCCAAATCAAATACTTTCTTACAATCCATATGAACTGCATCTACCCCATTCCCTCCATCAACATTCTCTCTTCTTTTATGGAAATATTCAGTTAGACTATTTGTATTTTATTTTTAAATCCACTTAATTAATTCTCACCTCTCCATTTGCTGCTGGGTTTTTTTTCACCTAATTAAGAATTCCAAAACTTCCCCACTGTGAGTGGTGTAAAAACTGATCTTAGTTACGAGGACAATCCTTTCCTCCTTTTTTGAATATGGGGGCCATATCTGTCACTTTCCAATTCTCTGGCATCTCCCTGGCAAGTAGAAGGTTGAAGAATAAAGGCCAGTCCTTTAACTCTGTCCACTTCCTATAGCAGCCGAGATACAGGTCAGTAACAGCAGGTCAGATATCATAGAATCCCTACAGTGTGGAAGCCCACTAGGCCCATCAAGTCCACACCAACCCTCCAATGTACATCCCACCCTTCTCCTCTAACCCTGAATTTCCCCCAGCTAATCCACTAAATTTGCACATCCTGGGATACTATGGACAATTTAGCACAGCCAATCTACCTAACCTGTACATCTTTGGACTCTGAGAGGAAACCAGAGGAAACCCTGAGGGATCCCCTGCAGACACGGGGAGACCATAGACAGTCGCCTAAGGGTGGAATTGAACTCGGGTCCCTGGCGCTGTGAGGCAGCAGTGCTAACCACTGAGTCACCCTGCCGCCACTAATCCTGCCATAGGCTAAGAAATCCTTTCCTGTACCATCTTCATTTCAGTTTTCACCTATTCATTGCTTCCATTCTCACCACTTCCACTTATACTTTGTCAGGATCCTTTTCCTTGGTTCTGGTGAAGAAGATAGTTCTAGTAGATCTCTGTGATGTCACTGTAAATCCATTTCTCTGTCTTTCTCATTACTTGGAGACCTCCAGTAGGCTGATCTTATGGGCTGCAGGGTGGCACTGCTTCCTCACAGTGCCAGGGACCTGGGTTCAGTTCCACCCTCAGGGTGACTGTCTATCTCCATGGAGTTTACACATTCTCCCCGTGTCTGTGTGGGTTTCCTCCCACAATCCAAAGACATGCAGGTCAGGTGAATTGGTCATGCTAAATTGTCCATTGTGTTAGGTACATTAGTCAAGGGTAAATTTAGGGGAATGGGTCTGGGTGGGTTACTCTTCGGAGGGTCGGTGTGGACTTGTTGGTGTGAAGGGCCTTTATCCATACTGTAGGGAATCTAACCTAATCCACCTTGCTTGCTTCTGAATTTTAACCAAATGGACTCTCTCCTTGCTCTCTATGCATTGTTACAAAGTTGGATAATCTTATATAGAGGTGGAAATCAGTGTTGTTTGTGATGACACAGATATATCTTTCAAAGTTCATACCGGGATGAAATATGACACTCAGACAGTTGCTAGGCAGAGGATGGAGTAAGGGGCCAGGGAATGGAATTTTGAATTGGGAACAAGAACAAGTACATACATTTCCCAACATTTAGTTGGAAGGAATTTCTGTTTATCAACACTTGATGTCTGACAAGTAATTTAGCAACTTCAAGAGAAGTGGGTGAAGTAAAACTGAGTGTTATCAGCGTGTATGAAAACTATTGCCTTCTTTTGGATAGCCCATAAGACCATAAGATATAGGAGCAAAATTAGGCCATTCATCCCATCGAGTCTGCTCCACCATTTGATCATATCTGATATGTTTCTCAACCCCATTCTCCTGCCTTCCCTCCATGACCCTAGATCCTCTTACTAATCAAGAACCTATCAATCTCTGTCTTAAATACACTCAATGACATGGTCTCCACAGCCCTCTGTGGCAATGAGTTCCATAGAGTCTCCACCCTCTAGCTGAAGAAATTCTCTGATGCTGTGCCCTTGGGTCCTAGTGGCAACATCTCCTCTATATCCACTCTATCCAGGCTTCCCAGCATTCTGCAATTTTCAATCAGATCCCTCTCTCACCCTTCTAAACTTCACCGCGCCCTCAACCACTCCTCATTTAACAAGCCCATTGTGCCCAGAATCATTCTTGTAAACTTCCTCTGGACCCCCTCCAAAGCCAGCACATCCTTCCTTAGCTACAGGGCTCACAATATTCAACTGCGCACAATGTTCAAATATGTGGTGTAAGAATCCAATCTAAGTTAATGTGTTGTGCAATTTGGAATTAACAGGAGATCAGTGATTCGGAGATTCTGGAGTTAGTCCACAGTGCACTAGGGCGGATGACAGTGGTCCGACAAATCTTCCCCACCTCCAAGGACCCTCAACGCAGATGTATGAGGAACAACCATCGCATTTCCTCATTGCTGTGTGACCCACAGGAAGGCTATCTGCAAACACTACAGGTTTGTATGTTATAGAAACAAATTATGCAGGGCCCTGTATTTGAACAATTCAAAGTAGTTTATATTTAAGCAGCTGCGCAATTGCAGTGGACATTTGCATTTCCTTGTGTCTGCAAAGAGGCTGCTTTTCTTGTGAACAGTATTCACCATGAGCTGTTCTGTTACCATGTGCAACTAGTATCTGATTGGACATGAAAATACACTCTGAATTATTCAATGCAACCCACTGTGAATTCATTCCTGAATGTGACAACATCTTTAAAATACATCTGTTCACTGTGCAGAGGTGCTATATTCTATATAGTCATGATTTGGAGTTTGAACTTTTGCTGTGAATTCTGTATCTTACAATTGTGTGCTCCACAACCACCTGATGAAGGAGCGGCTCTCTGAAAGCTAGTGCTTCCAATTAACCCTGTTGGACTAGAACCTGGTATTGTATGATTTTTAACTTTATTCTATACAGAGGAGACAGCAGGGTCTGTTATAGGGGAGACAGCAGGGTCTGTTATAGGGGAGACAGCAGGGTCTGTTATAGGGGAGATAACAGGGTCTGTTATAGGGGAGATAACAGGGTCTGTTATAAGGGAGACAGCAGGCTCTGTTATAGGGGAGACAGCAGGGTCTGTTATAGGGGAGATAACAGGGTCTGTTATAGGGGAGATAACAGGGTCTGTTATAGGGGAGAGGGCAGGCTCTGTTATAGGGGAGATAGGGGGATCTGTTATAGGGGAAATAACAGGGTCTGTTAGAGGGGAGATAGCAGGGTCTGTTATAGGGAAGATAGGGGGATCTGTTATAGGGGATATGGGAGACATTTCAAGATGTACGTCTTGTCACATTTAACCATAATATAAACTGCAGGAAGATGGAGTTTTGATTCCAGGAAAACTGCAGCTGGTCAAAAAGGTGGATCATCATCATTTTCTTAATGAAAATTGGGATGGACTACATATACTGACCCAGCAATAACACACAGTCCAAACAAAATAATCGAATCAACCACACATTCTCTCCCACACTACATCTGTCTCTCTCCCACACTCCATCTCTCTCCCACCCACACTCCATCTGTCCCTCTTTCTTTCTCCTACACTCCATCTCTCTTTCTCTCACTATCACACTTCATGTTTTTCTCTCTATCACACTGTATTTCTCTCTCTCACTATCACACTTCATCTCTTTCTCTCACACACTCCATCTCTGTCATGATCGCACTCTATGTCTCTCTCTCTCTCAAACACTCGATCTCTCTCTCTCTTTCTCACATACTCTCTACCCCCTTCTCCTACATTCCATCTCTCACACACTCCTCCTTTGATGTTCTCATCCACAGTGACACACAAATACTTTGTTGAACACACACTTTCTTTAATTGTTTGGCTGGTCAATAGATTGTAAAACCCAACTTCAGCGCTACAGCAAAGTGACGCACTCTGCAAGTGATTTGCAGCCAGAATAAAGGTTCTTCTTTGAGAAATGTTCTGACAGGGCAATTTCCAGTGAATAAGACTGAGTGCTTAGTTCAGCAATTCACAGCTCATTTAAATACAGCTCATAACTGTCAGCAATAACATGATTATAAATGGATCCCTTTTGTTAAAGATTAGAATACTGTATCTTTTGATAAGAGACAAAAAATATGCTTCCACTGAAATATTTCCACTGAACCAGTTGTCAGTTTGGGTGCTATCTAATTTCTTTTGTAGCGTTATGTCAAGTCAACAAGACTGGTTCCTTGATTGGTGTTTGCCGGTGAACAGAATGGGGTTTTGTGAAATAATGGACTTTCTGTCTTGGCACTCCCTGCAGCTCATTCCCCACACTAACCTCCCACATCTCACCTTCACCACCAGAAAGCTTTCTTTTAGGATATTAGATATCTTGTCCGGCCCTCAGAGACAGGAGATCCAGCTCTAATCTGATTGGTAAGTCCTCAGGGGCACACAGTGCCTGGCATCCTGACACACTGATGATCACCAGCATTTCTGATTCCTCCCGTTTCATTACTGTTTCAATGCTTCCTATACAATCCTGACTGGTGACAATGTTTGGCCACAATATCTCATTGGATAGAAAGTACGTTTCCTTGTTTCTGAGGAACGTGTGGCCATCGAATGAGCTACCAGCCAACTAGTAGGAGAGCTGGAGTGACCACCTGAGTAAAGGTTTGATAGAGAACAGTGCCATCAGCAAGGTCTACCAGCAGCCACATTCCCTCAGTCATTGGCCTGGCCTCCTCTGGGATCTCGGCCAAGTTTCTCTAATCTCTAGGAGATCCCTGTTTCAGGGTAAGCCTGTGTGATTGGTTCTTGCTGTCAAATGTATCTGCTGAATGTGTGGGTTCTTCAGGGGCTGATGTGGTCCAGTGTGTCCCAGAGTCACCTCATGGTCTGATCATGTGAGTCTTATTGAAGTAAATAAAATCGAGTTTATACCATAAATTTCAAGGTTATAAGAATAGGTTCCATATTAAAACAAAGCCAGCCAGGAGGATTCAGTCTGCCTCCTGCCAGAACCTTATTTACTCTCCCAACAAGGCCTCACCACCTCCCTCGCAGTCGATGGTGCTTATTGGGCTCAACTATTTCAGATCTTTGAGTCAAGATTAGAGTGGTGCTGGAAGAGCACAGCAGGTCAGGCAGCATCCGAGGAGCATGCGCAGGAGAAGGATGCTGCTTGACCTGCTGTGCTTTTCCAGCACCTCTTTAATCTTGACTCTAATCTCCAGCATCTGCAGCACCCACTTCTGCCTATTTCAGACCTTTCCAGAGCCAGATAGAGCAGGGAGCCAGTCTCAGACAGATACCTGAGTCTGTATTTCCTGGTTTGACGAGTTACTCGAGGGGAGATTGTTTTGTTTCAATCTTAGGTCCTGGAACCCAACCTTTCACTTAATGAGTGCAGCTGTAGCACATGCCAGCATCTGGAGGGAAGTGTATTGAAGTCAATTGGGATAGGCCACCATGTCTTTAACATGTGTGTGGTGTTCCTGTCACCACATGCAGCCAGTGTCCCGATTGGTTGAGCTGTCAGCCATGAGCTTTTTGATTGGAGAGTGTGTGAGGGAAATCATGCAGTAACCCAGGCAGTGAAGAGTGTGATTGGCTGAGTCAAAGCTTGCCTGGAAATATTGGCCTGGTGTGTGGCTCAATAATTGTGGGAAACTCAGGCAAAGGGCAGTATGAGTGAACAGGGAAAAAAAACACAAATCAAATCATTTCAGAACAATCTAAAAAAAATCCATGAACGTTGCTGCTCCCTGTGATCAGAGCCAGTGCAGTAAGTACCTTTAGGATGCCTTTAGAATTGAGAATTTCTTGCTAATATTAGAAGAATGTAACTGTCTGTCCAGCATTTATTGCCCATCCCTTGAGCGAGTGGGGGTGTGCTGCGTGCTTGAACCGCTGCAGTCCACCTGCCCTGGGTTGACCCACAATGCCCTTAGGGAGGAAACTCCAGAATTTCGAACCAGTGACTGTGAAGGAATGGTGAGATATTTCCACGTCAGGACGTTAAGGGGCTCGGAGGGGAATGTGCATGGGATGGCATTCCCATGCATCTGCTGTCCTTGTCCATCAAAATAGAAAGTGCTTGTAGGTTTGGAAGGTGCTGTCTAAGGATCTTTGATGATTCTCTGCAGTGCATCTTGTAGATAGTACACACTGCTGCTACTGAGTGTCGGTGGTGGAGAGAGTGGGTGTTTGTGGATGTGGTGCAGATCAAGTGGGTTGCTTTGTCCTGTATTGTGCCAGGCTTCTTGAATATTTTTAGTGTTGCTCCCATCCAGGCAAGTGGGGAGTATTCCATCACACTCCTGACTGTGCCTTTTAGATGGTGGACAGGCTTTGGGGAGTTTTTCCATGAACTCTCCCTAAGGGCATTGTGGGTCTACCTACACCAGGTGGATTGCAGTGGCCCAGCCAGCACTGCCCACTTCCTGTGGACACTAAAATAACCAGGGGGTGAGTTACTGCAGGATTGTCAACCTTGGAGCTGCTCTTGCTGACACCGTGTTGAAATGGCTGGTCCCCTTCTGTTTTCAGTCAATGGTAACCCTCCTTTGCTGTCCTAAGTTCAGTGATGGTAATGCCATTAAGTGTCAAGGAGTCATTACCCGGCACTTATGCGGCACAAATGTTACTTCGCTTTGGCAGCAGAGCTGGATATTGTGAATGACCTCTCAGTAACAGTAACAAAGTTCTCAGTAACAGTAACAGTCGTCTCAGTAATTGTAACAATCTTCTTAGTAACAGTAATAATCTACTCAATAACAGTAATATTGTCAGTAACAGTAACAATCCTCTCAGTAACAATAACAACATTCTCAGTAAGAGTAACAATCCTCTCATTAACAGTTACAATATTCTCAGTAACAGTAACAATCATCTCAGTAACAATAACAATATTCTCAGTAACAGTAACAATCCTCTCAGTAACAATAACAATATTCTCAATAACAGTAACAATCCTCACAGTAACTGTTACAATATTCTCAGCAACAATCCTCTCAGTAACAGTAACAATACTCTCAGTAACAGTAACAATCCTCTCAGTAACAGTAACAATATTCTCAGTAACAGTTACAATATTCTCAGTAACAGTAACAATCCTCTCAGTAACAATAACAATATTCTCAGTAACAGTAACAATCCTCTCAGTAACAATAACAATATTCTCAATAACAGTAACAATCCTCTCAGTAACTGTTACAATATTCTCAGCAACAATCCTCTCAGTAACAGTAACAATACTCTCAGTAACAGTAACAAACCTCTCAGTAACAGTAACAATATTCGCAGTAACAGTAACAAACCTCTCAGTAACAGTAACAATATTCTCAGTAACAGTAACAACCCTCTCAGTAACAGTAACAATATTCGCAGTAACAGTAACAATCCTCTCAGTAACAATAAAAATATTCTCAGTAACAGTAACAATCCACTCAGTAACTGTTACAATATTCTCAGTAACAATAACAATATTCTCAGTAACAGTAACAATCCTCTCAGTAACAATAACAATATTCTCTGTAACAATATTCTCAGTAACAGTAACAACCCTCTCAGTAACAGTAACAATATTCTCAGTAACAGTAACAATCCTCTCAGTAACAACAATATTCTCAGTAACAGTAACAATCCTCTCAGTAACAATAACAATATTCTCAGTAACAGTAACAATCCTCTCAGTAACTGTAACAACCCTTTCAGTAACAGTAACAATATTCTCAGTAACAGTAACAATCCACTCAGTAACAATAACAATATTCCCAATAACAGTAACAATCCTCTCAGTAACAGTAACAATATTCTCAGTAACAGTTACAATCCTCTCAGTAACAGTAACAATATTCTCAGTAACAATAACAATATTCTCAGTAACAGTAACAACCCTCTCAGTAACAGTAACAATGTTCTCAGTAACAGTAACAATATTCTCAGTAACAGTAACAACCCACTCAGTAACAGTTACAATGTTCTCAGTAACAGTAACAATATTCTCAGTAACAGTAACAATATTCTCAGTAACAGTAACAATATTCTCAGTAACAGTTACAATCCTCTCAGTAACAGTAACAATATTCTCAGTAACAATAACAATATTCTCAGTAACAGTAACAACCCTCTCAGTAACAGTAACAATATTCTCAGTAACAGTAACAACCCACTCAGTAACAGTTACAATGTTCTCAGTAACAGTAACAATATTCTCAGTAACAGTAACAATCCCCTCAGTAACAGTAACAATATTCTCAGTAACAGTTACAATATTCTCAGTAACAGTAACAATATTCTCAGTAACAGTAACAATCCTCTCAGTAACAGTAACAATATTCTCAGTAACAGTAACAATCCTCTCAGTAACAGTAACAATCCTCTCAGTAACAGTTACAATATTCTCAGTAACAGTAACACCCCTCTCAGTAACAATAACAATATTCTCAGTAACAGTTACAATATTCTCAGTAACAGTAACAATATTCTCAGTAAGAGTAACAGTCTTCTCAGTAACTGTAACAATCCTCTCAGTAACAGTAACAATATTCTCAGTATCAACAACTATATTCTCAGTAACAGTAACAATCCTCTCAGTAACAATAACAATATTCTCAGTAACAGTAACAATCCTCTCAGTAACAGTAACAATATTCTCAGTAACAGTAACAATCCTCTCAGTAACAGTTACAATATTCTCAGTAACAGTAACAACCCTCTCAGTAACAATAACAATCCTCTCAGTAACAGTAACAAACCTCTCAGTAACAGTTACAATATTCTCAGTAACAGTAACAATCCTCTCAGTAAAAGTTACAACATTCTCAGTAAGAGTAACAATCCTCTCAGTAACAGTTACAATATTCTCAGTAACACTAACAATATTCTCAGTAACAGTTACAATGTTCTCAGTAACAGTAACAATATTCTCAGTAACAGTAACAATATTCTCAGTAACAGTTACAATGTTCTCAGTAAGAGTAACAATCCTCTCAGTAACAGTTACAATATTCTCAGTAACAGTAACAATCCTCTCAGTAACAATAACAATATTCTCAGTAACAGTAACAATCCTCTCAGTAACAATAACAATATTCTCAATAACAGTAACAATCCTCACAGTAACTGTTACAATATTCTCAGTAACAATCCTCTCAGTAACAGTAACAATACTCTCAGTAACAGTAACAATCCTCTCAGTAACAGTAACAATATTCTCAGTAACAGTTACAATATTCTCAGTAACAGTAACAATCCTCTCAGTAACGATAACAATATTCTCAGTAACAGTAACAATCCTCTCAGTAACAGTAACAATATTCTCAGTAACAGTAACAACCCTCTCAGTAACAATAACAATATTCGCAGTAACAGTAACAAACCTCTCAGTAACAGTAACAATATTCTCAGTAACAGTAACAACCCTCTCAGTAACAGTAACAATATTCGCAGTAACAGTAAGAATCCTCTCAGTAACAATAAAAATATTCTCAGTAACAGTAACAATCCTCTCAGTAACTGTTACAATATTCTCAGTAACAATAACAATATTCTCAGTAACAGTAACAATCCTCTCAGTAACAATAACAATATTCTCTGTAACAATATTCTCAGTAACAGTAACAACCCTCTCAGTAATAGTAACAATATTCTCAGTAACAGTAACAATCCTCTCAGTAACAACAATATTCTCAGTAACAGTAACAATCCTCTCAGTAACAATAACAATATTCTCAGTAACAGTAACAATCCTCTCAGTAACTGTAACAACCCTTTCAGTAACAGTAACAATATTCTCAGTAACAGTAACAATCCACTCAGTAACAATAACAATATTCTCAATGACAGTAACAATCCTCTCAGTAACTGTTACAATATTCTCAGTAACAGTAACAATCCTCTCAGTAACAGTAACAATATTCTCAGTAACAGTTACAATCCTCTCAGTAACAGTAACAATATTCTCAGTAACAATAACAATATTCTCAGTAACAGTAACAACCCTCTCAGTAACAATAACAATGTTCTCAGTAACAGTAACAATATTCTCAGTAACAGTAACAACCCACTCAGTAACAGTTACAATGTTCTCAGTAACAGTAACAATATTCTCAGTAACAGTAACAATATTCTCAGTAACAGTTACAATCCTCTCAGTAACAGTAACAATATTCTCAGTCACAATAACAATATTCTCAGTAACAGTAACAACCCTCTCAGTAACAGTAACAATGTTCTCAGTAACAGTAACAATATTCTCAGTAACAGTAACAACCCACTCAGTAACAGTTACAATGTTCTCAGTAACAGTAACAATATTCTCAGTAACAGTAACAATCCCCTCAGTAACAGTAACAATATTCTCAGTAACAGTTACAATATTCTCAGTAACAGTAACAATCCTCTCAGTAACAGTAACAATCCTCTCAGTAACAGTAACAATCCCCTCAGTAACAGTAACAATATTCTCAGTAACAGTTACAATATTCTCAGTAACAGTAACAATCCTCTCAGTAACAGTAACAATCCTCTCAGTAACAGTAACAATATTCTCAGTAACAGTTACAATATTCTCAGTAACAGTAACAATCCTCTCAGTAACAGTAACAACCCTCTCAGTAACAATAACAATCCTCTCAGTAACAGTAACAATCCTCTCAGTAAAAGTTACAACATTCTCAGTAAGAGTAACAATCCTCTCAGTAACAGTTACAATATTCTCAGTAACAGTAACAATATTCTCAGTAACACTAACAATATTCTCAGTAACAGTTACAATGTTCTCAGTAACAGTAACAATATTCTCAGTAACAGTAACAATATTCTCAGTAACAGTTACAATGTTCTCAGTAACAGTAACAATATTCTCAGTAACAGTAACAATCCTCTCAGTAACAGTAACAATCCTCTCAGTAACAGTTACAATATTCTCAGTAACAGTAACACCACTCTCAGTAACAATAACAATATTCTCAGTAACAGTTACAATATTCTCAGTAACAGTAACAATATTCTCAGTAAGAGTAACAGTCTTCTCAGTAACTGTAACAATCCTCTCAGTAACATTAACAATATTCTCAGTATCAACAACTATATTCTCAGTAACAGTAACTATCCTCTCAGTAACAATAACAATATTCTCAGTAACAGTAACAATCCTCTCAGTAACAGTAACAATATTCTCAGTAACAGTAACAATCCTCTCGGTAACAGTTACAATATTCTCAGTAACAGTAACACCCCTCTCAGTAACAATAACAATATTCTTAGTAACAGTTACAATATTCTCAGTAACAGTAACAATATTCTCAGTAAGAGTAACAATCCTCTCAGTAACAATAACAATATTCTCAGTAACAGTAACAATCCTCTCAGTAACAGTTACAATATTCTCAGTAACAGTAACAATACTCTCAGTAACAATAACAATATTCTCAGTAACAGTAACAATCCTCTCAGTAACAGTTACAACATTCTCAGTAACAGTAACAATCCTCTCAGTAACAGTAACAATATTCTCAGTAACAGTAACAATCCTCTCAGTAACAGTTACAATATTCTCAGTAACAGTAACAATACTCTCAGTAACAATAACAATATTCTCAGTAACAGTAACAATCCTCTCAGTAACAGTTACAACATTCTCAGTAACAGTAACAATCCTCTCAGTAACAGTAACAATGTTCTCTCTCTGTGTTCCACAGACGTCCAACCTTTATCTTTATGACAGTGTTTTGTTACTGGCTGGAGCCTTCCACAGGAAGCTGGAGGACCGGAAGTGGCACAGCATGGCGAGCCTGAACTGCATGCGGAAATCGACCAAACCCTGGAACGGAGGGAAATCCATGCTGGATACCATTCAAAATGTAAGAAACGTCAAATGGCTCAAAGTCAGACCCAAAACCGTGCATTATGTGAGGAACGCAGAGAGCACAGGAGAACCCAGTGGGTGTCCTGAGTGACTCTGGGGGCCCAGGAGGAGACTGTGCCCATTTGTGGGTTGTTGCAAATTTGGAACAGAAAATTCAAAACCTCTCATAGCTCTGGGGGTGATGGGGAAAGGAAGCTGTAAACAGTGGGTACAGCTATCACAGACAGAAAGGTAAGCTGACATAGATTGATTCCATCCCTAGTAATGATATAGTTTGTTCTTGGCCAGTTTGAAGTGACTCTCACCTCATTACTTTACAGTCATTTTACTCTGATTGACTTAGTCCCCTCTCAGGCACTGATTGGCTGATCTGTGCCGAAAACCCCCATTCCTCTGAGCTGCCAATGAAATGACTGAGGAGCAGGGTGATCCTTCAACCAGTGTCCAGGTGCACTCTCTGACCCGAGTTACTGATGGAGGCAGCTTGCATTTTGTGCCCAGGAGCCCAAGATGAGCAAAGTCATACTGGGCAATGCTCTGAGAGTTGCCGAGGGTGCAGATTTTTACCATCACCAGGTGCTGGATCCACCTGGACGGTGAGAGTCTGAGTGAGTCTGCTGTGGATGGCAGTCAGTATCCTTGAAGATCCAACAATTCACGCGATGCCACTTTGCTGGGATTCTGTTGCCTTTCTTCATGGAGATTAGTGGATGTTAACATAGTGACCATGTAGTGTGCTTGGGTGTAAAGCTGCATCGTTCTCAGTAAGTGGGACTAGCTTGGGATTGGTTGCAGTTGCTAAGACTGCGTTTGTACGATTTGAGTTCGCATAAAAATTCCCAGAAATTTCATAACCAGCTGATTTGTATCCACATTGTTGCTATGGAGACAAAATTGTGCATCTGCTGGAATAGTCTGGTTGGTCAGGCTGTGGCTGCAATGTGATGTCTCAGAGAGTCTGTGCCATGTTGAGGGGGGTTCTGCATTTTGTGGCACTTAGACTAGTCAAGTCTTAGAAAGACATTATAATTGTTCATTAAAGTGTGCAAAGCCTATACCATTTCTTTCTTGTATGAGTTGAATTCAGTTCTCTCACCCTCTTCCTCAATTTTCTCCTCACTTCCTTCCTCAATTCCCTCCTCACCCACTTCATCAATCCTCTCTTCCTCATTCCTCCCTTCCTCAGTCTTCTCCCTACCTTTTGAATTGAATTGAATTTCTCAATTTCTCAATTGTCTCCCTCTCCATTCTCTGTCTACCATTTTTTCTCATGTGTTTCTCAGATTCATCTTTCCAGTTCCAAACAGTCCTCATTGAACCTCACGGTTACTTCACACCACCATCTCCCTCAGACCCTTCATATTGGCTACCTGCTCACTTCCTCATTTTGTGGAATGGGTCTCGTGGGATTTGAAGTTTGCATCTCAATCCTCATCTTATTGGTGACTCTGACATCTTCCTCCGTGGCCTTAAAACTATCAATTGCTTTACATTAAGGACTCTATTAGTCAGAAGAAACTGCTGCTCTCCCCTGCTTTAATATTCTTGTGTTTATGAAATCAAGGTATTATGCATGTAAGTTTGCTTGCTGAGCTGGAAGGTTTGTTTTCAGACGTTTCGTCACCATACTAGGTAACATCATCAAATCTTCTCATAACTCACTATCAAGGTATCATGTTTCCTTGTGTGTTAAAAGGAGGACGCAGCAAGCAGGACATTGTTTGTCATTAAGAATTCAGAAAGACAGACAAATACGAAGCTGACCCATTAACATTCACCTCTGCAGATTGACACTGATCCATCCATCAATGAATTAAGTCTTTATCCACATCCCTCTTTGTTGAGTTTTTGAAATAGCTTACTTCCACCAGCCCCTTATTTCATTTTAGTTCCTTCATTTAACCTGTTTCTGTCTTGTTACAGAATTTATCCTTCAATAGAAGCGGAAATTCCAACCAATGCCCCTTTTGTTTCATAAATGGTGTTAATAGACTGGACTGTTTGACTAGTTTTATCACATTGCCAACTTTCACTTGATACTAATGAGCATTTAATATATCAAGCAATTAGTATTTTTCACTGATTCCCCACTTAGGTTTAATTCTTTGTTTTTATATAATGCCTTAGTACAGCTTGCTGGAGTTGAAAGGTAAGTAAATAAAATGGCATTATTGGTCTATGTGTAGGAGTACTGTGTGTAAAGCAAAGATCAGATCTGCTCCTAATCATAGCCCATGTAGTTGGCACTTAGTGTGGGACAGAGGGCAGGGAATCAGACAGTAAGCTCAGAATTCCTGAGCATATTTCCAGGTGGAGACAGAGCAACCGATCAGTATACCTCTGAGAACTGGCTTTGTATATGTCGGCTAATGGAAATGAGTGAGGAGGGACTTTTGCCCAATAAAGTCATGTCAGTTTATGTTGCTTGATGGTTGCTCTCTTTAACAAATACAACAGCGTTTGGAAACTGTATTAGACTATAAATGACAGATTTTATGTGTGATCACAGATGGTTTGGTAACAGTGCCATGCATCTTCAGGCACGTTGCTGTTGTTATTAGCAATGTGTCCTGATAATTATGTAATTAGTTTGCCAATCAGTGCCAAGTGCTGCTTCAACCCATGACTAAATCAGATTTCACCAACTGTTTGTGAGAATCAATTTGCAGGATCCAAGCATTCCCACTCATTTTACAGTCTGACTAAATCAGATTTCACCAACTGTTTGAGAATCAGTTTGCAGGATCCAAGCATTTCCACCCATTTTACATTCTGAGTCGTGGAAAGGAACATAAGAAGTAAAAGTGTTTCCCAATCTACAAAGAGCAGTGACTCCAACAGCAGCTGATTCACTCTCTGAGCAGAATTCAATTTGACTTTGCATCTCTTATATGGAATCCATATATCCATACAAAACAACCAACCATTTCCTGGGAGTGTTACTTGGCCGGCAACTGACTCTGTGAAAGCAAAATTACCTTTGCAAAACTCCAGCAGTTTACTTGATTGCAAAAGAATGGTATCCAGTTGAGTGCTCAGTGTTCCAAGGATTTCAGTCATTTAAGATAATCATAGCAATAATCAGATAATCCTTGTTTATACCAAGACTTCCCAATTAGCCACATTTCAAGCCATCTGAACAAGTCTATTCAGTATCAGGTTCTCTGTAAGCATAGAAAACAACCTGTGCCAATTTGAATTTAGAGAATTAAAAAAAAAGGAAGCTGGTGTTGTAAATAGAAGAACAAACTTACATTTCTACAGAAAACCGAAGGAATTGCAGATGCTGTAAATCAGAGACAAAAGCAGAAATTGCTGGAAAAGGTCAGCAGGTCTGGCAGCATCTGTGGAGAGAATTCAGTATGAATATTTCCAGTGGAGAACAGCTCTGAGGAAGGGTCACTGGATCTGAAACATTAACTCTGATCTCTCTTTCTACAGACACTGCCAGACCTGTTGAGCTTTTCCAGCAGTTTCTGTTTTTGTTTCATTTCTGCAGGATGTCCTATAATGCTTTACAGCCTGTGGAACATTTGAAATGTAGAAATTAATGATATATTTGGGACAAAGCAATCAATCTGTACACAGCAACTTCCCAAAACAGTAAATGAATGATCTGATAACCCATTGTAGTAGTTAATCACAGATAAATGATGGCCAGCATTCATTAGGTTGTGAAGCGTGGACATTGATAGGAAGGGAAGCTGTTTCATCCAGGATAATTTTATATTCTGGGAGTAATTGGGAAGTGAGTGGATCTATTTGAATTCTTTTTCAACAAGGCAGAAACAAATTTTACATGAAACCTTCAAAAAACTTTACAAAGAAGACTGTCTGATGAATCTACTCTGTGCTGGTTCTGCAATAGACCAAACTAACACCTATCCTCTTGTCTTGCCCTCATCTCTGTAAACCTAAATAGTGGATGTGACTAGAGTCATAGAGCTGTACAGCAGACCCTTCGGTCCAACTCACCCATGCTGACTAGGTAACTAAATCAATCTAGTCCTATTTGCCAGCATTTGACTCGTGTTCCCTCTAACCCCTTCCTATTCATATACCCATTCAGGTGCCTTTTAAATGCTGTAATTGTACCAGCCTCCACCACTTCTTCTGTCAACTCATCTCATGCCAGCACCACCCTCTGTGTGAAAACATTGCCCCTTAGGTCTCTTTTAAATCTTTCCCCTCTCACCCTAAACCTACGCCTTCTAGTTTTGGTCTCCCCTACCCTCAGGAAAAGACCTAAATCAGATAGTTTATATATTAAAGTGATTTGGAGTGATTAAGATAATTGACAATCTACATGATGGGATTAATTATTAAACAATTCAATAATTAGAGTTTCTCAAAGACAGTTAGTTTTGTTTATAACAGTTTTAAGTTTAATGATGTGATCTCGATGCGACCGTATATATAAAGTATACATTACATGTCTGATAGAAGATTTTGTTGAAGTCACAGTTCTCTTCAGAGTGTTATGCAGAAATATTAGAGGGTTAATTATTGTTTCCAGTGCTGAGGATCGATTCTGAAAGAGCAGGAGCTGTGTGATGCTGTACACGTATGCTGATTAACTGTTCTCTGTTTTACTACCCTAGGGTCAAATTATAGGGCTGACTGGACCCATGGGATTTGCAGATGGTACATCAAACTCCAACATTAATTTTGAGATCCTTGGCACCAGTTATAGTGAAACCTTTGGAAAAGATATTCGAAGGGTAAATATTTATCTCTTTCTTTGTTCTGCTATTGCACACCACTGACCAGTACAGTGTACAACTTGAAAAAAATGTAAACATGAACACGATTCTACATTGTCAGCATATTTAACCATTGTTATTTCTGTCCTTGGAAAGCAGTGTCACTTTGTGCTTATCTTTTATTGAGACAGTGTCAATTTGAAAATTTGTTGTCTCAATACTTTGTCATGGATTTATGCTTTTTTTACATGAATTTCCATTCACTTCAAACCAGGCTTTGACTTTCTGCCCTTTATAATCTGTGGATCAAGGGATTGATAATTAACCAAATGGATGTTCGCTCTTATGTGGGACTTCTACCAAGAACTAAAAGAAAGGAAAACAAAAACTTGTATTTATATAGTACCACTCTCCCTTTGAAAGACCTGAAATGCATCAGAACCGCATTTACGAGGGTAGTCACTGCTACAATAGAGCCATCGATTAGACAACAGCAAGCTCCCATTGATAACAATGAGATAGCAGTTCATTCTTGCTGATTTTATTGAGTTGCAACATTGGCCAATGCACCAGATTGAAGAATAGTTTAGGCTTGGATTTTCTATCTGCAGTTCTGTCACACCCAAATATGGTGGTGGACAATTAAACAAAGGAAGGGGCTCCACAAATAATCCCATAATCAATGAAGAGAGAGCTGACCACATCACTACAGAAGACAATGCAGAAGAACTTGTAACCGTCATCAGCCAGACGCTCTGAGCGGATGACTCATTTTGACTTCCTCCTGAAGTCTCCAGCACCACAGTCCGCAGCCCCCTTGTTTCACTTCATGTGATAGCAAAGAACAGTTGAATATTCGCCAACAGGATTAAAGGAGTAGGCAAGATTGGGGCTTTTTGTGTTTCTGATGGAGTCTGCAAAAAATACAGTTTTGGAGGTTGGTGCATGGATAGAAGGCATTTATTGTAATAATTGAGATTAATAGGTAATGTCTTGAGGTTCGAGACCCCAGGGCTGGGATTGAAAATTCAACAGAGGGAGATACCTCTGGCTTCAGATGTTGTGAGTTCCATCATTGACAGTTCTTTGTTAACCAGATGTTACCATCTATACCAGATGGTTTCTTTCTCAAGTCAGAGTTATTATGGCACCGATGGAGGCCATTTGGCCCAGAGAGTGTTGAGTCATCCCGTTCCCCCATTCCTTGAAGCTGCTGATCACTGAGTGAAACATCAAGAGCAGACGAGGAGCAATCATTCCCAGTGAGCTGAGAAAACCTGTTCTCCATGAGTGCACTAACTGGCACCAACTCTCTGTCTGTCACACCCAATCAGATATTTATCTCATTCTCCAGAAAGATTTTTCTCACATCAGTTGTCAATTGTTCTGTTGCCAGGTTGGGAATGTGATAGTTTCACTAGAACAAGTTGATCTTTTCTGTACTATCCATTATCTCCAGGTGGTCCTCCTTCAATTGGCTTCTGTCATGCCTGAACAGCCATCACGTCCAGTCTTCTTTCTCGACCTTTACTTGGACATCTCAATGTTTTAAACCATCCACTGGTACCCAGGGTCTGATTGCAACATCACTCTCCATTGATTTAACAATATCATACAACACCTTCTCTGCCTGGATTGCTACTCCACAATGTCACATTTAATGAAGACCTTTCCACTCCATCCTTACCCATTTCAACATCATTCATTGAGCAGGTGCATCGTATATTTTACAGTGAACCTTTACCTCAGATATTACAATGGTCATTTATCTGAGCTCTAACCTTCAGTAACCTCTGCTCTGGAGGTGGGCTAAAAATGAAGCCTAATAAGATTGCATTCATCGCCTCAATGGGACATGTCTGTTTTATGAGGTCCTGGGTCTCCTTTCATACCCATCTGCTGGAAGGTGTCTATAACCAATCAGCCGACCAGTTGATAGAAACAGTTCAAGCATTGATTCCTTGAGCACTCGTTCAGAGTTTCTCCCTTCACTCACACATCCCTTCTTTCCCCCAGCCATTGTCACTTTTCCTTCAGTTCTCAATACTTCACATATTGATCTTTTGCAATGGCTTCATGTCCCATCCCGCAAAACCACGGTCTGCTCGAGATGCCACTTGCTCAGCTAGTTCCTCTGGATTTCCCCTTTCGATACCAGGTTGCTCATCATCACAGCCCCAGAAATAATAATAATAAAAACAGAAATTGCTGGAAAAGCTTAGCAGGACTGGCAGCGCACGTGAAGAAAAATCAGAGTTAACACTTCAGCTTCTATGACCCTTCCTCAGAACTGATGGTAGGAAAATGTTTTTTTTATGCAAAAGATAGAGCTGGGGGGAGGATGTAAGGAGTAAATAACAAGTGGAAATAGAGCCCAAAGAGAGAGAAGAGCAGTTGGACAGACAAAGGAGTGGGTAATGATCTGGCTGGGAAGCTGTTATTGGGAACAATTAGTAGCTAACAATGGGTAGTGTGTAATAACAGACCATGTAAAGTCAAGATCTGGTGTGTGAGGGTTGGGAGAATGTGCCTCAAACCCCAAAATTGTTGAACTCGATATTAATTCCAAAAGACTGCAAGGTCCCCAAGCAAAAGATGATGTGTTGTTCTTCCACTTGTGCTGAGCTTCACTGGAGCACTGCAGCAAGCCTGAGACAGAGATATTGGCCAGGGGACGGGGTGGGGTGCTAAAGTGACAGGCAATAATAACTTGGCTCACTTTGATTACTCTTTTCTGTACAATACCAGCTTTCTTCCAATCTGCAGGACCTCCTGGTAAATCTGATATTGAGAATATTCCATACTTTAATTCTGAAGCAAATACCATCCGTCACAAGGAATTTGTAGCTTTAAGCCCTTTTAGTCTGTTTAGATTCTTCACTTTATTGATGTGAAAGTAAGCTGGGTCACCTCTTATTATTGTTGGTTTTTGTTTGTTTTCTCTGTTTGTGGCTACACTAATCACTTCACAAAGAATCTGAAGACTGTACAGAGAAAATGTTCAGGTTGCAAGTCTGGCCTGTACCTGAACCTGAATCTATACCTGTACCTGCATCTCTGCCTCTACCAGTCCGTGTGCTGAGACCTTTGCCTATAACTGTGAATGCACATTGTCACAGCAACCTGAACCCCCCACTGTGCAGTTATTATGTTCCATCGTTGCTCTACATACAGAGCAGAATATAAGGAAAGGGAAAGGAAGTTCCAGAGGGAAAAGTTCAGTATGAAATGACTGATGGACCTAATGAAACAATTCTGGAAAGGTATTGAAAGTCATATTGTTAGGTTTCTCAGGGGAGGACTGCAGCGCAGAGTAAATTGCTGGAGAAGTCACAAAGAGGTTAAAAAACCCCACCTGGTGATTCAACTTATGGGCCGTGTTTGGTGTATTTGTGTAAAATATGGCAAGGCACTTAATTGGTACTATTAACATTTTGTTTTAATACTTTTTTCCAATTGGTAAATGATGTTTGTTACGGAAAGTACACAGTCTAACAATGCCAACAGGGGAGCACTTTAGATGAATGAAGCAAACTGAATGTTGGGAGAATATCAATAGCCAGTTGGACTGACATGCATCAATCAGGTTTCTGGTTGTAGGAACATCATCAACACTTTGAGACATTTGCCAAAGATGAACCTCATGAACCTAATTATGACCTTAAGCTTCTCTTCACTCCAGGCATATATTCTGGAGTTAAGCCTGCTCTTGCTTTCTTCAAATGGTCAATGGATTGAGACTAAAGTTAGAAAGCTGAGAATGAGTTCCCCAATACTTGTTAAAAACATTCAGGTTATATAAACTGCTCTCACTAGTGAAGTCCAGTAGAATCAATGATCATCCTTCAAA